>NC_091130.1:111301663-111640413 GCF_040183065.1 Periplaneta americana
AACTTAAAACCACGAGTATATATTATATGTCCCGCGCCGTGGCGTCGTGGTCTAAGGCATCCTGCCTAGGACTCGCGCTACGGAATGCGCGCTGGTTCCAGTCCTCGTGGGGGAAGAAATTTTCTCATGAAATTTCGGCCAGTGTATGGGACCGGTGCCCACCCAGCATCGTGATGCACTTGGGGAACTACGATGGGTAGCGAAATCCGGTTGCGAATGCCAGCTATAACGGCTGGGGGGATCATCGTGCTAACCACACGATACCGCCATTCTGGTTGGATGATCGTACACCTCTGCGTCGGCATGTGGGCGTGAGGACAGCAGCCGGCTGGTCGGTCTAGGCTCTTCACGGGCTGTAGCGCCACGGATTATATTATTGTATATATGATATGTTTATATATGCACAAGTACTTTTCAGCACTACACTCATTTCGCTCCCAATTCAATCATTGCACAGGAACTATGAAACATTTCACTGACACTATCCTGATACTTACACAATTATTAAAAAAATAACCTTTTCTATTCCTAAACATTTCGGCTTCATTGTCTCCAGGTGGCTGAATCCTTACGGGAGTGCATTCCAATGTGCACAAAACTTTAGTAAATTTTGCTATGCGGGAAGAGTTTACTTTTTTCTATTTTCAATTTCACCTTTGGTTTCTGAAAGCCTTATGCGATTGGCTAATTTTTCAATAAAACTGCGCACATTTTTCACTATTTGTGAAACTGTTGCTCTACTGACACCTATTTACATGCTTCCAAAAATATAAAATGATAGGGTTAAAAGTAGACAGTTCATTGGTGACAGAACAAAGTTTCAGAGAACAAATTTCTTTTTATTTTCAGTCTAGTAGACTATTGAACTGAATTTAATTTAATTTAACAGAGGAAGCACTATGGCCCAGCACTGCGATCTGTTAAGCCTTGGTTTTTCTGAATCGACGCATGCGACGTGCGAGGTGCGAGGCCCGCCTCTCACAAATCCGAGAGATACTGAGTGGTTTCTATGGCTGCGAGGTGTGAGGTCTGCGCACCTCGCATTTATACAAATTACTCACTATCTCTCGTATAGTACAGATTTGTGAGAGGTGGCCTCGCACCTCGCACGTCGCATGCGTCGGTTCAGAAAAACCAAGACTTTAAGATCTATTGCTCTGACCCTCTGGTGACGCATTCCCAAATCCACACGGGCTGACCACACTAAGGTTCTCTGTGTGCCCAGGTTTCGAGCAGGCAACGCCACTCGTCCCTAGGCCAGCCTCTCCGTGCATCCCCAGCCGATGTTCGGGGAATGCTACGGAATGATAACAAAATGGAGAAATGGTGACGGAATGACGTAAATGCCTAATTTGGGGGAAAACGGAAGAAACCCAGGAAAACTCCAACTGCAACCTTGTACGCTACAAGTGTCACTATGGTTTTTTCAATGAAAAAATCCCAGACCTGACCGGGAATCGAACCCGGAGTCTAGTAGAATACTAATTAGCAGAAACACCATAGAAGAATATCGTATGGGAGAAGAGCTCCTCTCCGTTTTATGACAATTTGTTTCACGAATAAGACCAAGAAGTTAAAATACTGAAAGTCGTGTTAGGCAAAATGACTTTGAAAAAACTCTTAATAGTCCAAATTTTCGTAATACTTTGTTCTTGTTTTGAATATTTTATACCTTCTTAGGTGTGTCTCGAACTGTTCATCATTATCACACAATCAGTAACACTTTCAAAGGAAACTACACGATTTCTTTTCGCCATTTTTAGTTGAAATTCACCAATTAATTCAGAGTGTTCCGCCCAAGGGCAAATCTTTCACTGAAAACCCAGCATTCTCCAATCTTTCCTATTTTCTGCCTTTCTCTTACTCTCCGGATGTGCTCCATGTAGGCTATCTTAATGTTGTCTATCATCTGATATTTGCTTCTGCCCCGGACTTTTCTTCCATTCACCATTTCTTCCAGTGTATCCTTTATTAGGCAGTTTATTCTTAGCCAGTGGCCCAGCCAATTTCTTTTCCTCTTCTTGAACAGTCTGAGCATCATTTTCTCTTCACCCACTCTTTCTAGCGCAGCTTCATTTCTTAGTCTTTCTGTCTATTTCACACAATCCATTCTTCTCCATATCTACATTTCAATTCCTTCAAATCGTTTCTTTTCACTTCGTCGTAGTGTCCATGTTTCTTTCCCGTACAATGTCACACTCCATACAAAGCACTTCACTAGTCTCTTCCATAGTTACCGGTACCCTTTTTTTTTAGAGGTCCGAAGAAGATGCTCCCTTTTCTACTAAAAGCTTCTTTTGCCATTGCTAGCCTCAGATGATGATGATAATATAATAATAATAATAATAATAATAATAATAATAATAAATAGTTTGAATTTGTCTCCAAATATTAACTTGAATACTTCTTTGACATAAAGAGACCTCTGGCGGAACAGCTAGAACATCGGTTCGAACATCTGAATTCAAATTCTGGCCAGTAGAAGTGGACAAAATGGTGTTGGTACAGGTATTTTTGGGGTACTCCGATTTCTACAGACATCGTCCATGAACTGGAGTACGAGGCAAAGTTGTGCTGTGACTGAGATGCCCAACTGACTACTGACGCCAGACACAATCATCCATCTGTATCAGACACGTACAGACTTGGCCCACTGGACCTAGGAATAAGTCATACACATCCTTCGGCACTAAAAACAATAGTCTGATGCACAGTCGCTGGACACCAGGGAATTACGAAATGTCGAAGATAGATGTTTAGAAAGTTTCATGTCATGCTAGTGTACATAAGGCAGCTAACAATTGAATGAACAAAGGAATACACTGTTTATTTGAATAGCCGAATGAATGGTTCACGGTTCACGCACATGTGATCCTACACAATTCCAAGATTACAAATCCATTTGTAGATATTGCAACGAAAATGGATAGAAAATTGCAAGTAGTATCTACGATCTATTAATTCTTCAACAGGATTATCATTAAAAATAGCAATAATAATATATATTATGGCAATATGTCATTTGTTTTATTATACTTCTGATTCATGATAACAAATTTAACATAATTTGTCGTCTATGCATCGAAGGTCTGCTTCAGTCTAATCCAGTGATGTCAACGAAAGCGCAAGCGTGCCTCGCAGCCCGTATGCGCTGCTCAGAGCACGTACGGCACGCAGGTACAAGTCACTGATGAACTCACGGGTTTGCCCATTACACATTGAGGAAGAAGTCGTTCAGTAAGTTTTAGGCTGACTGGACTCCTGACTTCTTATGAGTGAAAGAGGCGAAAATGTTCTTTGTCTGATATATGGAAAACATTTAGTTACGAAGAGGAGCAATGTGAAACGTCTGAAATTATTATATAATGATGTATTAAAATTGTGTTGCTTTTTTTTTTACATTAAATAGCAATAAATATACGTTTAGATGTACTGTAGAGGTTCTTCCTCGCTGCATTGCATTTAAGTTTACAGAATAAAGTACAGGGACATAATTTTATTTTTACTTCAATTTTTATTGTACCTGAGTTTTTGAATGTACTTCACTCCCACTCCTTCTAGTAATGAAGTTCAACCGTTCTCCACACAGATCCAAGACCGCGTATACAGTCATAGTAGCCTCACCGTCACAGTACGTTCCAAAAATATGTTCGCGTTTTCCAATAACGAAAGAGTATTCAATATTGCATCATTTTCGCACAGGTACTGTCGTCCATTTGCCTACGTCGCATTCCGGTTTTCTCCACCAGCTTCTATTCGCCTCTCTGTAAAGGCTAGTGACTGGGCTATCTTATCTCTTTTCTGAGAACATTAATTTCTGTTAGGAATTGGACATCTACGTAATATTATACCCATAAAACTGTTTAAAATAACTTAAATAAAAGGGCCTCGTTAAGTAATTAACTGTCACGTGATTTCCCTCCTTTCTACGATCCTGCGACATAACCACTTGGACGGACAGTAGATAGCATGTCTGAGTAATTTTATCTTTTCGGATCGAGCAGAAGTGAAGATTGAATTTACAGTACGTAAGGTACTCTTTTACAGAGTAGGTACAAAATTATTTCAACATGAGTTACTAGTACGAAGGGCGAAACTGGTAATTGGAATTACACACATTAGAACTGGAGTCTGTATCAAAATGAACCGCCCCAATTTTGAAAAATGTGTTTAAATATCCATATTATGATTATTTTTCAATTTAACTTCATTCTCTATAGTGTACGCTAATGAGCTGTAGACAGTATAATATACACTGCATAATGAATACGTCCGTATGGACAGCTCAGTTCGTGAGTAAAAACACTCATTGTTAATACTGTACTGTATTCTGATTAAACAAAAATGTAATGAAAATTATAAAACTCAAAAGCGTGATATTTCCTAGTTTACGTAAATGGATGAACTACTTTTCTTCCCTCCTATACCTAGTAAAGTGATTTGTTTGTATATTACGCCATCGAACTCCAGTCGTGGAAGGGAGTAGCAACCGTTGATCCAAAGGTATAGCCAGGTTAATATCAGAAATGTTAGTAAAAATAAAATGATGTCCCTGTACAAAAAGTATGGATGCTAATAGCATAGACTCGTTATGAATTCTGTGTAAAAAAAATTGTGAAGATATGTCGTCTATAGATTTTCAGTTTGACAATGATCCTTAACATTGTGATATCCTTTAGTTAAGACGAGGAAAGTTCTCTCCAGGTTCTTTGAATTGCGTGAACAGAGTCAAGTTGGAAGTTCGCTTTGTCTGGTAATAGGCTATATCCGGGGTATGAATATTTGTGGCGCAAATTATTTCTATATTTGGCAATAAGCACGTATGTGGGCAATTTTCCTCACTTACGAACCTCACAAAACCAAAACTAATACCAAGATTAGCAGAAGATAATAAGCGTGCTATGCTACGTCATGCTGCAAGAAACATAATTTCGCCCGACATAAGAAGGTTGGTGTCGGCAAAAACAAGAGAAAATACTTCTGTATTTGACGAGAAGTCGGGAATTTAAATTTGTTTCTAGAAACGTGCTGTTCGTATAAGTGCATTATTAAGTGTGCAACAGTTTCATAGCAATTAATTAGGAAGGCATCATTATCTAAAATCTCTAAGATAAAAAAATATACTCTATTATTTGTTGCAATCCTATTATTTCATTTTTCCATATGCACAATGTCCTATAATTTCTTTCACTTTTGTATTGGTAAGTATAAAACTGGAAAACAGTGTTTTTATACTAGTTGGGTTATTAGATAATTATATAAAAATTATATTCTAGCTATTATCTGAAACTATTTCATTAAGGAGAAGCTATGTTTATTATTTATTGTAGCCTACTATTTTATAATTCATTGCATTTATTAGAGAGGTACACTCTACAAAACATGTTCTGATTTCTTGTTGTCTTGTATGAATGTAACACGTTATCTATTATTTAAAAACAGTTTAATTCATCTTGCAGTGACGGGCCAATACAGTTTACTTTGCTCACCCCTTCTTATTCTCTGCTGCTGCCTGCAGAATAGATTCATTGCAATCAGTGAGCGCTTGATCGCACGCAGAACTGTCTACGTGCTCTTGACCTTGACATCGCTGGTTTAATCCAAGATTCCTGAGGAGTGTGATTTTTCTTCTACGGCGCTTTCCGAAAGATATGAACAGTTCCAGCTACAACTAATAAATTATCTTTTATTTTCGAACAAATAATTTCCTTGAAAGTTTAGAGAACTTTATTATTATTATTATTATTATTATTATTATTATTATTATTATTATTATTATTATTATTATTATTATTATTTTCATCTAACATCAATTTCACGGACATATTCGAAGAGCATCCAAGTATACGAATAATTCAACGTAATTTTCTCATGCGATGCCCATGAATCATTTTGATTTTTGTGAGCTTCATCAGTGTAGGAATTGGTTTCACTTTACAAGAAGACGGTACATCACAACAGGCTAAATTAATTCTTTTATATTGGACTCTTCATTGAACAAGATAGCGGGGGCAACATTGAAAGTGAATTATATAGGGATAAATTAATTTTGTTTTGCAGCTCAGTGCGTACTTTCGATTATCTCACACTCCACTTTCAAATTTGTAGCATATGGAAGACTTACAAATAAGGAAATGAATTCAAACGGAATATTGAAGAAGGTAAGAAAGAGGCAGAGATTATGTAAAACTATTCATTGTTCTTGGTATATTTGTATGATACATATCTAATATATTTGGTATTCATCTGTTGCCGTATTACAATACTACTCCCCAGTGACAATACTTACAACAGATAGTGATTTGTGAACATATCATTTAAACGGAAATTCAGGCTTCAGCATTCCTGAATTCTTAAGGTATACATCGACTCTAGAAATATCAGATTTCTTCAAAATTTTGATAAATAATATGTTTACCTCATCTGGAAGATCATTTACACTAATTTTCAAAAATATATAACTTATAACCATCTCAATCATTTCAGAATTATTTGGGCATTTATAATATAAGCACATTATACGTACTTTCTATACCTTACGCCATCTTCAGCGTCTGTTTTCTCCTATTTCACATTTTCCGACATTTGTTATCCTTCCGACGGACAAAAAGTAGACTTCCAATTGAGCAAAAGACTTCACTGAGGTACCAAATTAAAACTTAAACATATGACTACGTTGTAAGCTAAAATTATTTTCAATAGATTATAATTATTTTTTCCCAACAATGTACAAATATACATATATTTTCTTTGTAAAGTGTTTATATAATGTGGCATATTTTTTGAATGGTTGAAGAAAAATAAATAATTATAGTATGTAACATTCTCCATATGCAGGGCATCATTTTGGCGAACAAATTTTACCCCTAGGTCAATTTTTAATGGAGTTAGGTCGGTCCAAAATTTTATTAATTTAAAAAATATATATACACAGTGGGCCAAAAAAGGCACAAAATTTAAATGGTTATATTTCAGTAGCTAATGATTTCACCTGAAAGTTCATTTCACAGGCAAATTTCACAGTCATTGTACACCGGGAAAGTACCGTAATATTTAATGTTTTACCATTTACTAAACATTACTTTTTAGTTTTTGTAAGGCAGTGCAAAATCGATCATTTATGCCGAACTAAGCATTATGGTCTTACGAGTTCAGCAGGCCAAGCTGTTTGTTGCTATCATCATTTCTTTTCTTCCGTTCTGAGATCTCATTTTGTGAATAATGGGTCGCTTAGGGAACGGAGACAAGATTTTCATTAAACATTTGCACCAATATGATAATTTATTTGCCCGTCAGATTGTAAGGAACTACGCTCAGCGAGAATGGTCTGTTTCAAATTTACAACGATTGATTAGCAAGATACGGACATGATATCTCTCCTGAGAGATTATTGCGTGAAAGATCGCATTTCTCAGATTCTCTGATGGTTTCCGCTGGAGTTTCAAATGAGATCTTAATCCTATGGACTATTTTGTATAGAGTCAACTACAAAAAGCAGTTTACTACAAAACAATAATTCGTAATATTGAACATTTAAGACAACGCCTTCTTGAATGTTGGGACCGGCTTGATCAAAGACATATAACCAGTACTATTGGATAATGGAGAAGATTCCTACAAATGGTTGTGCGGGCAAATGGCGTCACACAAAGCATCATTTTTAATTTTGATTATTTGAAAGATCATTAATTATTATTAATTTTACCAACATTCAGTTTCTGCATTTTGAAGTAATAAATTGTCTTTAAAAACCATATTTTTCACATCATTGTGTATTGACCTCCATAAGATTTTAATTGAGCCTAAAAAAAAAAGAATAAAAAGTCCTGCCCATCTTTAAAGTCTTCTCTTTCCAACAGTTTATTCATTACAAATTAATGTTATGTATTTCCGAAAATAGTGTATTTCTAATTTTGTGCCTTTTTTGGCCCGCTGTATATATATATATATATATATATATAT
Source organism: Periplaneta americana (assembly GCF_040183065.1). Classification (NCBI taxonomy): domain Eukaryota; kingdom Metazoa; phylum Arthropoda; class Insecta; order Blattodea; family Blattidae; genus Periplaneta; species Periplaneta americana. Next base: position 111,309,626 of record NC_091130.1, read on the forward strand.
ATATATATATATATATATATATATATATATATTCTTTGGACCTCCAAATTCGATTTTCAAGTTTTATTTATATAAATTGCTTAGTTTACGCCCAAGAATCATGTCACCAACTTTTGAAAGATGTTAAGGAAAAAATGTGGATTTTTATCCTAAGAATCGGTGTATAAGCTATCTTAACTAAGCTGGCTTCGTAATCGGGAGGCACATTAGACAAACGTGAACACTAGGCTATTGTTTCCATCTCATTCCCTATTTAGATCCTAGTTCAACACATCACTACTGCATTATGGGACTGATAGAAGTGTATTAGATTGAACAAGTTGTGCGATACAGTCTGAAGGTGCTTAGGAGTGATTTTCTTGTGCGTCACAAGAGGCTGATAAAATTGCAAGCATAGGATTATAAATAAGTTCAATATTATGGTTTAGAGAAATTACACACCACAACTTTACCCATAAATAATTGTGGTATATCATATTGTAACATGGTGCTTCTAATACAATATAATACTACGTATATTAATGTTTCACTACTTTATTTTATTTCCAAGTTAATCCTCGTTCATGTTTCTCAAAACAGTGAAGAGCGAGTAGGAGAAGTTGACGACCTGTAACGTAAGAGAATTATTTTCTTACTAATTATACATTTGATGACGGTTACAAGGAAAAAGTACACATTATTACAGAAATGAGCTATTAGGATGTTCCAACAAGAACTCTGGATTTAATAATGTGAATAAATGCAACATAAACAGATAACAGAACAGATATAGGTATCCTACAAGCAAAACTCAGCTCGAACTCCTAATGTCGCGCAAGCTATACCCCTTTTACCCTCCCTGCAGTAGGCGTGCGAGCATGCTGGGAATGGGAGCATATGTCATCTGCGCGAGACAGTCATGCCCGCTGGTTTCTGCGCACTGAGTTTTCCTTGTTGGATGCCTATAATATTGTCGCCAACACAATAACAAAACATTGTTGGGACATTGCGTAATTGTCTTGTTGTGGGATTGGCGGATCTGATATCTCTTACGTTATCTGTTGAATTTATACATTATTAAATCTTGTGTTCTTGTTGGGACACGTATGTGCACGCATATAACATAATAATTTATTTATATAAGAAAATCGTAATATATAACTTTAACACGTAGAATCGAAACGCAAGCATAATGCGTCAAGTTTGTTATAATACTGTTAATTAATTATTTATTGTTATCACTTTTAACTTTTAGCTATACATTTTTTTCCTGTATCGACAGTTTTCTTTCGTATGCTTTCTTTGTCTGGCTATGAAGATATTTATTTAGTCAAGAATGAAAACCATTCTTGTAATGAATGTCTACAATATGACTCATTAAAACTGATTTTTGGATGAACATTTTTTCAGTTGTGTTATGTGTTTGATATTTTTCCTATAACTAATAGAATAACATAAATCACTATCACTATTTAAAAGGTGTTATTATTATTATTATTATTATTATTATTATTATTATTATTATTATTAACGTAAGAGAATTTCGAAGCAGAAGAAGATATCAGATGATAGACACAATGAGATATATGGATCATATGCAGAGACTAAGAGGAAGGCAAAAAATAGAAACTATTGGAGAATGCTGGGTTTGCAGTGAAAGCTCTGCCCTTTGAAAGAAAACTATGATTGAATGGACTATTATTATTATTATTATTATTATTATTATTATTATTATTATTATTATTATTATTATTATTATAAGCTTAGTACCAAATATGGTCTTCTCAGCATAAAGCACAATAAAAAAGTTTCATCTCATATTCAGCTGGTAGAAACTTTCGTACAATGTAACTTGCCTCGAGAAGAACTGTCTATAGGATGTATGTTTAGTTTACAGTCGCAAGACTGGTTGGAACCTCAGAAGTGACACCAATAAGGTATCACTCATAAGGCAACTAAGCTCGGAGATAAAGGGGTATGGTGGCCAGTTTCTTTCCCCCTCCATTGCATACATCGCTGACGAGTAACATATTTCACTAATTTGTGTGCAACAATATTGTTCTTCTTCAGATATATCGTCAAGAGAGATGTACTGCCTGCTAACAGATATATCAGCCAGAACCACAGAGATAGTAACTATTGTATTGGTCTTAAAATATGTGCATTAGGATCTATTATTATTATTATTATTATTATTATTATTATTATTATTATTATTATTACAGGCCTCCTGATGAATATGACCAAGACACAAGTAACTTAATGTCAAACGGGCCGGAATCACCCATAATAATTGATGGTGCAGAACTACAATACATAATATCTGAATACGTATACCTAGGACAGATAGTTTCCTTTCGCCAGAAGGCAAAGAAGGGAATAAAACGAAGAATTTCTCTCGCGTGGAAGGCATTCTGGACTCTCAAGTTCATCATACTGGAGAAAACACTCAGCAAAAAACTCAGAATAGAAATATTGGAGACCTGCGTAACTCCTGTGCTGTTGTATGGATGTCAGACATGGTCTCTCACTGCCAAACGTCGTAACAACCTTCAAATATGTCAAAGGAAAATGCTGAGAAGAATATAGCCTTATCACTGAGGGACAGAGTTCCGAACGAAGTGCTACAAAAGATGTCAGCAACTGAAGATCCAGCACTGCAAGCCACCAACACCAAATGGAAGTGGGGAGGCCATGTTGCAAGACTTAGAGACGGAAGATGGACGCAGAAAGTCACACTATGGGACCCTCGCTTTAGCAAGAGATCACGTGGAAGACCAAGAAGAAGATGGACCGACCTCTTCAGTGAACGTGCAGGAAGCCATTGGTCAAGCAGAGCAAGAAATAGGGAAGACTGGAAAAACCTAAGAAGACAAGTGAACAGCGACTAAAACCAGTGCGACAGAAACAAGCGAACAATATCAAACAGTGCAGAATGTGAACCAAGTGAACAATTATTCCAAGCATGTAAACATCTCTTACGCGGGCTAGCTCAACGCGTGAGACAAATAGAGCTCTCCCTCTATAGGAGGAGGCCTTTGCCCTTAACGGTAAATTTTTAGGCTATTTCATTTCATTATTATTAAAAATTAAATGAAATATTAAAAGATTTTGGGATGGAAATTTCAGCACAAAAATCAAAAGTAATGGCATTTTTAGGACAAGACCCAGTGAGAAGTAAAATAATACACAATAACCAATGCCTCGAACAAGTGCAAAATTTCAATTATCTGGGTTGTGAAATATCTTTTCAAAATGAAAAAGATGTGAACAAGAAAATTACCAAATTTACACAAATTCTAGGAATAATAAACAATACATTAAAAGTTAAATTAGTACAAAAATCTACAAGAATAAAAATATATAATACACTAGCATTACCCACCCTTCTATACGGAAGCGAGATTTGGACATTAAAGAAAAAAGACATGAACAGAATCAAAGCAACGGAAATGAAATTTTTCAGGAGAACAGCAGGATATACTCTTTTAGACCGAAAAAGGAATGAAGAAATTTTAGAACAATTAGAAGTAGAGTCAGTAGAAGAAAAAATCACCAGATACAAATTCAATTGGCTAGATCATGTAAGAAGAATGGAAAATTCAAGAATCCCAAAAATTATGATGCAATATAAACCTAGAGGACATCGTCGACCAGGAAGACCGTTAAGAAGACTGCTAGATGGGGCCGAAACAGGTCTACAGAGGCCTAATTCGTGAAGGATGATGATGATGATGATTATTAAAAATTAAATTAAATTACGGTTTATTTAGGCCTAACGACGTTCGCAACTGCCAAGGTTATATCAGTGTCACCGGTCCCGCAGAAGTTCTTTTACATGCCAGTAAATCTACTGACATGAGCCTGTCGCATTTAAGCATACATCGAACCCGCAACCTCGAGCACAGTTGTCCAGCGCTATACAGACTGCGCTACCCAGGCCGACTATTATTATTATTATTGTTATTATTATTATTATTATTATATTATATTATTATTATTATCATCATCATCATCGTCGTTATTGTTTGTTTAGATAGGGGGCACTTACTTTCAACAACATACTTACAACATTCGAATGAATTTATTGTTTCACTTACTCGCAGCCATGTTTCCAGAGAAAGAGTGGCGAACTTCCCCACAGTCACTTGGAGTGGACGTTGTGACCTCATTAACATGAATGCTATTTTCTTCCTTTGATTTGCGGTTCTAAATTCCCAGCCACAATCGTACATAACTTTTTCAATGCGCTCGCTCTAGAAAAAAAATATATATAAATAACACGAACTTCCATATATACATTGAAGACTTCACGACGTATGACGTTTGGGAATAAAAATACGGAGTCTTGCCATTTCGGAAAAGGAAATTGTACCAGAACAATGGAAGGAGTCTTAATCGTACCTATCTTTGAGAAGGGGGAAAATATTGAATGTAGTAATTTTCGAGGAATATCACTGTTGTTGACGTCGTACAAAATGTTGTCCAATATTCTTTTGAGAATATTAAACTCTATATGTAAATGTAAATGAAATTATTGGAGATCATCAATGTGATTTTAGGTGTAATAGGTCAACTATTGATAAGATTTTTTGTATTTTAGTAACAATGGCAGTATAGGGGCAGGAGAGAAATTCAAAATAACATCTTGATTTCAGACGAGAGAAGACTGATACTACAGAATATTTCATACGTGATATTTCGTATGATTTTTATTGTAATTGTAAATTTAATATTAATTGTAATTATAATTCTAATTGTATTCTTAATATTGTAGTTATAATCCCTTGGTAGAGGGGAAGAGAAGGTCTAATGGCCGTATCTCTATCAGATTAAATAAATCCTATTGAATATACAGTATACTATTGCACTGCCTCTGGGACTCATCACGTTACTTGTCTGTAATTTTTTTCTTTAGTTGGTTATTTAACGACGCTGTATCAACTATTAGGTTAATTAGCGTCGATAAGATTGGTGATAGTGAGATGGTATTTCGCGAGATGAGGCCAAGGGTTCGCCATAGATTACCTGGCTTTCACCTTATGGTTGGGGAAAACCTCGGAAAAAAACCCAACCAGGTAATAAGCCCAAGCGGGGATCGAACCCGCTCCCGAGAGCAACTTCAGACCGATAGGCAAGCGCCACGCCGGTGGCTTTGTCTGTGAAATCTGACCTGGCTCTATCAGGGTCCGAGACATGATGGCTCACCTATCAGAGTCGAATTCATGAATGCCACATGAATCACCTGTCGGTTTTGGACAATCATCGCAAATATAGGGTGCACAATGGGCCAAAGCGTGCCTAACTTTACGAACCCGTCCTCGGTCTAGTCCTCGTGTAACCAGCCAGTTAGCCATTGGATCAGGCAAACAAAAACTAAGTTTCAGCTAGTAGCATTAAGATTAAGGATTCGGCGTTAGCTTTAGCTATCTAACAATAGTTTAATTTTCTCCAAACGAAATAAAATGGGTATTTTATTAAACATTTGGTCTCTTGGTATTGGAATGGAAGTTCAGCCCAACACTGCGACCTTTCAAGATCTATTGCACTAACCCTCAAGCTAGCGCATTCCCAAACCCACACCGGCTGACTACACTAAGTTCGCTGCGTACCCATAAGAGAAGAACAAAACTAACTGCCGCTCTCGCTCGCTGTGTTCGCTGCATTTGTCTTTCGAATCTCGTCTCGTCATTCTCGTGCGCTTCGAGTCTTGATCATCATTCTCGAAATAGCATTTGGTCGGCGTGAAAAGATTTCGTAACTTTGAATAACATACATCATTGAAATAAATAACATTATAAATGTTTAAATGAGACAAGAAGACAAAACAGAACAATATCTTAGTTATAAAAATGTTCTGGTTCTATTCTATGATCTAGAGCCCGGAATTTTAGGTGGTAAAAGTTAAGAATGACACTGAGTGATAGATGAATAGATGTGATGCCCGTGAGGAGGGATTTAAGCCTAGTTCACAGGAGTCCGATATATAATAATAAACAACAGAGTCAGAAGGACTGGGTAATGAATCTTGTAAACCGTGCGCTAATTTGTAAGTGATAGTTAAGAGGATTGCAGATCTTTAACGGTACCAAAAGGAAAATACTGAATAACAGAAATGACGTGTCAAAGAAGTGGGGCATGGCTTCTATTTTATAAACTACACCAAGGAACAATATTAACTTTTAGCACCTAAAACTCCGGGCTCTAGATTATGATATGGTTATATAAATATTAAAAAAAAAAACAATTGTCAAATAAATTTGCATTTCTAAGAAACATAAAACATAACGTTAACATCTTTTTGCACACTTGATCTCAAACATATGAAAAGAAAATTCTTAGACTTTTAATAAGGGCCTAGTAATTAAATAAAGACTGGGGAACGGATTATTATATACTGAAGGGTAGAGACGATGTTTCAAATAGCCTACTTGATTGTTTATACATATATAACAGTTGCCAAAGTAGATAAAAGTTCAGTCAGGTATAAACAACTGTGGATATTCAAGGCTGCTTGACATTCGTGACTTCGGGAGTGATCAATCTCGACGTATCGAAACACTCACAAGCAGTCTTTACGTCAACGACGCGACATATAGGCCTATAACATTGTCGTGCGGGTTTTCGGCTTTGCGAGCGTTGTTAGTCTTGCTTTCTCGATCGTTGTTCATCTCTAGTATCCATGCTTCGAGCAGGCAACCTCACTCGTCCCTACACCAGCTCTCTTCTTGTCCACCGCTGTGGAGTAACGGTTATAATGTCTGACCGTGAAACGAGCAGGTCCGGGTTCATATCCTCGTTGGGGCAAATTACCAGGTTAAGGTTTTTACCGATGTTTTCCCTCAACCAATTGAAGCAGAACTGCTGGGTAACTTTCGGTGTTGGCTCTCATATTCATTTCGCTATCATAATTACACTTTCCATTTTTCATCATCATCCTCTACGTTTCTTTCCTAAGTTTTAGGCTTGCTCTGATGTATAGTAGAGTCGGCTGCGTACCACCGTTGAACTTGGACCACGTGAGTAAGTGGTCATTCGTTGTCGCTATGCGCAATTTTGGACACTCATAGTAACTCGTGGGACCGGGGTTGAGGGACCACGGTGAGGCCTACGCGGATTAGGTAAAAGGATTGTGTAGGCTGTAGGGGAGTTCGGGGGCGGCGCGCAGGGGTATCTGCAGTGCGGAGGCAGGCAAACCATTCCATCCCGGCTAGTACAATGGGCCCACCAGAGCGACCTGCGTTCGAAGACAGTCTCAGTTCGTGTCCTACAGTAAAGGGAGTATAATAGACAGAACTGTCGGCGTTCGGGGAATGCTATGAAATGATGACGAAATGGAATGATGTACATCCTAGGGAAACGGGAGAACTAGAAAAACCCCAACTGCGACCTTGTCTGTCATAAGTGTCACTATGGATTTCTGTCTTCAGTTGTTAACAGATAAAATAAGGTATGCCAGTGAATTTCAACTTCTTTAAAGAATTATTAGCACACTCGGTACAAATGGCGTAATTCGACAGGAAGAAGTAATACGATCTTTTTCAGTTAATTCTGATACTTGACTTGCGCCATACCACACGTTCATTACAATTACAGTATTGGATATCAACAATACATCGCCATGTAAGTTTCTTCCATTTAACATATTATAAAAATCAAATGTTAAATCCGTTAAAAATTGAGTCATCAACTTATCGAATTCAATTACTTCCAGATTGGACGAACAGCATTATCGACAAAATCAAATATACATCATTAATCAACATCAAACAACCCAACGTATAATACATTGGCATTTATAATAAAACCATATAAACTTGAAAAATATTCAAATAATTACATGACACAAATCATGATACATACGTTTCTGAATGGTGGAAATATATATATTATTGTGAAACAGAAATAGGAAAATAATAAATGTAATTACTGTAATCTTGCAACTCTTCACATTCATAATATTTTTTATCTGAGTTTTATATTTTATTATCTTTATCATGTCATTTTATTATCTCATATGTGAAGACTTGCATTTATATATATATATATATATATATATATATATATATATATATATGTAAATCAATATTTTTTGTAATTTATACATGTATTTTAAGTAAGTGACAATCAAGGCAGTCATATTGAATGTCAATGTGTATCACAGCAATGTTGGTTTTTAATATGTTTAATTTTCATGCCACTAAATACTCGTATGTTTTGTATTTGTAGATATTATGTAGTGAGCACTGATATTGCTGAAATGCACTTCGTATCTGATGATGTTGGCGTAGACCAACGAAAACGTTCATACGTCTTTTAAATATGTAATGTAAAGGTGTAGCACCTTAAACATAGGCTGTGAAGTCAGTGACTGAAATAAATACTTTTAAGATGCAATATAGACTTCTCTGAAAATTAAAAATGAATTGCAAAATATTACTGTAGTAAAGTTTTTCTTCAATATGTACTACATTAAAATATATTATTCCCACATCTAACACCTTCCACACAAGTTAAATATTTAGGAATTATAACGTTCAGCATTTACCTTTGGATTAACCAATTGATTTCATGTGTACAAGTATAAGAAAGACAATTTATAAATTCATAATACTTCGAAATTTTATCACTAAGGAGGCATTGAGAATGATATTTTTAGCTTTAGTATAATCATTAATACAATATGATATAATAAATTGGGGTGGAGTAGTATCATCTGTACTTCATCCATTAATTTTATTACACAGAAGATTAACAAAAATTTGTCTGACCAAAAATATGGATCATCCAACAAATTTAATTTACACAGATTTTAATGTATTAACTATTGAAGAAATTTATAAATATAGTGTACTAACTTACTACCACAGAAATCAAATAAAACATAAATCTAATCGACATGAATATCGTACTCGAAGACGAAAGTCTACTTTCCCATTAATTGAGCCTAAATGTCATACAAGTGCAGCTCTTAAACATGGTGCTAGTTTCGGGCCAAGACTTTATAATAAAATGACAAACCATTTTCCAAATTTGAAATGTTTTAAAATTGGAGCTTTTAAAAAATAAATTTATAAAATTATTCATGATATATAATATTAACAAATGTGTATATTTTTTACTTTTATTTCTGTCGACTATATTCATGTTTTTATTGAATATCACTGGCATCTGTCTGATTGTTAATTTATATTAAATGTGTTTTTTCTCTCCTTTTCTCTCTCTCTCTCTCTCTCTCTTTTTGCTCTTGTGTGTTATTTATTTGTTTGAATTAAGTTACTGTATTTAGTAAAATTGCCCTTGTAAATTTTACGTTATATTGGCTAAGACCACACCGTACACGAGCCTGGCTCTTACGGTAGTAGCTAGAAACATTTTTGTTTTATAAATTTAATTTGTACTCACTTGCTAGCTAGTTAAATAAATAAATAAATCTATGTTCTTACCTCATTGATTATCCTCTGTCCGCACCAACATGGCAAAAGTAGCTGACATATGGATGAAAGAACAATAATTCCGAACTTCATTCTGATATGTGGATCCAGATCAGGCTGAAAAGACAAAGAACACTCGTACTAATTAAAATTATTCATTGTATTTTATTTTGAATTAAGCACACAACAAATATGTAGTTGAAAGAAAATAGTTGCCCATTAGGAAGCTGAGTGTAATATCACTAGAGTCCTGCGTTTGGTTACCCAAAGCCTTCGAGCAACGCGCAACAGTATAGGTCAGCTATGGGGACTATAAGAAAAGTAGGGAGGGAACGTTCCTACCCACCCCACATTCGTTTGATTGACAGGCGAGGGGTAAAGCAGTTGTTTTGCTAAGGCAAGTGCAGGGGTGGATTCGACACACCTTGCGCATCAGTAATTTCTCCGCTCTTATTTCTTGTTTCAAAATCTTTACAGTATTTTGTTTATAGGAAGTACACGTATCGTACAATAATAAATTATGACGGCCACCTACTGTCATTAGGCAAATTATATATTTTTCAATTGTATAACTACTCCTTTATCATGTGCAAAAAAAATTCTTGAACTGCCTTGTGATCGACATAATAAAGTATTTCTTTTTTTAAAAACAATAAAGAAAAAAGCAAAGCTCCATTGTCATTTAACTGCACAATATATTAAAAGATACAATGCTCAACATAATAAATTGTTTCTTTTTAAAACTAATAAAGTAACTGAGCTCCATTGTCATTTAACTGGAAAACATATTAAACACAATATAATGATCAATAAAATCAATTGTTTCTTTTTATAAATACTAAAGAAAGTAAAACTAAGCTCCACTGGCATTTAACTTTAAAACATATTAAACAAAATACATGAGATATGAATGAAAAGAAATACTACTGTAGGCCTATACTGCTGGTTTTCATTTTTTTGTTGTTGATTGCCCTCGAAATTTCTTGTTGTTAACTAAAAAGGATATATTTGGCTCTAAAATACAACAACTCAACCGTAACACTGAAACTAAATGCATGTCTGTGATCCTAGACCTGGAGATACTTTTGGTCATATTCATTTTGAAAAGAAAAAACAGCTCACAACAGTAAGTTGAGCCAAACATAGATACCATACGCATTGCAAAATGTGCGTAGATTAGGGAATTGCTCCTCTGGTAGGTAATCCATTTTTTCCTAAACACTTTAGTGGCGTGCTCTTTTGCATCTCTATAGTGGCTCTGATGCTTGGGTAACATCAAATACAAACGGATTATTGAACAGACACATCTCCATGTCCATTGCAGTTCTTCTGAAAATCTTTCTTGGAAAGAGAACGCATCAAGTAGGCCTAATATGCACTCAAAGTTTTAAGTAAGTTCAGTTCCAGATACTACTTAATAAAATAACAAGTATCTAAATCCTGAAAATACCATAAACATATCTTGTTTTGTACCTTTTCACAAATATTACGAAAATAGCTTTTAAAATTGTAAATAAATACTTGTAAGATCACCGAAGTTAGCTTTAGCCTATGCTTCCGATTAAAGTGGCGTTTAATATTGAAGCGTTTTATATGCACAATTTTAAACCCACATATTAAGCAACAGACTTTCTTCTTTTTGTAAGTAACAAAAAATTCTTTCTGCCGCTCTTCCTGAAACTGACGTCCCGAGATCGAAGCCATACCTACCACTGAATGAAGCGTGTCTAGAGAAGCACCAGGCGGAGGAGAGAGTCGGTGGAGTGGGGTAAGACGGCTTTGAGTGCAGTGGCCCTTCGGAGCCATTTTCCCCCATGGTTGGTATAGGTATATACGGAGTATAGCGCAGCCTACACACTTCAAGTCTGCTGTTCAGTGAACATACCAAAACAAAACAAAGCTAGACGGTTGGAAATGAGTGCTTCAATAGAAGAATTTGGTAGCGAGAATTTCATTAGGAAAGAAGAAAACGTATCTTATCAGAAAGAAGAATTTTTTTTCTTTTAAACAATTTAAAATGTTTACAGTCACTCGTTGTAATGTGTAGAGACTTGTACAGCAAGTAGTAGGCTAATTGTAAATAATTTTATTTTTATTGTGATTGATTGCATTATTGTGATTTCCACCATTTATTTATTTACTTATTTATTTATAGATTGTACATGCAGAGCCTATGTATGTTACAACGTTAACGTGTAAAACAAGTAGGCCTATTCATAATTAATATCTGTAATCTGGCATTAGAATCGGTAATACAAGCAGACAAAAACAACTTACAAACATTTCTAAATGAATAAAAGTTGAAACATCAGGGCCAAAATATATATCTTATATATTTCATTATTAACTCATTTTAATTGTGAATGTTCTAATTTCAATCCTTTTAATAAATTCTCATATTATTTACTTCTAAACTCATTTCGCTCTGATAAAATATATCTTTTTATTTTAAAAAGTGCAACTTAAATACTCAGAACTCTATTAATAGGAGAAAAATAATGATTGATTTTTACTTTTTTGAGTGGAAAATAGCCTATATTGTGAAACAAAAAAGTAGGTTTATTTAGAACAGACGTGGGCATCAGTAGTACATTTCGAACGGAGTCGAACGCAAGGACGTGATCTCCCTCTCTCCACACCCCTAGCTGGGGTACCTGTCCGACCGGTTGAAGTACTATACTGGCAGTCAGCGGTGGATTTCACTAAAAAAAAAGTCGCTGTCTAAGGAAGCTCCTGAAGTAAAAAAGTCCAAAAATATTATTTCCACAAAGAAAGGGAAAATGAATTCTTTTGTTGCGAAGAAGGGGAAAGCGTTAGGTGCTTATTATGCTACAAAATTTTACTAGCACGTTGAGCGACATTATGAAGAGACTCATTTTAATGGAACAATTTTTTTTTATTTTTATTCTTTATAATAATAGTAGTCCACACCTGTGGAGTAACGGTTAGCGCGTCTGGCCGCGAAACCCCAAGTGCAAGTGCACAAATATGGCTGGTTTAGATGTATATAAGCTTAAACAACTTTGCGAAGTAAAATATTCACATCTTCGGAGTTTTGTTATGAAAATTGCTTCTAAGTTTGGCTCAACCTTTATTTGTGAACAGTTTCTTTCTCAGTTGGCCATTGTAAAATCCAAATCAACATCACGCATTTCAGACGAAAATTTATTCTATCAGCTCACAATTGCAATGTCTGACATAACTCCAAATTTTGAAACACTTGCTGATTTACGTGACGAAGAAGAATAAACGAATCCTTTCTTTTAAGGGCGTGAGTCAATTGACGTAAATTGACAAAAACAACAAAGAACTACAGTAAGAAGTTTAAAAAAATAGCCTAATTGTTGCTTTTCTGTTTCTTGGTAATGTGCTTGATATTTTGTTAAGAATCTATTTGTCCTTAGTTTCTTAATTTTATTTTTAAAGGATGCAAATTAGTGACTGATGCCCTTTCAAAACAAATAGGTTCAGATTATGGCATTATTTTTTAACTGTTGTGGAATTGTACGTTTTATATCATTTTATAAGGTTTTTACAGTAATTGTTTAAATTAGAAATAAAGTTATGTTTCAGCTTTTTGTAAAATAGTTTGTATTTGTTTTGGAAAATATGTTTTCTTTCATTGTCATTATTCATAAAAATAACATTTATAGAAAACTGTGTATCTTTTTGTCCTGCTTAATTACTTAACTTTCCATGTTTCAATACTTCACGCGATCCACCGCTGAGTATTACGTTAACAGGTGATGCGTGTTGCAGCAATCAGAGCAGTACGGCGCATCTCTTTAAATGCCCACGTCTGATTTAGAATCTAGATGCGTTTAACTAATTGCAAGAATAATCTTCTGTTGCCCATAATATATCTTTAAATAAATATTTTGTCTGTTATTAAATACACGTGACGGTACATTTTGTACGTGAGTAGCATTCTCATTGTTCAGTGCCAATACAGGCAGACACACAGATAGGCAGATGTAAACACACGAAATGGAACAGAGAGATGAGTCACAGTTCTCTTTTGCAAGGGAAGGTAGTATTGATCCATGTGCATCTAATCTGTACTCAAAATAACCAAACGCAGGACTCTAGTTATTCTTCACTCTGAGTGAGAAATATATGAACAACTTTACTTGGATATGGGTATAATAATAATAATAATAATAATAATAATAATAATAATAATAATAATAATAATAGTAATAATAATATATTAATAATAATTATTTTATTTTATTATTATTATTATTATTATATTATTATTATTATTATTATTATTATTATTATTATTATTAAAAGTATTTCAACACTTTGGCAATTTAGAGATTATAACTAAAGACCCGAATTATTTGCAAAGTGCGTATTGCTTACAGACTAATTTAACATTTATGCAAACATTGTTTTCATTGCAACAACAATCCCTTTATACATATTTTTATTAGTGCATATGATTGCATATTTTAAGATTTATTTATATTGCATGTACATTTTCCAATGTCATTATAACAGATGCATATTCTGGACATATTCTGATGTGTATTTTCTTTTGTTATACATTCAGCTGGATTATTCAGCAATACTCCGAAGTTTAATGAATAAGAAATGATTCACCCCCCTGTGAAAACGCGGCATTACGTTCAATTCATTTGGTTTAGTACCACGTGTGTCGGTCTATCTGAAACAATAACAAAAATGGAATCACAATGTTTTCTACTGCAGGGGTCCTTCTCCTTAGTTCAATATGTTATTTTTGCTTTGACCCCTGAAACACACGGAATTACAAAAAACGTTTCTGAAAAACTTCAGTCAGTGCCTCCAAAACATTCCGGACACCATTCTGTTTGTAATATAGAAAAAGCGCTACGTGGTGAAGCAGCAGAAATGAAGGGCTCAGAGCCAAAGGCGACCAACCCACAATTTTGTATTGTTCCTTATTAAATCTTTTTTTTTTCAAAACTATACATTGTTGTTATACAGGGTGTTTAAAAAATACGGGGCATAATTTCAGGTATGTATTTCCCACATGTAGACAATCAAAATAGTTCATTACAACATGTGTCCGGAAATGCTTCATTTCCGAGTTATGGCCTTCACAACATTGAAATTCACCGGAACGTTTTTCTTTCCGCAGGTCGTTGTCATTACAGAAGATGTTCAAAATGTCCACCTCCTGCTTGAATACAGACCTCACATCGATGTCTCATTGAACTGCGAACACGATCCCAAACTCCAGGAGTATTGCGTATGTCCTCAGAACATGCCACAATTCGATTCCGAAGGGATTCCAACAGTCTCCAGAATCTCCTCCTGTACTTCTGGAGTTGTAGATCTTGGTCGTCCCCTTCCCAAACCAGGAGAGTTAAATTTTCCATACTCGCACAGACGGTAATGGAGAAGTACAAATGTCTTCCGATCTGGACATTGTCGCTGTGGGTACCTCTCCTGGCACAAACGACGAGCCAGCGCAGCATTGCCGTCCGCCTTACCGTACACGAAGTGTATCTCTGCCAGCTCTTGATTTGAATACATGTCGCACAGTCTAACGCCTACACAACACTGAATGTAACCTTCGCCTCGGAATGAACTGTCAGAGTGCCCTCTTAATGTCTCCTTTGACGGCAACGACCTGCGGAAAGAAAAACGTTCCGGTGAATTTCAATGTTGTGAAGGCCATAACTCGGAAATAAAGCATTTCCGGACACATGTTGTAATGAACTATTTTGATTGTCTACATGTGGGAAATACATACCTGAAATTATGCCCCGTATTTTTTAAACACTCTGTAGAGTCATGATATTTTTTTGTATTTATTCAATGTAGACCAATTAAAATAAATTGTGAAACCAATAATTTTTGTCACGATCCTCTTAATATCAACTCTTATTTACTCATTTTGTAATTTGTGGGTTAGTCGCCTTTAGCTCTGAGCCCTTCAATTGTTAGAGGAGTTGACACTAGACATGAACAAAACTAACTGCCGCTCTCGCTCGCTGTGTTCGTTGCATTTGTCTTTCGAGTCTCGTCTCATCACTCTCGTGTGCTTCGAGTCTCGCTCATCATTCTCGAAATAACATTTGGTCGGCGTGAAAAGATTTCGTAACTTTGAATAACATATATCATTGAAATAAATAACATTATAAATGTTTAAATGAGACAAAAAGACAAAACAGAACAGTATCTTAATTATCAAAATGTTCTGGTTCTATTATATGATATTACCTATGGTTTTATATTAAAAAAAAACAATTCTCAAATAAATTTGCATTTCTAAGAAACATAAAACATAACGTTAATGTATTTTTATTGGAGATTGCACACTTGATCTTCAACATATGAAAAGAAAATTCCTGGCCTTTTTATAAGTGCCTAGTAATTAAATAAATACCGAGCAACGGATTATTATACACTGAAAGGTAGAGATGATGTTTCAAATAGGCTACTTGATTGTTTATACATATATAACAGTTGCCAAAGTAGACAAAAGTTCAGTCAGATATAAACAACTGTGGCAATTCAAGGCTGCTTGACGTTCGGGACTTCGGGAGTGATCAATCTCGACGTCTCGAAACACTCACAAGCAGTCTTTACGTCAATGACGCGACGCGACGTATAGAACACTGTCGTGCGAGTTTTCGGCCTTGAGGGCGCTGCTAGTATTACTTTCTCGATCGTTGTTCGTCTGTAGTTGACACATAAATTTGGAGTTAATCCCATGCACCTTTTACTTCTTGTGGTGTGGAGAGATTATTCTCTCAGTGTACAAAAATATGTATTCAGATAAGCACAGGAGTTTCAGAATGGAAAACGTGAAGATGACAATCATTGTTTCCTGAGGATAGAAATTTTATATTTAAGTAATATTAGTGAACTGAAGTGAGTTTAACTGTGTTTTATTGCGATGTATAATGTCTTACAGAACATCCAACAAATTATGCATGCGTTGAAGTTTAAAAACTACTATCATATTACTCCATTTAAAAGTAGAGACATTTACAAGCTGTTATTTCTTGAAATTTAAATTGCATATTAGGTCCATAGTGCATATTTTAAGATCTTATAGAGCATATTTGCATGTAAATTTCAAGCTCCATAAATGCATATAAATCCGGGCTCCAATTATTACATAGTAACTCGCTGAAACATCACAGAGTAAATTATTGTAATACTCTATCCTAGTGATCGCCAAAAGCTGTGTCGCGACACATGCCCCTGCCTCCACTCAAGCGTAACCATGACATCATATCCCCACCCTCCGTTTACAGCCATCACTTCGATATAAGTAAAGACATTGATCAGCAGCGGAAGTACACATGTAATGTTACAAGTGTGTAGGATAATATGTTTCGGTGTGTTTTCCAAAAGAGAAAACGGATAATATGTAAAAACTTAATTTTAAGGAGCATGGGAGCAAAAGTATTTCTTTTGTGCTGATGGCCAAAATATGAGATACTTAATTTGTTGTAAAATTTTAAATGAAGTATAAAAGAACAATGTACATTGTCATTATTATTCTTGTTATGAAGACTACCACGCCCTTACCTGTAACTTGAATATTTCACTAATAAACGAACAATAAAAAGTATCGGCTTCTATGTCTTAATTGGGGTAAAATACTTCGACGTTTTTTTCGACGTAAGTAGTACAATTTGAATATTTAATTAATAAATAAACAATAAAGAGTATTGGCTTCTATGTCTTAATCGGTGTAAAATACTTCCGCGTTTTTTCGACGAATATAGTGTAATTTGAATATTTCATTAATAAATAAACAATAAAAACTATCGGCTTCTTTGTCTTAATCGGAGTAAAATACTTCGACTTTTTTTTATGTATGTAGTGTAATTTACAACTTCGTGACCGGCCTGGTACGCTTTTCTAATTTCAAATATCTGCTGATGTAAAGTACACATTCTTTTTATGGTAAGTAAAAAAATGAATTTATTTTATTTTAGTAATAATATAAAAATAATGAATAGGAGGATAAAAAATTAACATGGAAAAAAATGTGTAGGCCTATAGTTAATAACTAGAAGAATATTATATTGCTTTTGTTTCTTGGCCACAGTCCGTCTCTGCACTGTTATTCGCTGCATTACCTGAGGAGATATCACTCCACCCCTCTCCCTGCGATAGTGGTGTGCGGGTTGCATTTCTATTACGTCACGATTTCGTGGTGTTTGGCAACCACTGCTCTATCCAATTAAAGAAGTAATTTCTGTTTATCTAGTGTTAGAAGTTCTGATGCTATGTGTAAAACAAAAGTTACAATTCTGTCGTATTTGATTTGAACATGATAAATCCATGAAAGTTGTTTTGAGATACAAGCATTTCTATTTTCACTTTTCCTTAAAAAATCAGAATGCTAATTTATATACAATGTGAATGAAAATAGCAGATTAGGGCGCTGTTTAATTATATGCACATGCTCATGCTTTTCTGTACCTTCTAAACATCCTACAGGTTAATGTAAATAGTAGGAAATGGCTATTTTGCAGTTATCATGTTCTGACCAAACACCACAGAATTACTTCCAGCATTTTCAACAAAAATATATACAAGAATAATCGTAACTTACGAGGGTTACTAAGAAGGCAGACGAACACAATCCCAACATCAGCACAGCGAATTGCACTAACATTCCTTCGCTTAACACGTCTTGAACTTCACCTACAAAGCTGTAAAAAGAAGGTGCTATTTACTTACAGGATATACTATAAAAACAAGCTTTAAAATTTAATCAGTAACAGCCATATGTTACATCTGATGAGAATTTTTTTTTTAAGAAATTAGGCCCCTTTCCGGTCGCTGAAGTCCTTACATATTTTTGCCAATGTGCCTAGGTGATATAATTAGTAGTAACTGTTATGGAATATAAAGTTTTACTAGTAAGAAATCAAAAACTTACATTCAATGACACTTGAAGAGTGTGATCCCAAAACGCGTTCAGTTCATTTTTATGAAAGGACTGGGCTAGTTTTTTTATCCACCGGTCTACGGACTGAGCGAGTTTTCAAGTGATATACGCAATAAACTTTTAGACAAGAATTGGCGTTGTTTTGGAAGAAAAGAAGCTTAAAATATAATGCTAAAAGTTTCAAACATAAATAGACCTATATTCTGTATAAATCATAAAAACGGCCAATAAATTGAGCGAGATTTGGAATCACACTCTTCAATAAATATTGTAAGCTTAACAGCTAAAGTACGTAATGCGTGATTCAGGTTCCGCATATTGTGGATAGAGGGCAGGAATGTGACCCATTTTCAATTTCTATACCACTTCGACGGACCACGCTGTACATGATGTATACATGGATAAATATATAATAGGATGCGAAACTGCGGTCAGCACCATCTGGCGGCGGGGGGCTGAAATAAGATGATCAGCGCCAAACGTCGTAGGTGGTGAATATTAGAACTACGTGTTGGGTACATTACCCAGAGTTCTCTATTTATCCGTTCGAGATATTGCTCGAGACGAGATGGCAGACAGAAACTTGCTAATAAGTGAACATAAAGTGATACGTGTGTGTATAAGCAGTGTATGTTAAACAGTGATGTTTATGGACGTTGTAAAAATAGTGTTGTTGAATGTATTGTAAAGTAATAGTAATATAATAAATTGAACTATCTGAGTAGTTCTTGCAGACTGTTCCATTGCGCTGTACAATAAATACCCAAAGAATACAATCCCAATTATCTAACCTTTTGCTTTATTTTTTGTC
Organism: Periplaneta americana; assembly: GCF_040183065.1. NCBI lineage: Eukaryota > Metazoa > Arthropoda > Insecta > Blattodea > Blattidae > Periplaneta > Periplaneta americana. The sequence continues at coordinate 111,328,761 of NC_091130.1, forward strand.
TCTGGTTATATTTTAATCGTCTCTTTTATTTTCCTGTTGGCTCCGGTAAGAATTTTCAGTAGAAGTTGCTGTGAGGAATAACAATGTAAATGTTTTATTTTAAATTGGGATAGATTTGAATATCGATGAGGGTGGGAGGGAATACTTTCTGCACAGTTTAACATTTTCGTCACCAGGTGCGCTGCTAAATGCATGGAGTAATTACTCTTTTCGCCACTTGGTGCGCTGCTAGATGTAATAACGCCCCTCCCCCCAACAGGTAGCAGCAAGATCAATTTCTACAACAGCGCCTCTAGTAAGTGTTACGGGAAACTCAATAAGTTTCGCATCCTATTATATATTCATCCATAATGTATATATGTGGAGATTTATGTCATGTACTAGGGTGTAAGTGTTTGTGTAAGTGTAGTGTAGGGAATGGGTAACGATGGTGATGATAAAGGTGAGGAAGGGAGAAAGGAAAACTCAGTGGCGGCACGTAGCCTACTCCTGTCGAATACCACCAAGGGGGCCGCCAGGCTTAACGTCCCCATCCGACGGACAAACCACTATCAGCAGTGACATATGTCTTTCCTGCATATGCACTTTGGAGAGTCTGTATCACAATCAATTTTTTGTGTTATTTTACGACGCTGTATCAACATCTTAGTTTATTTAGCGTCTGAATGAGATGAAGGTGATAATTCTGGTGAAATGAGTCCGGAGTCCAGTACCGATAGTTACCAAGTATTTGCTCATATTGGGTTGAGGTAAAACTACGAAAAAAGCCTCAACCAGATAACTTGCCCCGATCGGGAACCGAACCCGGGCCACCTGGTTTCGCGGCCAGACGCGCTAACCGTTACTCCACAGGTGTGGACAATTAAATCCTACTAGTCATTGTCTTCATCTATCATCATATCTCATGTCATATTCTCTGAATAATGAAGTCTGTTGAAGTGCTCTTAAGGGGTTAGGTACAGTTTACAGCAGTAAAATTTTTGAAAATATTCAACATTTTTTTCCTCCATTAGTGTGTCTTGTAAAATAATGAAAATTGGTATGTGTAAAAAACTGTCCTTCTGTTATATGAAAAAAATATTTTTATAATTAAAAAAAATTATTTACATATACATTTTTTTTTCAAAATTCAAACTGGTGACAGTTTACTGTGCAGTGATTAAGCGTTTCCCTCATAACTCATAAACGTGTTAACTTTTTCATGTTCTCTCTCTTTTCTTTTATTGCTGAAACTCATGTTTACAATATCATGCTCTTTCAGCTACATTCATTAATAAGCAATATTTGTTTTATTTTGTGTTAGAAGAAAATACTGATATTTGACCATTTATTTAAATGAATTAATTTTTTTATCAGACAATCTATCAAAGGTAGAGAAGTTATCTTGTATCATATTGTACATATGACATGCATAAATACATACAACAAATTTCGTCGCAGAACGTTGGATAGTTTTTGAGTTATGTGGGAAACGTTTCATCACTGCACAATGAACTGAATTTTGAAAGAAAAAAAAAAAAAAGGGGTACAAATATTTTTTTTATCGTAAAAATATTTTTTTTCATATAGCAGTGTTTTACACGTACTAATTTTCATTATTGTACAATATACAGTGATGGAGGAAAAAATGTTGAATATTTCCAAAATTTTAGTGCTGTAAGCTGTACCTAACCCCTTAAAATAACCGATTAGTCCATGATTCAGTCAATTGTAAACTCACACTTCAGCAATCCATCATTAGACCTAAAAGAGATATTATGAATAATATGACATCCAAACAACATTTAAAATTGAACAATTTTATCTGCACAACAACAAAAAAATTGCTGGAACTTAGTCATTTATTTAAGCCTAAATTAGCTCAAGATATGTAGGCCTAAGAAACAATCGTTAGAAGGGATTATGTCATACATTCCTGGAGAGGATATGGAAATGTGACCTAATATTTACAAATTATTTCGCCTCCAGAAGGAAGCTGTAATGCAAATAGTAAATGGTTATCTTAAATTTTTATATTTTACTTCGAGTAATTGTTTAGTGAGCCGGGTAGCACACTTCTAAGTGATATAAATGGTACTTTGGCTTGAAAATCAATCATATCAGTTCAGCGATGCATTTGAAAGATCATGTCCGCAAGAGTTTTTTCTTTCTTTAAATTTAGTTGTTCGTTGTTTGTTTCGCTTGATTATTCACTCTCCTGTTTGCTCACTTGTTTGTTTTCTCGTTTAGGCCTATATGTTTGTTATTTGTCAATATATTTGTTTGAATAATTTCAAGGGAGAAATTGTTCTGGAGCCGGGTATCGAACCCGAGACCTTTGGCTAAGCGCGCCAACGCTCTACCGACTGAGATACGCAGGAGCTACACCAGACACCGGCTCAATTTTTCCCTTTATATCCACATACCTCAAGTGGGCTGACAGGCCGCCAGAGACCGAAAATATATTATGCATAATATACGTTTCTGTTCGTTAACAGAAAACCACAGTCCAAGTCACACAGAATTTGTGTGCACTCAATTTTGGGTCTCTGGCGGCTTGTCAGTCCACTTGAGGTATGTGGATATAATGGGAAAAATTGAGCCGTTGTCTGGTATAGTTCCTGAGTAGCTCAGTTGGTAGAGCGTTGCGCGCTCAGCCAAAGGTCCGGGTTCGGTACCCGACCCCGGGACAATTTTTCCCTTGAAATCATTCGAATCAGCTTTACAGGAGCTATACCTGAAAGCCAGATTTGCATAATATATTTGTTTGTTTGGTTCGCCTACGAACAGATGGATATCTTCCATTGCGTTTAATCCCTTTTACCAGCTCTTACGTATATTTTTACATCAGTTCCTCTGTCCATTCGTTCCAGGATTGTCAAAGCGTATATATACATAAACTTAACAAAAAGAATATTATTCACTTATAATGCAATGCAGTGCATTGAAAGCAGCATTGCTGTAATGACGAGGAAGGTATTTACTTATACTAATTTTATTATGATGCTTAGGATCAAACATACTAAATAGGATTAACATATTATCTGAAATTTCATAACAGATATATAATAATTTAGGAAACTATAATTAAACTTATAGAAAGAAATTGATGTGCTTGATTGAGAAATAAATATCAGTCAAAGAAGCATTCCGCCTAAAATAAAGGGTAATCTAACAAATAGGATGAATGATTGAATTATGTTAACCTTATTACTTCTTGGTGTTGCTGGATAAGATTATTTAGACGCTTGTTGTATTCTTTGTCGACAGTCCTATTGAAAGCATTTTCAGCAGATCGTGATCCATCTTGATCAGTGTCAAGCATCAAAGATATTTGGTCGTTCGTTTCCTGTATTGTATTTGGGACACTTTCTTTCGACTGCATGCTAGTTGCGGATGGATCCACTGTAAGCAATGCAACAAATATCCAAGTTGCGGTTACACGGCTAAACGTAAACATAGACCTACTAGTGAAACGACTGAAAAGTGCCACCACAGTCTAGTATATACAGTCACGGAGCTCAATACTTAATAAATATGCATCCATAGACAGTTGCTAACCACCAGGATCGCTACTATCTCCTCATCACAGAATCTTTCCCTAGCAGACGATAAAATGCATTGTACTTTTGATATCGTGTTCTTTTGAAAAAATTAACACCTTCTTCCACTATTGAAATATGAAATACATAAGGTATATATTATTTCCATAAAATATATATTATATTTTATAAACTCACCTTCCTGGATCTTTCGGAAGAAGGATAACTCGGACCTCTTTTTCTTACAATTTATAGTGCTACAAACGTATCCTTGTCCCATATTATTATTCAAATTATTGTATTTTAGCCATTTACCGTTATTACAACCAATAACGAACATTTCACAGTTTAAACAACTTTGCATAACAATGCGAAATAAGGCACAGTCAATGCCCTTTCGATCTAGACGCCGTAATGTATGTTTGGGTTTCCTATTTCAGTGTATGGAGCTCAGTGAAATAAAACTTTATTGCTTATCATTGCTAAGTTTTATTTAGTGTAATGTGTCCATAAGTTCCGTTTACTTCTTGTTTCAAAATATGTTGCAGAAATAATTACAAAACTGTGTTATTTTAATGTGAAGAGAATTTTACATGTTAACATAATCTGTTCGCATCAACATTTTAAGTTTAGAACTGAAGCTATTTTGAGGTTTAATAAAAATAATTTATATTGTGATTTCAATTTAGCATATATACTCGTACTGTACCTTCCTTAATTGAAGACATAAAATTTACCATACCATTCCTATGAAATTCGTGTACGTACGATTGTTACTTTGTCTCTTAGGTAGTAGATAAATACAATAAATCAGTACTCAATTATTAAAATACAGATAAATTGAATTTACGGGTAGTATACATGACATTATGTTTAATTATAATGTATAATTGCGAATATAGGTTTATAAGTTAAATATAGTAAACATAACCTATAATTTCCATATGGCATAACATACATAATTATGTAATGGCAGGGTATTGGAGACCACTAAAATTAAGCAGAAAGGGGCAACTGGTACAGTAAACATAACCTATAATTTCAGCATATCTAAATATCCGTGCGGTGCAACTGAAAATTATTGAATCGTGCATAAATGAATGTACAAGAATTTCGTAATATTTAATCGAAATAAAAGCAGGTATTACACATACGAACGACGTAATTTCTACACCAAAAATAATATTATACCTTAACTTGCAAGTGAATTATGTCTCAAGTGTCTCATAATCATTGTTTTAAATTTTATTAATGCAATTACACTACATTTTAGAGAAATTTATGTTACTCTTTATGCATTCCAACTAATTTATATGGTTGAAACGCCGCCCTTCGAGATCGGATTAAGCGAGTCACATCGTCTGTCTTACGGTCTCTATTAGATCATGATGGCAAATGGCACAGTCTATTTTTCCTAGTACTCACAGCGCTCCAAGCGGCTAGCAACTAACGCGAGAAATGCAAAAAATCATCCCAAGCTTCGTGACTGTATATACTAGACTGTGGTGCCACTTTTGAATCTTTGGCTTTCCCTCGCTCTAACATCCCTTATTACATATTTAAATCACACATGTAAGGTCAATTAAACAGTGTTCATGGGTTAGATAAGAAACATACAATATATATATATATATATCACAGTTGTATGAACACTTTAAAAATCATAATAATTAAAATTGATAAAATTCAGACATGTTTCGGAGGCTGCCCCTCCATCTTCAGTGACATTACCACGACGGCTGGTTCAGGTGTTCGACCGCGATGTAGCGTGGCTTAAAGGAGTCTCGCAGCCTCCGAAACATGTCTGAATTTTATCAATTTTAATTATTATCATTTTTAAAGTGTTCATACAACTGTGATATATATATATATATATATATATATATATAGTATGTTTCTTATCTAACCCATGAGCACTGTTTAATTGACCTTACATGTGTGATTTAAATATGGAAGCTAGTGAAGAAGAAAAACTGGTCAATCTTTACTACGACGTGCGTCTTCAAAAAGTCAGTCTCCTTTAAGCCACGGTACATCGCGGTCGAACACCTGAACCAGCCGTCGTGGTAATGTCACTGAAGATGGAGGGGCAGCGTCCGAAACATGTCTGAATTTTATCAATTTTAATTATTATCATTTTTAAAGTGTTCATACAACTGTGATATATATATTGTATGTTTCTTATCTCTTATTACATTTGAAGGGTACATGGGAATAACGATCAAGGTCCATTTTAGAAAGTTTCGAGAAAAACGAATTTTAAAGTTTAAGCACTTAATACTTTGTTATGTGTGTATTTAATAGAAATTGACGTAGTGGAATGTCAAGAACGATTATTTCTTATTACTAACTAGACCACATGATAGTACTTCCCTTCCACTATAAGATAGCATTATTAACTCACTTTCGATTTTTGGTGGACCTTGATCGTTTTTCCCGTGTACCCTTCATTTTTGCAGCTATAGATCAGATAGGTATAATAATAAGGATTCTATCAAAATTATTATAAAAAAATTCAATTTTAATGGCTTGTTAAGAAGGACTTGTAAGAAAAACTTACTGTGCTCTATGCGCCTGCGCGAATGAGACAGTTTGCTAGTTTGAGGCATCCTTCTGTACTCGTATTAAAATCAGCTCATATGTCTGATTGTCAACCTTACTCTAAAAAAGTTAAACATATGTACAGTATAATGTGTGTTTCTCCATTTTTTTTTTAAGAATTTCGTATTTGGTGGTTACAACCTTGTTCACGGTGGCTATTCATTTAGTGCAGGTACGCAAATACAATTTATTCTCTGGTTTGGTCCGCAACTGTACTTCGTTCCATAATGTCTGACAGGAGAAGTAAACATTGCCGGCAGAGAAGGAGAGAAGTACAATTGCTATTCAACCAATGATAGAATTCACAGTCCATGCTTATCTTGAAGTTGGGCGGAGGTAGAACGCTTCAGACCGCACAACTTCCCAACTTGAAGCCAAGCGTGGAATAAGATCTCTACCATTGGTTGAATAGCAATTGAGGGCCGTTTTTGTAAAACTTGCTACCTGTAAAAACTAAATTTTATAGAAAACACAAAAAACTGAAATAACTGCAAGTTTTGCTATAGCTCTCACATAGCAGAAAGCAAGTTTTGAAAAAACGATCACACTTTAACACACTACTGTGAAGGAAATAACAAGATTTTCCTAAGAAGCCTTTAGCATCATGTAGAGGTCTGTCTTATGATAACTAATCCACCAAAATATCAATTTTGAAAATTTTGCAGTTAGCAAGTTTTGCAAAAACGGTCCTCAATTACACTTCTCTTCTCCTCTGCTGGCAATGTTTACATCTCCTGTCAGACATTATGGAACAAAATATAGCATACATAGTTTCCTTCTATTTAAGTATTCATGGAAGGGAATTACCTCTGTTTTGCGAAGTGATTCCAGTGTCGGACGTCGATTGCTTTGTTTGAATATTTTTAGTGATATTTTGTTTTTCGATATCATCAATACCATCATCACTTCTAAATTCTGATACCCGAAGTTTACCTTCTGCATTTATTGAAGTTTCTCGATATAAATTACCTTCTTTACTGAGGCTGAAGATTTCTGTGTGTAATATGTTCATTTTACAGTATACATGTAACATAACTGTGGCATTGAATAATATAATGCACCCTAGGTGCACAGCTAACAAAAACATTCCTAAAGCCTGATACACTATTGTTGCAGCAAATACCCGGTAACTCGACAAGCTCCACTGATAATGGGCAGGAAATGGAAGTTTGTATTTGTGTTCTGTTGTAGAATTCATCATAATTCTGTCGTTTTCAGGAAGTTCTTGTAAGACTAATGATGATGTGAATATCATCATAACTGCACCGAAATATCCTCCCAGCAAACCCTTCCTCCAAGTGTTTGATTCTGATCGTGTATCTCTCAAAATATCACCGTACTTATATTGAAGTTCCTGATAAGATTTTAAGTCCGCTAGTAATCTGAAAATTAAATGCTGTACTCTACTCTTAATCCAGATAAATTTGATCACAGCAGTGAACATTTTGATAAATGATAAAATAACTGTAAAGCAATCAGCGAAACTGAGAAGATCATGGTCTTCAAATATCAGTGCAATGCATATTGCAAATAAATTATTAAGACTAATGGACAGAGTAAAGCAAGTGTAGACATTGTAGAGTATTCGTATTATTGCAGAAGATTCAATGGGTTCCCACAATCCGAAAAGAGTCATAACATACAGAAGACTTTTCATATTCACTCCTGCAGACAATTCTTCTCCATCAGAGCTCATGCTTTAATCAGAATGAATTGTTACTGTTTATATGATCGTGTAAACAATTGTTGTAGTTTATAATAATAAGATATAATAATGCTGATCACAATAAATTGTTTTCTCGCTTGTGCTGCACGTAACTTGAAATAAAATTCCAGAAAATATAAACACGAAAATGGTACTTGAAACTGTATGCAGTGAAATATCTTGCACCTTACTATTACTGAACTTAAATTGCCTGTTGTCAAAGAAATTACTCGTTTAAATTTGAGTGTTGTTCATTATGTCTGAATACCTTACGTGGACACGCGAGCATTTAATTTTGTACAGAGGGTGAAACTACTCAAATTTTAATCTGTAGACTTGTTATGTTCGTTTAGCCACAAGGGAAGCACGCAATCTTGATGTAGGACAGATGCGTCATTAATATATTAGGAGGTCATGATATATCATAGAGATGATGTGATGATGTGATTCCACTCAGGTGGTTGAGTAGTATCATAACCAATCTTGCTAATAATTATTGCAACCAGAGGAGCCTCGCATGAAAGCCTTGGTCGTTATAATTGTGAAATTATTGAAATCTTATAGCGGCAATACAATATTTTGTATTCATCTTCAGATGAACAGTGTTTTGCTAATGACCCTAATTCCGAATTCTTATTTACTGCATTTTACGAATCAATAGGCCTGCTTGTCTCACACTGTACCAAACAATACATCACACTGCAGTTAGTTATGCATGAAGAATACAGAATAGCATGTTAGGCGCCGTGGTTTGCATTATTTCACGGATTTGTGAGACAATAAAAATACCTTATTTCAATTAGTTTTTAACATAATATTGAACATTTTTATATCAAATACTGGAAACCATTAATCTTGTCTTTTTCTCTTTTTAGGTAACTAATGGTTCATATGTCCCGCGCCGTGGCGTCGTAGTCTCAGGCATCCTGCCTAGGTCTTGCATTACGGCAGAGATGGGCATCGTGCCTAACTTGAGAATTTGTGCCTCACTGAACTTCACAGAGCTTATCGCTCTGAGTGACATCATCTTCAAAGTCCCCGTTCCTCCCTTACGTAGCTCCTAGGCATGGGCAGGTTCTATATCAGTTTCACAAGCAATATCAGTGGTGGCATAATAGCATTATCATAGCAGTCTGTACGCGTTAAAAAACGATTATTTCATGAGAAATGGGAGGAAGAGTTTTTTTGCTGTTTAGAAGGGGAGAACATACGATGTATGTTATGCTCGAAAATCCTATTAGGCATTAATAAATTTAATATAGGCTACAACGACATTACTCCTTATGTCATAAAGAACATGCTGAATTAGAAAGTAAGACAAATTAAATGTTATTTTTCGTACTATTCCGAAGAAAATTTATGATCTTAACATTTGCATAGTATACTAAATACGACATTATACCTTAAACACGCTGCATTAAAAGGTACGAGGAATTAAATGTTGTTTGTACGTATTATTTCAAAAAGAAATTTATAAAAAAAATATCAAATGTGCGTAGAAAACGAAATACGATTTTCTGAAATTATTTTAGGTCGAGAACGTGCAAATCTATTAAGTAATCTTGAGAAACGCCAGAATATTCAAGAAAATAAACGTAGACAACGTGCTGGAATATTATTGGCTAGTTACGCAATTCCTCGCCTGTGATTTAAATCAATTCAGCTACGGAGAAACAGTAAAGTGGTTTATGATTAAAGCTGCCGAATTAATTTGCCCAAATTGAATAAAAGCTTTCGAGTCTCTCACGTTAACCAAGCGCTTTCCTAATAATTCACCACTGACCGCCTTAGCGATTACGATAAGGTGACGCAGGTCACAGCAGTTTATATTTCCCATCCTACTCTGCAGTCTCCTCTCCTAGTAAACAAACTATTTCAAATCGAGTGCCTCACGTAACCGAAAATTGTGCCCATGCATGCTTACGGAATGCGAGCTGGTTCGAGTCCTCATAGGGGAAGAAATTTTCTCATGAAATTTCGGCCAGTGTATGGGACCGGTACCCAGCCAGCATCGTGATGCACTTGGGGAGCTACGATAGGTAGCGAAATCCGGTTGCGAATGCCAGCTATAACGGCTGGGGGTATCATCATGCTAACCACACGATACCTCCATTCTGGTTGAATGATCGTCCACCTACGCTTCGGCATGTGCACGTGAGGCCAGCAGCTGGGTGGTCGGTCTAGGCCCTTCACGGGCTGTAGAGCCACGGATTATTTAATGGTTCAAATTTGACACTTATTTTCTTGATGTCCACGGGTATCTTATAGGCCACTCTCTTACTTCATGTGTTTCCTTAGATCGAATGTTCAGTCACAACATAGAAAGCAGCAAAATTTGATGAAATCATTCTGTATTCCTTGTAGTAATTCTGTTACTTAAGGTCTCAAGGATTTGCCATTTACTGTATACTCGTATATAGGAGAAGAAATGTCTGAAGAAAATGAAATAGGGAGAGAAGTACGTCAAGGATGTCTTTATCACCTACCCTGTTCAACATCTACTTGAAGGATTTGGTGAAGAACTGTTTTCAGAACATGGGAATAAAGAAGAATAATGTGTTAAGATTTGCTGATAATATGGGGTTGCTAGTAGAAGAAGAGATGATACTAAAGGATATGCTGCTAGAGCTAAATGTCAGCTGTGAGCAGTATGGGATGAAGATAAATGCAAACAAGATGAAGACCATGGTTATCACAAGAAAAATAAAGAAGATAAACTTGCGAATTCTAAATGAGGCAGTAGAGCAAGTGAACAGCTTCAAATACTTGGGGTGTACTATAAGCAGTAACATGAGCTGCAGCCAGGAAGTCAAAAGGAGGATAGCAATGGCAAAGGAAGCTTTTAACATGAGAAAATCATTCTAGTTAAGATACAACAAACAGTGATAAGGATAAATAAAGACTCATATTATGGTCATCATTGTATAGTAAAACCATTTTAAAGTGTTCTTTGTAGTATTAAACATTTAAAAAATAACATTTTTAAATTATGGTTTATTTAACGATGCTCGCAACTGCAGAGGTTATATCAGCGTCGCCGGTGTGCCGGAATTTTGTCCCGCAGGAGTTCTTTTACATGCCAGTATATCTACTGACATGAGCCTGTCGCATTTAAAAACACTTAAATGCCATCGATCTGGGCCGTGATCGAACCCGCAACCTCGAGCATAGAAGACCAGCGTTACAACAAGTACGTTACCGAGGCCGACTTAAACACTTTTATTAAGTTGGTTATTTAACGACGCTATATCAACTACGAGGTTATTTAGCGTCGATGAGATTTGTGATAGCGAGATGGTATTTGGCGAGATGAGCCCGAGGATTCGCCATAGATTATCTGGCATTCATCTTACGGTTGGGGAAAACCTCGGAAAAAACCCAACCAGGTAATCAGACCAAGCAGGGATCGAACCGGCGGCCGAGCGCAACTTCAGACTGGCAGGAAGGCGCCTTAACCGACTGAGCCACGCCGGTGGCTCTTAACCACTTCCCTGATTAACCCGAGTTAACTCGGGTAGCTAACTTGTGTCAAAATTTATTAACCCGAGTTAACTCGTTTGAGTCCCATTTTCGCTGCTAAGGATTATATCCCGAATATATACGTTTCCATTCTTTCATTAATCTTTTCCTCACTAGATGGCTACAGAAGTTAGTGATACTGCTATGGTGGTGTTTTTTGTACTTCTTCCTTGGGAGTGGAATTCTATGCTCATATAGCATTCACACACAGTAGTGAGTAGATGCTAGTTAGTTTTGGCGTTTTCTGTTTGTGTTTAGTGTTTTTTGTGCTGTTTTGTGTAAATATGGATCAAGTTAGTGATTCCGAATCTTTTGATCAAGAATAGACTATATTCCTGTAGAAGATCAGAAAATGAAACATCGGTATCAGAAGACGAAGTTATGGACCAACAAACAAATTCAGATCAGTTGATGTCGCGTCTTTTCGACAGTGGTTTGAATAGAAGACATCTGGCACCATTTCTTCTGCACCTCCGAGGTCCCCATTCCCTGAAATTTTAACATTGTTTCTTATAACGATAATTCTCAATTTTTTAAATTATTCTTTAATAATGACCTCATCAACATTATACTCGAGGAGACGATTCGGCATGCTAATAAGTGTTCACAGAATGCTGAAAATAATTCGTGGCGGCCTACTACAGACTCTGAAATACGTGTACTTTTGGGCATAGTGATACTGCAGAACATTATTCACAAACCTGAAGAACAGATGTACTGGTACAAATATTCAATGAGTGCTACACCATTCTTCCCAAAACGTTCTCATATAGGAGAGCAGATACTACTGTCCGGAATGCAATGTGCCACCGTTGTAATACCCTGCTTTCGAGTCTATCACACGACAAGCAACATTTAACGCCTTGATAACAGCACTGGTATTGTACCTCATAAATTAATCCATAAAAAATAAAAGTTGGTAAATAGTTCAGGAGAAAATCAAAGTGGGACAACTACCAGAGCTGGAATCAAGGTGCACGAGATAACTCGGGATAATAATTCAGGTATGAATGTATGTTTATTTCATAGTGATTTTTTAGGTATGTAAGAAAATTAGTGATGTACAGTGATTCTGAAATATTAAATTACCTCTTTACGAAAATAAAAAAAAATATGACACTTTTTTCACAAAACTAGTAAAATATATAGTAAGGGAAGAGGTTAAACATTTAATGTCAAAAAATATATAGTTAATAATTTTATCTGTTGTTAAAACATTGAGTGGAAAAGGATAATATTCCAACACATTTAATCATTAATAAATAATTATTAAACAAATAAGTATTTGACTTTGAGATTGTTTGAGTGAACACTTAATGACTAGTTCTACAATTGTCTAATAATAACTTTTCAATAGAACCCTTAGCTTTTCCTGTAAACTTACTTTTTTTGTTTTCCCATAAACTAGGAAAGTTGGAATATTATCCTTTTCCCACTCACCCGTTCAATTCATGCCAAAATAAAAATATCTGGTTTTCTAGATTTTGGAGTTGGCAACGTTAATTAAAAATGGTTAATCATTTGGTTTTACACTACAAAAATCGGCCTGAATTATTAACGATTTCCATATATCATTCCCTTAAAATGAATAGCTACTGTAATAGTAACTTCTTCTGTCTCTAATTTTCAAATTGTACTGGAGGACGTTCATTACCAATTCCATTAGGATAACTATATTTTCTCAAGAATCCCAAAACTAATGAGTTCAACTTTCAATATAACACTGTAAATATTCCAAAGAATGATACATCACATCGCATTGGGTATTACTGCAATGACATACTGAGAACTTCATTATTTCTGATGAAGTGGGTGGAATGATACCTAACTATTAAAACATTCAAGTGTCCAGTAACGTTCTGCTGTTATAATGATGTAACAGAAATAAACTAGTGAACTGGATAACTGACGTTGTGATGATGATGGTCTTAAGTTATGAAGCACATGTGTCAAAAGAGAATCGTTTATCATAAGGAATAAACTATCAACTATATAATGCTTCGTACGACTGAAACCTCCACTGTAAATCTGTCTACATTCAGAATAAATGATTTTGAGAAGATTGCGAAAAATTATTAGCCCCTTTTCTAACTTGTAGAAGCGATCAAATTTTCTGAGAATTATAGTTTGAGGAGCACATCTGAAAAATGTTTTGGAAAGAAAAATCAGCTAAAAATTTGTAATTAGTTATTCACATTTTTACTTTGGACGTTGAGATTATTTTAAATACTGTACACTCTGGAAGGAGAGAGTTTTGAAAAATAATATTTGTATGTTTGTATTGATTTTAATGGGAATGCATAAAAATAAAATAAATATGAGCACAACGTAAGAAATTAAATTCAGTTAAATTATGAACATTAAATTGTTTGTGCGAGATCGTGCGTATTTACTTGGTTTCCGCACACAACTAATCCGCGGAAAGTCTAAAATTCCACATTCAGTATTCCCAACCTAACACACATAACAATTTCCCTCTTCTTACCGCTTAAGTGACATATTGATTTTACTGCTTTAGGCTTTTAACATATTATTTCTAGAGACGTTCAATATAGTAATAATTATAAATTGGAAACTTACCACTGCAATTTCACCTAAATTGCACTGTTAATTATTATTTTTAAATATTTTAAAAAATTAAGTAAACTCTACAACTCCACTAAAGTTACTGCATTCGTGATGCAAGTAACATTAAGGAAGCCGTGAAAAAATCAACAAGATTCCAGACTCATCATAGACTGGGGGGAAAAAAGACAGACGTATATCACGGCCTGCTGGAGTATAGTAAACACAGAAAACATTTTAAAGCAACAATGTTGAAGATAGATATTTTTGTTTTGCAAATTTGCCGTCATTGAACAGAAACCAAGATGGAGATTTCATTGCAACTAATTAGAAATTCCTCTTTCAGGTATGTAATAAACGATCTTCGCACAGAATAATATACGATACACGAGCGGTATGTTTTCTTTCAATTCTCGGAAATTAAAAAGCTCAACTACGTTTCGCTTTTTCAAACTTTTCCTCGAACATGAAAACTTCAACATGCCGCTCTTGTAACGAATATTACTATTGCAATTACAAAACATTCTTTATGTCACATTGAACCACAAAACTTGAACACCAATGTCATATTTTGTGTGACGTCTGTCTGTATTCCTTTTTATATTTAGTAATTGAAATGGTAGTTAAACTCTCAGACCATCTTCTTCCGGAAAATTGTCAACCCCTCTTCTTCAGCTTCTCGGTCTCTGTCCATCCCGAAGTCACCATCTGTAATGTTCTTATAGAATGACATCACATAAATTTCACCTTAGTACGTCTCTAGGAAAGCTTCTACATCATTAAATTACTCCTTTTTCAAAGGTACATGATATGTAATACGTTCAGGAACAATCTGTGAAATTGTTTTGCCGCTCTTTACCACTGATATAAATAGGTATCCCAATGCTAGAGTTGTAGTTCACTCTCCCCTTCGAAGTACATTTTTTTTATTTTAAATATCACTGAAAAGATGGCTTGATAGTAGCTGCCAGTCTACATTCTTCCAATCATACCTATACCATGAAATCTTTTCCAAGTTCTTTTTACGCAGTTATGTCCTTATATTCACCTTTTCTAATCTTCCGAAAACCGTGTTGGGTGAAAGGAAGGAGTGTCCAACAAAAGGAAAAACTACCTACATTTCCTTTACTGATGATTTGTTAGAACACAACCAAAACATTGGCATCCCCGTTATCGACAGCTCTTATTTTGTACAGGGCAGCCATCGGAATACAATTCCAGTGTCTCAACATCTTCAAAGTTTTACGACATTAGCTTGTCATACACCACTGACCAAATCTCATTGGAGCCTCTCTATCTTTCATTTTCTGTCTATGTTCAGACAGTGAGAGTATTCTTATTTTTTGCATGATCGTGTTTTTTGTTGTATTTACATCTGTTGTTGTTAGGCCTTAAAAGTTAGAATTCCACACAGAAACCTGTTGCTAGAGAAACCATTCTTCATAACATAAAACTACACTGAAATAGACCCATCACAGTGCACTTATTTTTAGTTAACATTACAGTGCAGTTTTGCGAAGGCTTTGGAATAATATTGCTCTCAATTTTCAATACAAAATATATTTTATTTGAAATTTTAAAAATATGATCCTGTAAAAAATGTTGTACAATACATGTTTGTGAAGTGCATTACAAAATGTCGGAAATTTAAAAACTCGCTCTGTTCGTTTTTCAAACTTCCCCCTCGATTTTGTAAAAAGCACATTCCAACCTTGTATCGTAATATACTATTCTTGGGCTTTAGAGTGTCTCTATAGACGGTAAAAGTTTGGAAGTATATTTGTCTAATATGTCGCACCGTGTGGTTTTGGAGGAAGTAGTATATTTTTATGTGAGCCATATGTGTATTTATTTTTTTTATTGGGTTATTTTACGACGCTGTATCAACATCTAGGTTATTTAACGTCCGAATGAAATGAAGGTGATAATGCCGGTGAAATGAGTCCGGGGTCCAACACCGAAAGTTACCCAGCATTTGCTCGTATTGGCTTGAGGGAAAACCCTGGAAAAAACCTCAACCAGGCAACTTGCCCCGACCGGGATTCGAACCCGGGCCACCTGGTTTCGCGGACAGACGCGCTGACCGTTACTCCACAGGTGTGGACCCATATGTGTAAGTTTCGTGAATTTTTCTTCAGCAGTTTTAAGACCGTTATGAAATGCTTTGGTTTTTGGTTTATGAATCATAAGTTTAGTTATGAATTCAGGAAATGGACACTCAGTGTGTGTGAACCCCACTTGTACAAACACTTAACAATAATATGGAGCTGATTCTGAACTCTGCAATAAATCCATTGTTGAAATATTTTAAAAATAATTTCAAGGAAGTATAGCCTACTGACAACTGTTGAAAATGAAAAATCTAGATTTAATTCCCAAAATAGTGTTTGCTAACCAAATTTTAGAGCACCATTCATCTTAAGTAACACTGTTATTGTTCTTAATTTGATTAACAACTTAAACATTTTTCTTCCAGAGGTGACTTGTGACCGGTATACTTGTTTCTGCAAATGCCAGTTATTTTAAAACGTATTGATCTTTTTCACGACTATATATATTATTTATAAACTTCGCAATATGCTTAAATCAATGCACCAAAAATGAAATTTCATTCTTTTTTAACGATCCGTTTGTGGGTGATATTGTGCTTACTTAGCCATGCAATTCAGACGACAAAAATTCTGCTGTTTTCTCAAAATATTATAACTTTCTATGCACACATAGCGATAAAATAATCACAGCCACGACATCTTTGCAACTTAACGTGCCATTCTGTATTCATTATGCATAAGTAATGTCATGTATTGGTTTGTTTAGTACGAGTTTAGTACATATAGGCTATAACAGAATGCTTATTCCCATGTTATGAAATGACCACCAAAGCCTATAATGTCGAAAAAAACATTTTTTTGGTAACGAGTGCTAGATTGAAGAACTGTTGCTCCATGTAATTCCATAAGGCAGCGGTTGTAACCTTTTCCAATGACGTACCACTATATTTAATTTAAAATATTAACTGTACAACTGACTAAATTTATTATGGAAAACGTCATGTGTCGCTCCTAGGGTCATCATTTTCATTTCTATGCTCCAAAACCGATAATTGAATGTTTTGTTTAGGTATGTTAAATTTAAAAAAGTTCCTCTTCGAATTTATTCAATGGAGCGTACAATAAAATATAGCCTACAGAAAGATCAATATAGGCCCAGCTATATTTTTTACATGTGGTAAACGATTAAATGCTAAAAAAATTACATCATAAACACATAATAGTGGAAGAGAAGGTCTCACGGCCTTAACTCTGCCAGAAGAAATAAACCATTATTATTATTATTATTATTATTATTATTATTATTACAGTAGAACCTCTATTATCCGTGGTAATGAAGGGTGGTAGACTGAACGGTTAATCGAAAAAATCGGATAATCCGTACCATAAAAGATGTTTATAACTTAAATTCATAATACACAATTTCGTAATGTCCTTCGTGGTCTTGTATTTAACGTGCTATGTAGTGGATCAGGAGTTCATAAAAAATTCTGTTGCCAACGACGAGTTCTTAAGGATCAAGGGTTGATGATTGATGGTTGTCTGTGGTAAGATGGAAATACTTGAAGTCTTACGTTGTAGATTTACATACTATATAAACTTTATCTTTTTTTTTTTTAATCGCATGCAGTTGTAACGCCAATCTCCTATTCTGAAGCAGCACTAACCACAGTTTCTTTTTTCCTACACCTCCCAATCATTTGTAATATTTTAAAATAAATAAACACAATTCGTTTTATTTTTGGCAACTGTGGAAGACATTTTACATAGAAGTTACACATTACGGCCACTCGAATGGTAAGGATAAGGACTGAAGTGTGCAGGAGTTTGTGGAAATTCTTGGAGTAAATTCTTTGGAACCAAGTAGTGATTATTTTTACAAGTAACTATTTTTTTTTTGCCTACAGCTAAGCATTTCTATTACATACTTTGTAGTAAGAGTAAAGGCTTGTAATAAACTTCTATTGAAAATTATGTAGAAACATAACGTACAGTACTACACATATTTTTCTGCAGCAAAAATAAAATAGGAGCTAGAAAAAAAAGTCGGATAATCCGACAATCGGTTAATAGAGCGACGGATAATCGGGGTTCTAGAGTATTATTATTATTATTATTATTATTATTTCCCCCCCCTGCTGATGCCAGAATCTGCAACTGAAATAAAAGAACACGGTTTCAGTGCGAAGGTGTACTTGTTTAGCAGAACACAACTTATTTATACCAGGTTTAAATTGAGTTAATCTGAATCTTAAGTCAGGTTCAATATTCAGCTTATTCTTATTTTTTAAATAAATTAGAGAAGAAAATCCACATTCACAAATGTAAGTAGTTGTGAACACCACAAAACGTTTTACATATTTTTCTTAGTTGAAAGAATATTCACGTCCTACTGCCAAAAAAAATTCAATTAAATCCATTCTCTTGATCACCTGCCTCAGCACCTGCCTCAGAGCTCGTTTTCCTCAGATGTAGTTAAGAATTCTGGTAAGGTACCATAAATAGAAAATGAGTCACTAATCCAAAAATTTTGGAGTCCCACATTATTGAAATCATTTTACTTAACTTTTTCATTCTTGAAACTTTTAAAACAGGCATGTATTTCTAGATTTTATGATAATTAATATTTGTATTTTACACTTCGTTGAAGTACCAGCCACCAGTGGCTCACATACCAATAGTAATACGCGTACCATAGGTTGAGAACCGCTGCCATAAGGGTTATAACCATAGTTAGGAAGTTGGTACCAAAACGTCGACTATATCTCTACAGAATGAAAAGTAGTAGCGCAACTCTCAATGTCAATTAACGACAAACATGTACAGTCGGAGGTAACAAAACATGTGCTCCTATCTCCACGGCCTTAGAACAAGAAAATCTAAACGAATAACACGTATAAAAAAGAATAATTTGTAATTATAAATTTCGTAACTCCAAATCTAAAATAATTTACCCATACATACAAAGTATACAATTGGACGGAGTTACGCAATAAGAGATCAAGCGCCAAAAACCTGTTTCGAGATATTGGCACTGAAATAAATCTGTTTTTTTTTATATAAAACATTTTATGCAAGAAGTATTATAAGATTCATACTATTTAAGAAAAGCACAAATAATACCAAACAAAGCTAACCGATTTTTAATAAGAGACCAGCACTTCAATTAATATTTCAAAGCAAAATAAATAATAGTACATTATGCAACGAGCCTATAGTGGTAGTAATTAAGACGCGAGTATGTTTATGAAACGAGCGCAAGCGAGTTTCATAATTTTCATACGAGCGTCTTAATTACCATTATAGGCAAGTTTGATACGACTTTTTATGCTCGACCATATTTCTAACTTGAAATTATTCAGAAGTATTCATGTTATGGTTATGTAAGTGAGGAGTGGAACTGACCTGAATTGTGAGATGTGCGTAGACGCGAAAGTATTGCTTTTTCCGAAACAAGAATGTCATTGAACTTGATATAATCTAGAGAATAACATGAAGATTAGGCTTGATATAACCTGGGAATTGATTTAGAATTGAAAAACGAATTAACGCTAATTATTATAGTAATAGAACATAACCTTCTGCGACAGTATTGGATTTCCAGCCTCCGTGACTTTTCGCTAATTGTCTTTCGATTGCATATCCGAGAATAATCGATACTTGCGGTTTTATAATGGTACAATCAGTACAAAGGTGATTTCTCATTGGCTGAACAACTGAATTATAATGAATAGGTGTACTTTAATGAGGTGCATTAAAGGGCTACTACTAGGTGTATAATTACTACATTTCGGCATGGTCGAGCATAAATGAATTTTATGCAATAAACGAATTTTTGCTTACAAATGGCAGAGAAATTCAGATATCGCATTACGATTTTTTCCGAGTTAAATTAGCGTCCCATCAACAGACTTGTGCAAATATATCTTCCTTTTTTTTTTTTTTTTTTTCAAATTATCGGTTGGTCTGTTATTGCGTAACTCCGTCCAATTATGATTCTAGCCTCATTATAACAAAGAACAATGAACATTTTCATTTTATCAACAGTAATCTCACTAGAGGTTTTGATTTATCTAGAGAAAATCAAAACTCGAATGGGATTTAATTGACTATTACACGATTAGAAGAAAGTAGGCTATATAAAGATTAGAGGTAACAAAGTGTACAATAAAATATTAATTGGCTTACGAAAATACAACTGTCTTCAAATGTATTATTGTACCATCTCAACATTACGCTAGATGGCAGTAGTGTTTTATGATGATGTTTTCTTGTTACCGGTATCAGTTGTGCCAACTATGGAATCATCATTGAACTCTGTGGACTGTTACTAGTCAAGAAGGCTTTGTTGATTCAGTTTCATTTTTATTAAAACATTTGCATTCCATTTCAATCAACCGGATCCCAGTAATCAACGTCACTTGGCAGATGATTTTCAATAAATCTTAGTATTAAACAATCTCTGTTACGTGACTATCCATAATATATAGCAGAAGCTATAACAAACATAACCCAAATAATATAAACAAGTGTTAGAAAAGTTTTAATTAGGGATGATGAAATAAACAAGAAACGTTTTAATTAACGATGATGAAATAAAAAATAAACATGGATAATTTTAAAGGAAACAATTATTGAAAGTACAATTTTCAAATTTGAATGTTTTGGTGGTTCAGTTGATGTTATATTGGACGTGTGCGTAAAAGAAGTGAACTCGTTGGTGTACATGGTGTATCCCTCAACTCATTCAGGATTTCCGAATGGTGCTCTTCATATATGACCAGTGATCTTTATTAATTCTTGTTCTTGAATGCCAAAATGCGAGTCATATTTGAAAGTGATGTGCATCAACTGGAGTGGTTTGTAATTTTCTGTTTTTTGACGGCCAGACCAGTGCAGTTTGAAATGTTGGCAAACAAAGAAACAAATGCTAGGGTAGTGATAAAAATAAACAAATGCTAGGGACGCGATAAAATTAAACAAATGCTAGGGGCGCGATAAAATTGTGCGATAAGCGGCCATAATTGGTTGAAAGACGTCCTTTCGTACCGTTTTATTGGACGAAAGTAGTGTGACGTAGTAAAAGTGTAATAGTCAAAATAAATACTCATTTTATGTTCAGAAAAAATACAATATTTGTACTCTCAAAATATTCGTTCTACGTCACAAGACGTTACTGCAACAAATCTGAAATATGATACAGTATTTCTTACTATCATCAGGTGAACAACTACTTTGTGAATCTAATAGTGTATCTCGTATGTGGCAAATAATATTAAACCCATAATATTGTTTTCAACAAAACTTTTCATTTCTATTGCAATGAGAGCTAGGAAGTTCGTATCGTAATTCCGATGTTGAACTTGGAATGTAACGCAACCAAATTGCAAGTTTCTTGTTTATGTTAGTTAATTAGTTAGGATATAATTAATTACGATACATAATCACTCATTTTAAGTTTGTGTGACTGCAACCTGTGTATATTTTTGTGTGGCTTTACTTTGTTTATAGTGTGATTTTTTTTCTTTTATTTCTATTATTGTGTGACTTTACTTTGTTTATAGTGTGATTTTTTTTTCTTTTTATTTCTATTATTGTATTCGTATTTCTGGTGGTTTGGAAGAGAAAGCCTGATGGTCTTAACTACACCAGAATAAATAAATAAATGCATAGGAGCACGAAACGTCAACATTTAACGAAAAATAATCTGGGGAAAAAAATAAACGTGTTACACAGTCTTGTTTGCACAATTATTTAATAACAGGTGAATTTACTCTTTTGGAATCATGCATAATATTAGTATTATGTACAATAGTGGCAAAAAAACCGGACCGACCCTTGTAGCTAATTTCAGAGCCTTGTTCACTCAAGAGCACGATAGACTGGTAACTAAGACTTTCGTGGTTCGAATCCTGCCTGGGAAGGAGACTTTTTTTTTTAATTGAAAAATGAGTTCTATTCAGTCAATACTTAACATAAAACACAATAAAGCATGTTATAATAACATTTACACAGATTTAAAAACCAACGTTTTCGCCAATTTTTATTGGCATCTTCAGGTTGTGTAGGTCGAATGGAACATGTTATAAAAAGTTTGCCACGCATCTCATTTCCCTTAATCACGAACTTACTGGCATAGAAGAAGCCCTTCAGGTCTTAAAGACTATTAACAATCACAATTATATGAATGCTGCGGAGGAACTATATATTACCACCTATTCTAATAATAATGATAGCCCGCTCCTTAACGAACAATACCCAAATTCAAATAACCCGCTGTTTAAAATCACACGCAAGTAACGGTCACTCATCCACTAGTCGTGCAGTTTTCGTCATACGCTACCACTTAATGTAAATATCAGTCGTGTCGCCGTCCTCATGGATTTCAAGACGTTCTTCAATTTTTTGTAAGTATTGTTTTAGAAGATTTAAATAATACTTAAATGCTTCTAAATATTCTTTCATTCTATCCTTACAATTTACAGGATTTTTCCTGCTCTCCATAACGGCCACACGACCGATCTGTTCGTAGCATCTTCAAATCTATCTTGAAAACTGTATCTGCAATGACAGAAGAGTTTTGCTGTTCCCTTGGTTTACACACGCCTCTTTCAACACAGTGATTCTACACACATCGTGGTGGCTTTTTGCTATGTTATATTCTCTGTTTTTAAGTGATATTACAGTTGTAACTTTGGTTTTTAACATCATATACCAAGTGTTCACTTTTTATAACATGTTCCATTCGACCTACACAACCTGAAGATGCCAATCAAAATTGGTGAAAACGTTTGTTTTTAAATCTGTGTAAATGTTATTATAACATGCTTTATTGTGTTTTATGTTAAATATTGACTGAATAGAACTCATTTTTCAATTAACATTGAACTTAACGGAACCAATATGCCTTTAAAATTATGCCTTTGAAAAAACTTTTTTTTTGTTCCTTATTCAAATTTATTCCCAATACTTTTCGATTGCAGCGATATTTTACTATTTAATTAACTTATTATTCCCAGAACATGAATTTTACTAGCAATCGAAATTACTGGGAATAAATTTGAATAAGGAACAAAAAAAAAGTTCCTTTCCAGGCAGGATTCGAACCACGAAAGTCTTAGTTACCAGTCTATCGTGCTCTGGAGTGAACAAGGCTCTGAAATCAGCTACAAGGGTCGGTCTCGTTTTTTTTTGCCACTACTGTACATAATACAATAATAACGGAATAGCTCACTTTGTGCAGAACCTAAAATAATAATATAAATTAACAATATTCCTCAAACTATTGACGACACTACACAGTTCCATAGAGTGATACTGTGCGTTACGTATGTGAACTGCGTATCGTCTGTAGCGGGCGGGAGCAGGGCGAGGCGAGGTTGACATCTATACTCCTCGCTGTACTCAACTGAAATGTACTGCTTTGATACGGACTTCCTACCAGTGGCGTAGCGTCAATGTAAGCTAAAATGCTCAGCTTCCCCAGTTAATAATAATTTCATAACAAACCTGCAGTTTATGAACAAAATTATTTATTAGTTTTAATAAATTTATATTTACGCGTTAAATATTGTGGTGCGGCAGCTTAGGATGATTTGTGATGCAGCAGTAAACATGGAGCCTGCACACATCAGCTTCCAATCCCCTCATTCTTCTGTGTAACCCACCCCGCAGATTTTCCATCTCTTTCTAACAAAAATACCCTGGTAGCAAGGCTCGCAAGAAGCTAGCTTTAACATTGAAAATAATTTAGTTTCCGAGTTATCCCTTTCGTGAGTTGTGTTTAGTTGAAGTGTTAGTGTGCATTGTGGCTGATATAATAAATAATGAGTGAAATAACAGTTCCTGACACCAATTTACTTGAATATTTAAGACAATTACATTTTCAAGACTGACTTACGAACAAATGTGTGATTTAAAAAACGACCGACTCCCTTCCTATCAGTGAAGGACACAACCAAGACAGACGCATACTTACGTAATTAATTACTAATACTGTATTTATTGACCGTTAATATTGTGCTTTCTCTAAAATATATGACAGGGAGTAAGCTAATGTTAAATTACTTATACGTGTC
This sequence comes from Periplaneta americana, assembly GCF_040183065.1. Lineage (NCBI taxonomy): Eukaryota > Metazoa > Arthropoda > Insecta > Blattodea > Blattidae > Periplaneta > Periplaneta americana. The sequence continues at coordinate 111,352,801 of NC_091130.1, forward strand.
TATTTCTTAGAGATATGTGTAAACCATGAAATCATAATTTACTACGTACTATTTGAGGTCATGTCTTATCGGTGTTACTTACGAGGTTCCAACCAATCTTCGGACTGCTGACATTGACCACTGTTTATTTTAAGACTATATTTTTGCAATGCGTTTTCTCATATGTACAGTAGTGGCAAAAAAAAACTGGACCGACCCTTGTAGCTGATTTCAGAGCCTTGTTCACTCCAGAGCATGATAGACTGGTAACTAAGACTTTCGTGGTTCGAATTCTGCCTCGGAAGAAAACTTTTTTTTCCTTATTCAAATGTATTCCCAATACTTTTAGATTGTTGGTAAAATTCATGTTCTGGGAATAATAAGTTAATTAAGTAGTAAAATATCGCTGCAATCGAAGAGTATTGGGAATAAATTTGAATAAGGAACAAAAAAAAAAAAAGTTCCCTTCCCAGGCAGGATTCGAACCACGAAAGTCTTAGCTACCAGTCTATCGTGCTCTGAGTAAACAAGGCTCTGAAATCAGCTACAAGGGTCGGTCCGGTTTTTTTGCCACTACTGTACATGGAAGACAATTTGAGTTAGCTTCCCCTGCTCAAAATTTCATGCTACGCCACTGCTTCCTACCTATGGTTACAACAATTCTGGGCATAAAGGGGAAGGGAAAGAAAAGAACATATCCCGCCCGTTCCTTTTCGCTTCACTGCTTTAGAAACGAACATATAGTAAAGCACTGCGTATCAGTGATGAATTTTAGGTGACAGCCGAAAGCTATAATGCATGCCTTACACAATCCGTCACTCAGCAATGCTTGCCTTCAGGTCTACTCGTATCGGTCCGATACATACTATCTCAATTGAGGTATGAATGCCCAGGCCTGGGTTATAACATAGCTTCTTTTGCATTCGCTAGATTGCAGCATTGTAAAATTGATAAAAGTGGTTGTCTTCGAAGTCCATGAGGCTGATCAATCTGTTATATGTGATCAAGTAGCCTATTGATTCGTAAAATTTAGTAAATAAGAATTCGAGTTCATTAGTAAAATACTACTAATCCGAAGATAAGCTAGAAATTCAAAATCTTGCAATATGGATATAATTCTTCAATTACTTCAAAATTGTAACGACCAAGATATTAATATTGATGCTCCACGGTTTCCTTCCAATTCTTAGCACGCTTGTTTTCATAATTAAGTGCAATTGCATCATAATACGATATTATATGACCGTGTAATAAATAATTATGCATGTCTCTTTTTGTATGAAGATTACGTGCTTCGTTTCCGAGTAAACGATCTTAACAAGTAGGCAAATTACAATACGAGTAAATTTATCCTCTGCACAAACCTAAATGCTCGCGTTTCCACATAAGGTATTCAGACATAATGAGCAACGTAATACAAGAAATATAATTTTAAACTATTAATTTCTTTGATATCACTTCTCACAGTTTCAAGTTCCTCTTTCCTATTTTCTGGAATCGTATTACAAGTTGAAGATACGTGCAGCACAAGGGAGACAGCAGTTGGGGCAAACGTATTTTATAGCTTAGTTATTATAAACTATAACAATTGCAATTACATTATAACATAAACAATAAGAATTATAATTCTGGTTGTAGCATAAGCATGAGTTCTGGCGAAGAAGAATTGTCTGCAGGAGTGAATATGAAAAGTCTTCTGCATATTATGACTCTTTTCGGAATGTGGGAACCCACTGAATCTTCTGCAACAATACGAATACTTTACAATGTCTACGCCTTCTTTATTCTGTCCATAAGTCTTAATACTTTGTTTGCAATATGCATTGCACTCATATTTGATGACAATGATCTTCTCAGTTTCGCTGATTCCTTTACAATTATTTTATCATTTACCAAAATGCTTACTGCTGTGATCAGATTTATCTGCATTAAAACAAGGGTACAGCACATGGTATTAAGATTGCTAGCGGACGTAGAATCTTATCAGAAGCTTCAATATAAGTACGGTGATATTTTGAGAGATACACGATCTGAATCAAACACTTGGAGGAAGAGTTTGTTGGTAGCATACATCGGTGGAATTTTAAGCATATTCTTAACATCACTACTCACACAAGAACTTCCTGAAAATGACGGGATTATAATGATGAATTCGACAACAGAACACAAATACACACTTCCATTTCCTGCCCGTTATCAATGGAGTTTATCGAGTCACCGGATATTTGCAGCAACAGTAGCGTATCAGGGTTTAGGAATAATTATATTAACTGTGAACCTGGTGTGCATTATGTTATTCAATGCCACAGCTATGCAACATGTATACTGTAAAATGAAGATATTACTCACAGAAATCTCGAGTCTCAGTAAAGAAGGTAATTCAGATCGAGAAACTTCAAGAAATGCAGAAGGTAAACTTCGGATATCAGAGTTTAACAATTGTGATGACATTGATGATATCAAGAAACAAAATATTACTAAAAATATTGAAACAAAACGATCGACTTCAGACAATGGAATTATTTTTCAAAGCAGAGGTAATTCAGTTTCAAAGATAGTGGAAACTGTCCCAAATACAACAAAGCAAACGCTCCACCAATTACCTGTGACATTGGGCACCGATCAAGATATACCCCGATTTGTTGAAGATGATTTCAATACAACTGGCGACGAGGAATACAACGAGCGACTAAACCGTGTTATCCAGAATCACCAGGAAGTAATAAGGTTAATATCTATCATTCATTCCATTTTTTGGATAAGATAATTCACTGCGTAACAAATTTTAACTTTTTTTTTCGCTGGGCATATGATACATGTTTTCTATATAATTTGAGTCTCGTGGATTTGAATATGACAATAAAAAGCAGTTGTTGGTTACGGTTTTTGAGAAATTTTCGAATTTATATCTATTCAAAATATTGCTTTATATAATGACAATAAGGTTAAATATTCACTGTTCAAAAGATTATAGCTTTCTTTTTCTGCATTTTCTTTCATACTGGGCATCAGGTAAATCACGAGATAAAGTCCAACAATAGTCTGCTAGCATATTGGTACTCCACTGTCCTTGGTTATCTTTTTCCTATAGTTGAAATTTCTTGATGAAAGCGCTCACCATGCTCATCACTGAAATCGTCACAATTCTCGGGGAAAAGTCAAGATAGAAGTGAAGGAAGTGAATTTTCACATGTTACAACCCATAGTTTCATACGTCAACAATACATTTTGCACTAGTTCTTCATAGTTCTCACTTCTACGGTTATCCAGAAAATTTAATAGGTATAACCTCCTTGAATGCAATCCAGGCGACTTTCTCTTTTCCTTCCAACAAAGATTCGAAGTGATTGTACTTCATTATTTCTCTAATTTGTGGTCCAATGAAAACTCTCTCTATTATTTTTGAGTCACTGATAGCAGGAAATTTTTCCTGGATACGTTTAAATGCTCCAGTTTTATGATTCATTCCTTTAATAAAATTCTTTATTAACCCTAACTTAATGTGCGAAGGAAGTAAAATTACTTTACTTTGAGGTACAAGGGATTGATGTATAATATTTGTCTTCCCTATCTCTAGTGATTGTCTTTTTATTTTATAATGCTTATCTCGAGCGCGACTGTCCCATTCTCACAGAAAGCAGCAAAATTTTGTATAGCCTAATTGCATTCCAAGAAGTAATGCTACAACCTTCAAATCCGTACATATAAACCATTCGTAATTTGAATATTTTCATTAAAGCACACTTTATAGAAATACATGTCTTACACATAATGCTAACACCATGGAAATCTCCTGGTAAACTGAAGCGATTTCATATAGCGAATCTGTTTCTCCTCCTCCAAATGGAACCGAAAAGGGCAATAAAACAATTTCCGCTGCTACAAGTCGTTTTGACAAGGTAGTCTATTGCAAAATATAAACTACAGTAATGTCATTAAAGCTCACAGTGAAAGAAATGCACATCTCTAATAAAATCAGGTAAACACCAGCGAATTCATACCGCGAACCTGTTTCCCCTCCCCTCCAAATAGACTCGTAAAAGGGCAATAAAATAATTTCCGTTTCTACAAGTGCTTCTAACATGGTGGTCTACGTATAGTCTACTAATATTGTTTTCACATACTGGGTCGTCAAATTTGTAAAAAAAAAAAAAGTAGTTACACACGAAATACGGTGATTTCTTAAATATAAAGCATATAAAATGAATTATATTGTGCATCTCGAAAACCCGAACTCATGGAACATTTTGATTGCTATTTTTGTATTCAGGAGGTCGAAATTAGTAAGAATTTGTTAGTTTTGTGTCTGGCGCAAAATGGCTTTTGACCAGTATAACTCTTTGTTACATACGCAATTGCATCTCTGTCTGACATTTTATTTTTCAATCAAGTAAGCTTAAGTCCATTTCTTTCTATAAATTTCATTCTTGTCTCTAAAATTATTACACATCTGTTCGTTGTAATTAATTACCAATAGGCGTAACACACATTTACGGCTAGACGAAAGGACTTCTACCCATAAATGTTGTACATACAAATACTACCCATATAAGCTAATCAGATAACTGAATCCTAGAATGAATGGACAAAGGAGCTGATAAAAAAAGGAACAAAGAAGCTGACAAAAGTGATGAAACACAATGGATGATTGGAATCTGTGCGCAGGAGAACGAAAGAAACAAGAATAATATATGGACGAACAACGAACATATAAGCGAGAAAACAAATATGTAGGCAACAAGAGAGCGAGGAGTCAAACGAACCAAACAATGAGCAACAAAATTTAAAAAAAGAAAAAAACTCGTACTGCATAATTGAATCGAGCTAATTTTCAAGCCAAATGACAATTTGTACCATTTAGAAGTGCAGGGTTCTTTCCGATCTCTGATAACGAATTTGAATCACGTCATGTGCATCAGGAATCACACCGATAGCTGACTTGCGGCGAGAGGTGACAGACCTGTAGTGAGTGATCTCATAATCAGAGTGCACGGTGTATCACAGTAGCAATGCCCAAGAAAATCGAGCCTTTTTTGGAGGGGTACATAACAACTCTTTCCGACACCAACTACAGTTACGTGAAAATAATAGGATCCTGCAAAAAACGTGGTTTCGTTATTTCCAAGAAAGGCATCTTGTGTGTAGCTAATAATACTGGCAAAGCTCGGATGGGATTAATTCCAGAGTGGAAAAAGCAAGCAAATCCACCCCGTCACAAGTCGTCGCACTCCACGAGATACAAATTAATTCCATTCGAGCTTTACCAATCTTATTAAGTACACAGAAGATGCCTTTCTTGGAAATAATGAAACCTCGTTTATTGCAGGCTTATTTTATTTTCACTTAACTGTACTTGGCATCGGAAAGGGTTGTTATGTACCCCTCCCAAAAAGGCTCGATTTTCTTGGGAATTTCTGCTGTGAGTCGCCGTAGATTCTGACTATTAGACCACTCACTACTGGTCTGTCACCTCGCGTCATAGTTCAACTGTCGTGTGACTCCTGACGCACATGATGTCATTCAAATTCGTTATCAGAGATCGGAAACAACCCTGTATATCGGCCGGTGCCTGCGCACTGAACAATCACACAAAGTAAAGTATACAAATACAAGATAATCAGTTCCTAATTGCATTCGAGCTTACTTCTGAAGGTGATAAAATTCGTAAATTCTAGGTCACATTTCCATATGCCATAATCTCTTCAAACGAAGAAACTATGGAATGGCTCTTTCTTATACTACATATTTTGAGATAATTTAGACTTAAATAAATGACTATCTATTTTTTTGTCATCCAGGCAAAATTGTTCAGTTTTGAATGTTGTCTGATGTCATCCGATCCATAATATCTGTTGTAGACCTAATTATGGATTCCTAGAGTGTGAGTTTAAAAGTGACTGGCTCATCGACTGATCAGTTATTTTAACAGAACTTCAATAGAGTTGATTTTTCAGAGAATATGACATGATATATGACGATAATGATTAGCAGAGTTTAATTTTGATACTGAATAGAAATATCCGATAAATTTTGATTTAATCCTCTCGTACATAAACTGGTAAGCCTAAAATTGCCATTGTGTGTACTTTATTGATTCCTTATTAGTACTGAACAATTTCTATTCCATAAGTCACTACTAACTAAGCCTATATCACATACTGTAAATTGTCAAAAAAAAAAAATCTAACAACTTCAACGACCGGAGGGGCGCTTACTTTCTATTTAAAAAAAATGTACTTCTCTTCACATACCCTATAACTTGTCTCTTTTACTTAATAAATTTTAAAGGTTACTTTATATTGTAGGCTATTCTTTAATCAAACAGCACCTTCTTCTTACAGCTTTGTAGGTGAAGTTCAAGACGTGTTAAGCGAAGGAATACTAGTCCAATTCGCTGTGCTGATCTTGGGATTGTGTTTGTCTGCCTTCTTAGCAACACTCGTAAGTTTCATTTCTTCTTAAGAGTTTTTATAGAAAATACTGGAACTAGTTGTAAGATTTGTTCCACAAATAGCATCGAAATACCTACTAGTTGGTAAATTTTTGATGAGAAAATAAAATTATTTAGTAATTGGATACAGTATTACTTACAATCATTTACTCTCTCAAATGTCAATAAGTTACTGTGTTATAATTTTCTCGTGATTATTAAAGAATTGAAATATTTTAATTTATTATTATTATTATTATTATTATTATATATTTCATTTCATTTAATGTTCTGCCCAAGAGCAGGTCTTTCACTGCAAGTCCAGCTTTCTCCAATCTTTCCAATTTTCTGCCTTCCTCTTTGTCACCTCATATGACCCATAAATTTTAATGTCATTTTTATTATTATTATTATTATTATTATTATTATTATTATTATTATCATCATTAGTTGCAGCGATAAGATTAGAATCAACTTACCAGTAGGCATAGACTTTCTTTCAACCAAATAATATTAATCCTATAAAGCAGTTTTTAATTGTGTATTCGTTTGAAACAAAGCAAAATAATTTATTTTAATCAGTGTTAATGTCCTTCGTCTTTACAGCCTAATGTGGATCCACATACCAGAGTTAAGTTCGGAATGGTTGTTGTTACATCCATAAGTCAGCTTCTTTTGCCATGTTGGTGCGGACAGAGGATAATCAATGAGGTAAGAACACAGACTGTAATAATATATTTTATACCATCCTAGTATTATAAACAGATTGTTACCACATCCAAAATCTTGCACAATCGCCTTATTATAACACACGTGCCAATAAAAGCAACGACGTATTCGCTATGACGTAGTACCGGAACTCTTGCTATCTTGCTTAGCGCTTGTACGTGCTACGTAACACGAAATGAAATGCAGGACAGACGGTAACGTATCATTTACTTAAAATCTTTAACAATTTTGTATCACTTTTGTATCACTTTTCTGTGGTTCAGAGAAACTATATTACCAAAATAAAGGAAAATTTGTAACATAACCTGAAAGGTAATACATTTGTCTTCATTTCAGTGTCAATGCCAGGCGCAACTAATCGATACGAACATATGAAGGGTTCAGAGCCATAGTGGGCCAAGCGCCATATATTAAAAACGGAGAAAACAAAGGTTAAAATTAAGTGATTACCATAATCCAATGAAACATATAGCAAGTAAGATAAAGTATACACATTAAAATTAAATGGTATGTCAATATTCATTTAACTGTGCTATTCACTTAACCCTAACCTTTGATTTCCCTGTTTTAATAAATGGCGCTTGGCCCACGATGGCTCTGAACACTCCATATGAAGACTGTCAGCTATGGAATTTATTTCATAATTTATTTCCTACAATTTATAATGCTAAGATGCCATAAAAATGTTGTATCCATCTCGTGGATAATCTTATTACGACACTCGTGAAAATTGTCGCACGAACGATAGTGAGTATAATGTACGTATACCTAATTTAATATTTTTCTATTTCTTTATTCTCTAGAGTGAGCATTTTGAAAAGGTTCTGTATGACTGCGGCTGGGAAGTTAGAACCACAGAATACAGGAAGAAAGTAGCATTCATGTTAATGAGGTCACAACGTCCACTCCAGGTGATGGTGGGGAAGTTCGCCACTCTCTCTCTGGAAACATGGCTGCGAGTAAGTGAAACATTAAATTCATTGAAATGTCGTTATAGACGTGCATCCGATCAAAAGGAACAATAACGATTACAATAATAATAATAGTAATAATAATAATAATATATAAAAATAATCATACAACATCTACAAAATGTCAATATCAAGCTGCTGCTTCAAACCCAAAGTGGTGATTAGATGAAAAATGTAATGTTAGATGTCGTAATAAACATGTTATTAAGAAGGTTGTTCCAATAATTACATGTAATCCGTGGAATAATAATAATAATAATAATAATAATAATAATAATAATAATTATTATTATTATTATTATTATTATTATTATTATTATTATTATATCGGAGTTTCAATTTCTTTGACATTTTCCGATTTACCTCCCCCGTTCTTTCCTTTCGTGCCATAGATCATCTTCCAAATTCCTTGATGTCATCACTGCTGTTATCCCATCCCTCCAGGTAGTTCTTGGTCTCCCCCTCTTCCTTCTTCTGGTAACCACTCGAATAGACTTTTGGGGAGTCTCTCTCCATTCATCCTTTGAATGTTCGCAAAAATACAGTTCGTTCGCTTCCCCCTGCGGCCGGCCAGCAAGCGCGTGGCCTTGAGGCGTTTTTTTTAAGCGCTTCAGTACAGCAAACTAAGTGTGGAAACAGAACGCAATTAGGTCAGCTGACTGCAAAATGATGGACAGCTGTAGAGTGATTCTTAAGCACGGTTGGCAGCGCGTTGGTAGGCTATATTATTGCTGCTCCGCGTGCTTCCTGTTCATCGCCCGGCTGCAGGGGAAGCGAACGCACTGTATCTCAACTGATTTGTATGTATGGCCCCATTTTTTGTCTAATAACTTCAGTTTTAATTTTGCCATTAGTTTAGCTTTATTTGTCTCCTTCAATGGCCAACTTTATGATTCATAAAGAATAACAGTTTTAACAAATGTGTTATAATTTTTTTGTTTTGTTGATGTTACACTCTTATCTCACAACACTCCGTTTTAAGTTCATATAGCGAATTTACATGTATTGTTCTTATGCTTAATCTCATCACAATTTCTATTTTCATTTATTTCTACTCCTACGTATTCCATTTCGTCGTAACCTGTTATAATTATTTGTCCTCCAATTTCAAAATTTTGTATTTTTGTGTCTCCAATTAATAAATATTTTCATTTATTACAATGTACCGTTAATCCGCACATATTATATTCTTCTATTCATTTCCTGACTTTAAAGAACTGGCCATTCCATCCCATTATCTCCTGGGGTCTAGTTGCCTCATGAATGGTGGCATGTTGATATCATGTGTGAGGTTCAGACTTGTCTTCGAACAGTTGAGTAAACAACAAACAATAACATACTCCATAATAATAATAATAATAATAATAATAATAATAATAATAATAATAATAACGAGCTTCAATAGGTCTACAATAGATCTACACATTTCAGACCACTACAATAGTTAGAAATCTCTAGACATCTTATATTTTACGAAAGACTCTACCAGCTGCATATGAGTTGAAGCCCTGAATTTTGTGGTTTACACAAAGAGGACTGCGCAGAAAATTTGATACAATGATGATGATGATGATGATGATGATGATGATGATGATGATGTTGATGATGATGATGAGGAGGAGGAGGAGGAGGATGATGATTTTGAGTTGATGCAAAAGTTTGTAGCATTTTTTCGCTGTCACAAAAGTTCTTATCTGAGAAAACTAGAAGACAAAAATTAATCACTAATATATTCTCATACATTATTTATCTATTACTTATAGATACTCTCCGCCAATGTCGGTGTAGGTTTTCGATTCCGCGTCTGACGAAACCTCCTCGTTGGGAGTTAAAGAAGCCGAGCCAAGTTTGTAAAGTATTTTTGTCATCAAAGGAGTTCACTTGAAGAATGTTGGATAGAGAACAGGAAAAGTGAAAATCTGAGGGTGCAAGGTCGAGACAATATTGTGGATGTGAAATCACCTACCAGCCGAGCTTCTGGATAGTTGCTTTCGTCATGTTAGCGGAGTGCGTGCATTATCTCTTACAGCAGCACTCGATGCAGTCTCACCGGCCGTTTTTCTGCAATTGTGGCCGCTAAGCGTCTGAATTGTTGGCAATAAATGTCAGCGTTTATGGTTACATTCCTGGAAATCAATTCGTAGCACACGATACCTTCTTTATCTAACCAGACACATTTCTTTTTTTGGATGGGTGCTAACTTTTATACGGGATGTTGTGTGTTGAAACGACAGAACTATTTTATTGCAGTGTTTTCTCCGATGGCATTCTCACCGTACACGCCAGAAATGTTTCGAGCTGCTTTTCCTTCTCTATTAAACTCCAACAGAAGAACTGCATGTCGGAAGTGTTTTTTTTTCTTTTTCCACTTGACACTCCACCTCTTTCAGTCCACATGACTTTCTTCAAATTTCCAAAATTCAAGCAATATTTACAAGCCCAACACTCCAAATAACAAATTTAAAATGACAAACGATAAATTAATGATCTCTAACAATGCCCTGTTGTGATAACGAATGAAAACGCTACGAACTTATGCACTAACATAATAATAATAATAATAATAATAATAATAATAATAATAATAATAATAATAATAATAATAGTTTTTTTAAGTTGCAGTGATTTACATTTTTTTTTTCATTCATTTATTCATTGTCGCTTTAACTTATAGCAAAAGTCATATCGCGACACGAATTAATTTTAACACTAACATAACATTTAGCAAGTTACAAAAAGAAAAAAAAATTACACAATTTTATCGAACAATCCAGTCAACTTGAAAAACTTTATGATACTATTGCAGTGAGAAGGTTCACCAAGAGATCTTGCTATATCGTTGGGGATTTTTAGTTGTTGTAACTGATTGTATTGAGGACAGTCGTGGATGATGTGCTTCACAGAAAGGGTTTCACTGCAAGTGCTACAAACTGGAGGAGGCCTCTTCTTTAATAAATAACCATGTGTGAGCTTGGTATGTCCAATACGTAGTCGGTTGATGAAAACTTGATTCCTGCGTGATAGATGTTTAGTTGGATATGATAATCTGAAAGCAGTTCTAATTTCCCTGAGTTTGCTAGTAGATGTTTGAAGCCAATTGGAGTACCATAGATCATTTAACTTTAGTGATTTACATTATTATCTTGGTTATAGCAAAAATATCAGACTCGCAACACAATTCTATTGACAAAATTCTCATCCAAAAATCAGTAAACAACTAACAGCAGTACTAAACCTGTAGACAGGTCGCTATGTGATCCAGAAGTTAAAGCGACTATAAGTAAATAAATAAATAATTTAAACATAATTAGTCAACGCTATTGTAATAAACTTGACGCATTATGTCTACGTATTTAGATTGATACATTACCGTTTACTTACATAATTATTATAGCCAATTAATCCTTTGGTTGCATGCAAATTTGTAAAATTTAGTTATACTATGAGTAATGAGTGGTTCTTTAAAATAAAATGTAATTTTCTTTGTAACTTCCACCACAAATATAATTAGTAAGAAAATAATTCTCTTATATTACAGATCGTCAACTTTTCCTACTCGCTCTTCACCGTTCTGAGAAACATGAACGATGCTTAACTTTGAAATTAAATAAAGTAGTGATCTACGTAGCAACATATTATAAGGTAGGTGTCCCTCATATGGCCATGCTAAGGTTTGAGAATTTATCTAGCCGCCATTTTGAAAAAAAATGTAAGCCACTTTTTTCTTACTCGTTCTCAGTCTAATGGACTTTCTTAAAACAATTTCCTTTCCTCATAAAAATAGGTTTAATTGTCAAAAAAGTCCCAAATTCCAAAAGTCTACCTAGTGGCCATATCAGGAACATTTGCACATGATATGGCCACCCTTGTTCCATATTCTACAAATCGTTATTGTTTTCAGTTTGATAGCGCAGTTGTGTTAAAATTAAATAATTTTGGTGTAAAATTAATAAAAATGACACTTAATAATCTTTTTTATAATTCAAAAGTGTAGTCAGAACAGGTTTTTCCATTAAAAATTAAGTTGTTTTTCTTAAAATACAAAATTTTTGCGTAATCCCAGGTATAAGGCATGTAAATTTGTCAGGTGAAAAAATAAAAGTGAAATGAACTTGATATGGCCATGGTGCATTTGATATGGCCATATCAGGAGCAGGTAAGCTTTCACGAAAATCGTTTGATTATGAACATCTCGTAAAAGATACGCCATCAACTACAACACCAATCAACAGAACATTAAAAACTGAATGGAGTACGATGGTTTTCATGAAACAAGTCTTTGAAAAACATTCATAAAACAAAGGAGACTTACCAGAGAAAAATAAGAAAAGGTCACATGAAAACCGCAAAACAGGCAACTGACGCCATATTGCTCAACCTGACTGGATGGAAAACGATCAAGTGACATACCAGGATGCCCTTTCACTGGATGCTGCTGCAATTTAGCGGATTTTTTGGTTAACTAACTCACAATAGGGGGGGGGGTGGCCATATCAGGAACATGGCCATAACAGGAGCATCCACCTTAATATTACAAGCACTATGTTACAATATAATATACCAAAATTATTTATGGAGTAAAATTGCTGTGTGTAATTTCTCTAAACGATAATGTTGAACTTATTAATAATCTTATTCTGCAATTTTATCAGTCTTGAGTGACGCACCTTCAGATTGTCTCGCACAATTTGTCCAATATGCTACCATTTGTACCAATCCCATAATACAGTAGTGATGTTAAGACCTGGGATTAAAACAGGGAACAAGATGGAAACAATAACCTAATGTTCACGTTTGTCTAATGTACCTCCCTACTAGGTAGCAAGCTTAGTTAAGAGCTCAGGAATGCTGAGATCTGAATTGCCGTTCAAATTATCTGATCACAATATGGGAATGTGTTGTCACTACAGCGTAGTAGGCCTACTGTAATATCACAACAAACGAAAATGAAATATATCAAATAACATATATGTGTTATGCACTAAGAACAATAAATAATATTTCATAATCTCTACTTCTTTCTTACATTCTCCAACATTATCTTCCATATTCCTTTCCTTATTTGTAAGTCTTTCATATGATACAAATGTGAACGTGACATATAACATGAACTAAAGTAGACATTGAACTGCAAAACAGAATTAATTTAAACAAAAGTAACGTACTTACAAAGGAACCGCTTCAGGTCGTGGTGCTTGAATTTTGTGAAAATGCATATTGAAACTAATTTTCGTTCGTTAAGAAACGTGGTGATAGTCGTTTGTTTCGCTTTTTCCTCGTTTACGAAATATGTTGTCTTGTAATTCGTTGCTACTTATAGCGTAAAGGTGCCTAATTCCATGATACCCCTAATCCCGTGATAAAATTTCAATTGATTGCCATGGAGTTGTGGTCTCTGACTTTTAAGTTTTTGAAATACCTAACAGATGCCAGGAGATGTCGTCGTCGTCGTCATCATCATCATCATCATCATCATCATCATCATCATCATCATCATCCTACCGTTAATTTTCAGTCGCCATCTTGTAGACCATTGGGTCCAAGGCTTCTTGCATCTGTTGTAAAGCACATTTTGATGTCGTAATATTTTTACTGACAAACAAAATATGTACACACTCTCTATCATCATATCCCACCTAACTCAAGTCCATTTTAATATTATCCTCCCATCTATGTCTAGGCCTCCCCAAAGGTCTATTTCCTTCCGGTCTATCAACTAACACTCTATGTGCATTTCTGGATTCGCCCATACGTGCTACATGCCCTGCCCATCCCAAACGTCTGGATTTAATGTCAGGTGAAGAATATAACGCGTGCAGTTCTGCGTTGTGTAACTTTCTCCAATCTCTTGTAACTTCATTCCACCTAGCCCCAAATATTTTCCTAAGAACCTTATTTCAAACACCCTTAATCTCTGCTCCTCTCTCAAAGTGAGAGTCCAAGTTTCACAACCATACAGAACAACCGGTAATATAACTGTCCTATAAATTCTAACTTTCTGATTTTTTTTACAGCAGACTAGATGACACAAGCTTCTCAACCGAATAATAATAGGCATTTTCCATATTTATTCGGCGTTTAACTTCCTCCCGAGTGTCATTTATATTTGTTACTGTTGCTCCAAGATATTTTAATTTTTCCACCTCTTCGAAGGATAAATCTCCGATTTTTATATTTCCATTTCGTACAATATTCTGGTCACGAGACAAATCACATACATTTTTTTTCGGGATTTACTTCCAAACCTATCGCTTTACTTGCTTCAAGTAAAATTTCCGTGTTTTCCCTAATCGTTTGTGGATTTTCTCCTAACATATTCATGTCATCCGTATAGACAAGAAGCTGATGTAACCTGTTCAATTCAAAACCCTCTCTGTTATCCTGAACTTTCCTAATGGCATATTCTAGAGCGAAGTTAAAAAGTGAAGGTGATAGTGCATCTCCTTGCTTTAGCTCGTAGTGAATTGGAAAAGCATCAGATAGAAACTGGCCTATATGGATTCTTCTGTACGTTTCACTGAGACACATTTTAATTTCCAACAACAAGAAATAATTGTAATTATTAAAAATCTAAAGTTAAAAAACTCTTTAGGATAAACTGAAATAACAAGGAGAATAATAAAAGCGAGTACACATATTATAGCTGGGGCACTAAGTTGTTTACGTAATTATTCAATTTTCAATGGTATACTCCCCGACAGATTAAAATATTGAATGGTTATTCTTATCTTTAAAAAAAGGAAAAAAACATCTCCAGAAAATTACAGACTCATATCACTTCTGCCAGTTTCCTCCAAAGTATTTAAAAAAGTAATGTATAAGGAAATATAGGTCTATCGTCATCTTGAAGGATATAATATTTTAGTTCCAGAACAGTTTTGATTTAGGAAAAATAAATGCACGCAAAATACAACATTCAGTTTAACTAAAAAATTCTGGAGGCAATTAATAAATAAATTCAAGATGGAGGGATTTTCTGTAATTTATCCAAAGCTCTTGACTGTATAAATCATAGAATGCTGCTAGACATATTATATTATAACGGAATTAAAGACGTTGCACACTAATGGTTTCACTCATAGATAGAAAATAAGTCGAAATCAATACAACTATGACATCTGCCTTCACATGAGGGAACTATTAATAATGGAAGCAATTCCTCAAGGTCCCTACTTTTTCTAGTGTTCATAAAAGCCTTTCCTGTCTAATAAAAGATGTAGGTCAGCCTATATTATTTGCAAATGACACAAGTATAGTAATTACAGCCAATGACATTCCAATTTTCAACAGAAGCAATTCTCCTCAAAATATGTGATTGGTTCTTAGCTAATAAATTAATATTAAATTGTAACAAAACTAATTTAAATCCTGCCAAAATTCAACCTCGCAAATTTCAAACACAATAATTAACAACAGGTCCCTAAGAGAAACATCAACAACCAAATTTCTTGGCTTACAAATCGATAATGTGTTGAATTGGAAAAATCATATTAAAGAATTACCCACAAACTTAAATTCATCATTTGTTATTAACGGAAAAAAATTCGCTCCGGCGCCAAGAATCGAACCCGGGTCCCTAGTTCTATGCAGTGGGCGCTCTATCCACTGAACTATTCCGAAGTTCAACTCACCGCACCGGATCGAATTCTTCTCCTTTGGTTCTTTGCTCTTTGTGGCCTTACTTCATATTCGACTTATATGTATTGATATTAACCATTACAGATAATCCTGTAGGACCAAAATTAAGCTTTACATAGATAAATTCAGCATGTTTCGCTATTAGATCTATACAAGAGCTAGTAAATATCAATACCTTAAAAACAATACACTTTAAATACAATACTTCCACTCGGTAATGAGCTTTGCAATAATATTCTAGGATAGTAACAGTACGGTATTGTCCTACTACAAAGAAAGAGTAAAAGGTAAAGGTATCCCCGTAACATGCCATGAAGGCACTTGAGGGGCATGGAGGTAGAGCCCCATGCTTTCCATGACCTCGGCACTAGAATGAGGTGGTGTGGTCGGCACCACGCTCTGACCGCCTTTTACCCCCGGGAAGGACCCGGTACTCAATTTTATAGGAGGCTGAGTGAACCTCGGGGCCGTTCTGAAAGTTTGGCAACGAGAAAAAATCACAAAGAAAGAGTATTCACAATAATAGTAGGTGCAAATTTAGGAAATCGTGTAGGACTATTTTCAAGAAATTTACAAATAATGCCTATGTCTTGTCTGTATATTTTTAATAAACTTCCTCGTAAGTAATCGTGAAAACTTTGTAACTAATTCAACAGTTCATATCATAGCATAAAAACTCGCCAAAAATTTCTTTCATACTCCATCGGCAAGTCTACAGTGCTAACAAAAAACAGTGCGATATAAGCTGTAAAAATTTTTAATAAACTCCCTATGGATATAAAAAGTTCAAACTCAAAACATACGATTATTTAGGGCAAATTAAAGAAGTATCTAATTTCTCACGCCTTCTATTCTGTAGGTGAATTTATGACATTTAACAACGCTTCATGAATATTTCTGTCTTGTATTAAGTATCGATACTAAACCTTTGTGTTGTACTGAATATTCTTTTTTTTTTTTTTTTTTTTCAAAAAGACGCCCTAAATAAGGGTTCGATAGATCTACCTACTAATCAATTCACAATGAACAATGATTAAAAGCAATTATGTGACAATTTGAAAGAAAAAAACATTAAGACAAATGATAAGAAACATAGGAAATCATTTACAATTAGAGTTTCTTGGGTACAAATGATTACTAGCTAATTATAGCTAAGATGATTTTAACACATGAGATCCTATGGCATCAATCGTTGCATCAGAAATTTTAAATTGTTTAAGTTGATTTAAAGTTTCTCGTGGGATCGTACCACGTGCGCCGAACATGAGCCCAAAAACTGCCCAATGTGTGATGTGATATTGTGCTCCGAGATGCTGACAACAAGGTTCATAGATAACTTGTTTTTCACGACACACCTCTTGTGGCTGTTGCTCATGCATTTCGAAACGGATTATGGGATCAAGAATGACACCCTTAACCTTCTACCGATCAATTATGATGATATCAGCATGTCTAGTAGAGCCATCAGAAGAGACGCAACCAACCTCCTCATAAACCTCATAGGAAGCATTCTGACGGATTGAAGATGCGATGAGAGAATGAACCGTATTATGTCTGTTGATTCGGAGCAATTCTCCATGATGGCAGAAACCCATGACGTGAGGAAGCGTTTCTTGCTCGTCGCATCTTCTGCAACGGGTTGAGTCAAGAGTTCTACCAGGGAGAGTACGTACAGGTATATTATATAATTCTTCTGTTTATATTTCAACTAGACTGTGTCGATATTAAGACTAAGTAGTATTATCAAGATTTTTTTTACGTGTTCCATATTCTAGCTGTGAAGCGAAGTACTGTCATTGCAAGTTATCTTGAACCTTACATCCCCTAAGTCTGTCTTTGGAACTGCTCGGTACGGCGTGTACTCATCAACGTAACGACACGGCAAGGATGCCCCTCCCTCGGGTAACGTGGCTCTTTTCAGAAAACGTTGGTTCTTACACTTTACGCCTCTCTACTGTAATAGAACTTGGTTCAATACAGACATCATTTTCTCTCGATACTCCGGTTTTGAGAGGAGAACATAGTTTCGTAGCAAGCTTTAATTAACCTGTAATGAGTAAATATTTAAATATAATCGTGTGAACACTCCTCTCTCATCCGGGCTGGGGACCGGCAATGGAGGAGTTACTACAGCTACTTCTAGGCCTGCATGACTTACACCTTCAGCTAATATGTAAATATTCTTATAACAATATTTTACAGGCCTATTATTTGAATTTACATTAATTTACAATTATACACAATCCATATCCCTATCATTGCTGCCATCATCGCTTGTTTCAAAATTAATTATTTCGCCAATGGCATCATCCATTCGGAATTATCTTCTTAATCGTAGGTACTACTTTCTGAACACGATAGAATTCTTCGATTGTATCCCGAATAACATATTTATCGAAGTCGTCCACTTCAACTTTACACAAGTCTAATTCTGGAATGAAATAATATGTTTAGTAGAACTATAAGAAAATAATAACTTGCAACAATAATTCATTATGTCGGTCTCAATACACACACTATTGTACATAACTATTATAGCAATAATTTCTAAACATTACATACCTATTCTTTCCCGGAGTAGTGTGAGGTTCATTCGGTTGTAATTCAATATTATTTTTAATTCTCTTCATGGAACTAATACTTTTGCCAGAGTATTTAGCCGCTCCCTCATATTCCTTAGCAAGAGGTTCCAGCAAATATACGTTTAATTTTTCCTCCTCGCAACGCTTAATTTTTTTATATTTGCGATAATTTCTCTTTCTCCGCTGTGGATAACAGCGTTACTTTTTCTCCGCGGTGGTGTGATTTCACCATAATAACTACCCTGTGATTGCTGGTTCATGGTAACACTACTGGTACGCAGTGAAGGAAATAGTACTATGTTTCTTGACAAGAGATTATGATGCGGAGCATGCGCAAACAACTCAGTTGGCTCCACCCGCGTTAAGCGCTTCCTTCCCTCTGCCCCTCTGTCCCCGCTCAGAAGGTTCAAGATAACTTGCAATAACAATACTACTACCATGGAATGTAAATAAATACAACACAATAGAACTTCATTTAGAATCCACACTAGCATATTTAAGGTCAGTCACAAAATTAATACATTATGAAATTGTTTAAATATGAATAACATTTGAGTTTTTACAATTTCAAAATTTGATTATGTGATCAAATTTGAGTGCCAATTAATAGTCTTAATAATATATAATTTAAAGATAATCCTGTAGTCCTAATAATGGCTTCCTTCGAGGGAAACCAACAATTGTCGACTTCAAGGTTGGCATGCCACCTGGCATCATTTGCATCACGGCAAAAACCAACCAGACGTCCTCATTTGGCAATGCCAGTTGGCACAGCGGCATCGGTGTGGACGCACCTTAATGTGCCAGTAATAATGTGATGTTACTCGTACTCAGTGGCGGTGCGTCAAAAAGAGCACAAGAGCACGTGAACACCTTGTTTCCATTAATGCACGACTAGTTTTATTATTTAATACCGTATTGACGTAGTGGAAAAGTATAATATCAGAATCGAGTATTTTAAACTTCCCGCATCTTGCATAAACTTCTTATGTAAACTTGGCAACATCCGTTCACGTACAAGCCGTGCTCTGTTCAAGAAGGTTACAGGAATTTCACGCATGCGCGGGAGAAAATTGTCTTTCTCTGGCCGCTTATGACTCGTCAAGAGCACAAAGCATTAAGTGAACAGTGAATCTATCCTACAGATGTCAGGTGCATCGATGCTATCGTTCACGTGATATATCTCGAGGATGAAATTTAATAGTCTGTATTCTAGTCTGTAGGTGTCAGCATCTCACTGTCGGAACGTTTATGTTGTTGTGTGTACAGTGCTGCTACGAGAGTGTAGTTTGTGAATTACTATACTTCAGTGTCAGCATAATAGCATAGTTTGGCTTTCAAACACGTGCTGGCTGAATGTTGTGGTGGTATGAATTTAAGTATCTGACTGGTAGTGTATAATATTTAAGAATAATATTTACTGGCATGTAGGCTATTTATAGCAGTCAATCTATGGAATAGGATTACAGTACTGGTATAGGCTATAGTGTATCAGTGTGTTGTGAACCAAAATATATTACTGAACACACGCTTTTGTAAATATCGGCACTGTTGTATTCATTTTTAACAAACGTAAATAATGAACTCTGTTCAAGTAATTTGGAACAGTAAAGAACTGGGTAAACTGGCTTACCAGGAAAAATTGGAAATAAAAACTCAGTTTCATTATTATTATTATTATTATTATTATTATTATTATTATTATTATTATTATTATTATTATTATTATATGTTCTTTTGAATTTATATACGGTTTTTTTCGATAGTGTAATAATTGAATAATGACATTTTATATTAGGCTAAACGTACGATTTCAAATTCTCTTCGATTTTGGAACACAAAATTGTGAACACATATAATATTTTATCACGAGCCGCCACTGCTCGTATTAATACTTTTATTTGACGCGATGATAGTTTTGCACTTCAGTATGTGCTAAAAGTTCAATGTTCAATCTTCTGTGCAGAGAACACATTCTGGTTATGTATAAATTACAATTATGAAAAATGCTCTGCCGAATAGTCAAGTTCAGTTGCTAGTCTGAAAATAGCCACTGCTATTCTTCTTGGAGAATTAGGAACTAAAATTATGTTTTATTTTTGTGTAATTTTGCACCAAGAATTATTTTCACTGTCCTATAATATCATTATTATTTGATATTGTCCGTTTAGAATTTTTATTGATAATTTTGCTAAATTATACGAAATCTCAAAATGAAATCTTTCTTGAATTGTGGTTCCCTTCTCTGCCATAAAGTATTCATTTCCATTTTCTGCTAATAGATAATGAGAAGGCTTCCTGTTTGCAGGAACTCAATTTTTGTATAAATTTCTCTCACTCTCTTTTCTTCTGATATCGATGAAACAATAACATGAATTGCCGATTCTGAATCAAAAAATATGGCTACTTTGGTAGCCTAAAGGATATTCTTCTGTAAATTAATTGTTGTAAAATAATAATTTCTTGAATAAACTCAATTGTATATATTTTTTTATTTATTTATTAAAGACATCTGCTCAAATAATTTGAGTGGCCGTCCTAAATACAATAAACATTTACAATATTATATGTGATATTTCAAACATCCAAAACAAAGTTAACTGTTGAACAAAGATCGAGAAAACGAGACAAACAGCGCCCGCAAAGCCGAAAACCCGTACGACAATTTGTATTTAGTCGCGTCCTTGACGTCAAGACTACCGAGTCGGCAACTGTTATGGGGCGTATTTTGCGGACTACCGGGGCTACCGGTGGTAGCCCAAGGAAATTACAAAAGAAAAAGTTTATGATATAACATAATGTAATAATTTTGTATTATTAGTTTTATCATAGTAATTAAAATTAAAGTAACTCTTAGATTTATATGCGCTCTCTGCTCTCGAAAAGAAACAAGTTGTCAAGGCGGCATCGCTGGAGAAACCGCTCCTACGAATGGTAGCCTGTGACGTACCGCGCACGCTGTCCTTCGCACAACTGCCCACCCCCCGCTCCCT
Organism: Periplaneta americana; assembly: GCF_040183065.1. Taxonomy (NCBI): domain Eukaryota; kingdom Metazoa; phylum Arthropoda; class Insecta; order Blattodea; family Blattidae; genus Periplaneta; species Periplaneta americana. Next base: position 111,374,123 of record NC_091130.1, read on the forward strand.
ACTGTTTCCTTCGTGCAGTGTAAGGCCGGGCGAGTTGCCGCTCTCGTGATCGGTTTCTTCGCAGGCGCGAAGCAACAATACGCTTAGTACGCCAGCTCATGAATGTGATTGTGTTCTTGCAGTGCAGTATTTTAAATTTGTGATTTGTTCGAGTGTCTAAGAGTTATATTAATTGTGAATTATTAAGTTTTTAATTTCCCAATTAAGTGATATTGTGAAAAATATGGCAGAGCAAGTTTCTGGAGAGGTTTGTGTTGAAAATGACTGTGTAATAGAAGGTTTATTAAAAGTGCCTTTTAACCGTCGTAAATACAACGAGAAAGTTGAAATTGTGAAAATGGAAAGACCAACTCCTGAGTTAAATTTGTCCATGGACGGAAAAGAAAAACAGCGTTAGTACACACGCCATTTCACTTCAACATCATATGGTAAATGGAATTGGTTGTGTGGTAGTTATAAACTGTCTAAACTATTTTGCTGGCCATGTTTGTTATTTAGCCGCGAAACAATGTGTGGTCAAAAGAGAGGTTTTCTAATGTGAACTCCCTTCGAACGGCAGTCCTAAAACACGACAAATCAAAAGCTCACATTTGAAGTAGCATGAACTTTGCAAACTTTGGGAAGACAAGAATTGATTTAAAGCTAGATAAGCAAAAAGCTCTACACATCAACCAACACAATGCTCTTGTGAAAAGAAATCGGGAGATTTTACTGCGTCTTATTAACGCAGTCTGCTTTCTAGGAAAACAAGAATTCGCTTTTCGGGGTCATAACGAGAATGTAGAATCAGACAATAGAGGAAATTATATTGAATATTTAAGTTCCTAAGTGAATTTGACCATATACTGACTGGCCAATCATCTTGTGGGTTCAACAGTATTTCGTGGTACTTCTCCTACAATTCAGAATCACTTAACATTTGCTATAAGTGGGGTTATGATAAAGAACATAAAATCTGAAATAGAAGAAGCACCTTTTATGGTCATTGTTGTTGATGAAACAAGTGACTGCTCTAATCAGAGTCAATTGTCCACTGTTTTAAGATACGTCGACAGTACTGCCAATGTTTAAGAACGGTTTATATGATTCACAAATGTCAGTTCGGGCAAAACTGCTGCTGCTTTGTTTCAGCATGTGGAAGGTGTTATAGCAGAATACAATGTCGGCAATAAGTTAATTGCACAGACATACGATGGTGCTTCAGTTATGGCGGGAAATATTAATGGCTTAAAAATAAAAGTTCAAGAAAAGTATCCTCAAGCACTATTTGTTCATTGTTACAGCCATGTTCTCAATTTAGTTCAAGAAAAGTATCCTCAAGCACTATTTGTCCATTGTTACAGCCATGTTCTCAATTTAGTTTTGCAACAAACTACTCCATCCATTGCAGAATACCGCATTTTTTTTTCAAATCACTGTCGAGTTTAGCTGCGTTTTTCTCATCATCTCCTAAGAGATCAGAAAAACTCAAAGAATTTATGAACAAGAAACTCCCAAAAGTAGCACCAACTAGATGCAATTTTACATCTCGGCTTGTAAATACAGTAAAGGAATACAGAGAACAGCTGACTGCTTTCTTTGAAAATATCATTTGTAATGACTCTGAAGAAAACTGGGATGATGATGTAATTGTGCAGGCTCAAGGATATTTGTATTTTTTCACACAGTTTCAGAATATATTTCTTCTTGAAGTTTATGCTAGAGTGTTCGCACATACAGATGTGCTCTACAATATTCTTCAGACAAAAAGTCTAGACATAGCATACTGCTTGCAAGAGGTATCAAAGTTAAAAAATACTAGGCTATATCAGAGTTCAGACGTAGTGGGTTTCCGTCCATATGGAGTAATATGGAAAATGAAAATTCTTCAGCCAATACAATGGAACCACCATTAAAGCGAAGAAAAGGAGAAGATGAAGTGAAATACAGGCAGCTGTACTACAGCATACTAGATCGTATGCACATGGAAATTACTGACAGATTTTCTGATTATGGAAAGCTTCAGTTCACACATCTCCTAGATTCTCAAAAATTTTCTGCTTATAGAGAAAACTTCCCGAATGAGGCACTAAACAAATTATTTCAGTCCTATAACAGTCACTTTGATCAAGTAGGTTTGAAAAATGAATTAAGTGTAATATATTCAGCAGAAGTCTTTGATTTTTCGAACAAACCTATCCATGAAATATTATATGCCATATATGAAAACCAGCTGAACCAAGTTATTCCTGAAGTCCTTAAATTGGCAACATTAATTGTGACAATACCAGCTACGTCAGCATCGGTAGAAAGAACATTTTCTGCGTTGAAGAGAATAAAATCCTACTGTAGATCAACTCATACAGAAGAACGTTTATCCGGCTTGGCACTGATGTCCATTGGAAAGTCATTTCTACAGAAACTTCGCAAGTGGCCCAACTGCAATTTCAAAGACGAAGTCATCAACGTATTTTCGTCCCAATCAAGACGTCTGGAATTTACTTATAAATAAGTAAGGAATTTTATTATAGGGATTTAAAATATATTTTGTGTAATAATAGGGTCAGTGGTAGCCCAGACCCTTAAACCAGTATACGCCACTGTGTTATATAGGTATAAACAATCAAGTATCTATTTGAAACATCTCTACCTTTCAGTATATAATAATAATAATGAGCAAAGATGTTAAAGCGAGTATAAATAACAGCGAGGAAAAAAAATAATCCGTTCCCCAGTCTTTATTTAATTACTAGGCTCTTCTTAAAATGCTAGGAATTTTCTTTTCATATGTTTTAGATCAAGTGTGCAATCTCAAGTAACAAGATATTAATGTAATGTTTTATGTTTCTTAGAAATGCAAATTTATTTGATAATTGTTTTTTTTTCTATTTATATACATAGGTAGTATCATATAATAGAGCCAGAACATTTTGATAAGATACTGTTCTGGTTTGTCTTTTTGTCTCATTTAAACCTTTATAATGCTATTTATTTCAATGGTGTATGTTATTCAAAGTTACGAAATCTTTCCACGCCGACCAAATACTATTTCGAGAATGATGAGCGAGACTCGAAACGCAGCGAGTATGACGAGCCGAGACTCGAAAGACAAATGGAGTGAACACAGCGAGCGAGAGCGGCATCTCTTATATAATGTGAACTAATTGAAATAAAGATGATGATGTAATATTTTAAGGGAATCTTTAACAATATTTATAAGAATAGACATTGCATAATCAAAAGGAATGTGAAACTTCTTAACATAATTCCATGTGAATTTTGTAATAGAACCTCTACTACCAAACTGCAAACCAATGACAAACCATTGTTTAAGAGCAGAGCTTGCCAAACTACAGTTCGCGAGCCGTATATACGTATATATTGTATAGGCCTACGTGTATATGTATATGTTTCTACATTTTGTTGGGAGGCCGGAGGGAAAAAGACCTTTAGGGAGACCGAGACGTAGATGGGAAGATAATATTAAAATGGATTTGAGGGAGGTGGGATATGATGATAGAGAATGGATTAATTTTGCTCAGGATAGGGGTGAGGGCGGCAATGAACCTACGGGTTCCTTAAAAGCCAGTAAGTAAGTAACTTGTATTAGCCTACTATTCGATATTATCCGTTTAGAATTGTTATTAATAATGTTGCTCGATTATACGAAATCTCATAATGAAATCTTTGTTGGCTTTTTCTTCTCTTCTCTGTCCTAAAAATCTTCATTTCCATTATCTTTCAATCCATAATGAAAAGTTTTTCATTGTAAAGCAACTATTTTGTTTGTTTGCAGAAACGTAACTTTTGTATAGATCTCCCTCACTCTCTTTCCTTCTGATGACGATGAAACAATAACCTGAATTGCCGATTCTGAATTACAAAATACGGCTATCTTGGTAGCCAAAATGAACTTATTCTGTAAATTAAATATTGTAAAATATTCACTTCTTGAATAAACTCAACTGTGTGTTTTTTTTTTTTCATTTATTCGTTAAAGATATCAGCTCAAAGAATTTGAGTGCCCACAAGGGTTCTAAATACAATAAACATTTACAATATACTGTGATATTTGAAACATTCAAAACAAAGTTAACTGTTGAAGGCAAATATAACTGACCTAATTAAATAGAGACGATGATGTAATATTGGAAGAAAATCGTTAATATTATTTATAAAAAGAGACATTGCACAATGGAAAGGAATTAAGATAATTCTATGTCAATTTTGTAATAGAACCTCTACTGCCAAACAGCAAACCAAAGACAGACCACTGTTTAAGAGCAGAGCTAGCCAAACTACGGCCTGTGGGTCGTATTATGTATATATTGTATATGTGCCCTATCTGTTTCTATATTTTATGATAATCCATATTTTTATTTCACACTTCGTTGAAGCAACAGGCAGCAGTAACTCACGTACCAATAGTGGTACGCGTACCATACGTTAAAAACCGCTGCCATAAGGGTTATAACGTGACTTTTTTTGCAGTCGCTAGATGGCAGCGTAGTGAACATTTTAAAAGTGGTTTCTTTTGAAAGTCCATTAGGCCAGCGTTTCTCAAACTATGGTCCGCGGACCACCTGTGGTCCTTCAAAATGGACAGAAGAAAAAATAAAATTCAAACGAATTGCGTATCACACTATAGCTGAAAATCTCAGAGTTTGGAAATTACACATGGCAATCACCTTTCACTTTTTCTCCCAGTACTGACATCTTATGAAATTTATTATCCTACCTGTCTACCGACTTCCCACTCTCAGCAACAAAAAAGGGATTTAAAGCACTATGAACGTGGTGTTTCTCGCAATCTTTTCCTTGCACATCAGCTGATGACAAGTGGCTAAGTACAATGTCATATCTTCCAGATGTATTCTCAAAACTAAACGAACTAAATCTCTCTCTACAAGGTAATTCTTTGACTGTTCTCAATGTGCATGAGAAAATAGTGTTCGAGAGGAAACTTAGTTTGTGGGTCACTTCCATAAAACAGAGGATTTTTTCACTATTTCAACCCTAGAGTCTTTTTTTGGTTGAAAATGATTTCGTTATTGGAAAAGAATTATGCAATGACATATGTTCGCATCTCGCAACTCTGAGGTCACAATTTTAAACTTACTTTCCAAGTAAATATGACGGATTTCCATGGGTTCGTGATCCCTTTCATTGCGATATTGAAAATAACAAACTTTCATTGAGTGAAAGAGAATAGTTAATTGAATTCGCGAATGACATCGGACTTAAAATAAAATTCCAAGCGGGAAAGTATGGTTAATTTCTGAACCTTATCAAAAGTGAAAAGAGAATATAGGGAACTGTACAATGGTGCTTTACAGATTATAATTCAGTTTGCTTTTACGTACTGTGTGAGAAAGGGTTTTCATCACTAACTCTAATAAAAACAAAGTACCGAAATCGACTCGTTGTATGTGACGATCTCCGACTTAAGCTTACCAGCATGCATCCAAATATAGAACAACTGTGCAAGAATCAGGAGCCTTATCCATCTCATTAATATGAGTACCAACATTTATTTTGTTCAGTTAATAAGTTAAAGATTATTCAAACTCTAATAGCCTTAATTTATTAAAAGACGAAAATGAAATTTTTCTATTAACATCAACTTAATTATTTAATACTAGGCCTAATATAAAATTAATTTTAATTAATGAATTCTGTTTTAAAATGTAAATAGGCTATACTGGTATTAAAATATGCTACAAAAATTATAAATTTGCTTTCGAAGGGAACAAGAGTAAGATGGTCCGCGGTACTGTTCTGAGTTAAAAAAAAGTGATCCCCACTTCAAAAAAGTTTGAGAAACACCATGATTAGGCTGATCAATCTGTTATGTGATCAAAGGTGTGAGTCAAGTAGGCCTATTGGGTCGTAAAATTTAGTAATTAAAAATTCGAAAGTAAGTTCATTAGTAAAACACTACTCATCTGAAGATAAGTTAGAAATTAAGGATGCTATTCATAGACATTTCGCAGCACGCGCTACGAGCGTACTAAGCTAGCCCCGGCTATCCACTGGTTACTTGTACAGAATTCAAATCATATCCTATCGCTATCACTGGATTATGAATACGAAAAAACGCTGAACATCCACCGAAAGCCCGCGCTAAAAATGTCTATGAATACGGCCCTTAAGATCTTGTAATACCGTACTTCAATTATTTCAAAATTATTACGACCAAGATATTAATACTGAGGCTCCAAGGTTTCCTTCCAATTATTAGCAGGGGTGTTTCTCATTATACTCCATGAATTGAGTGGAATAACAACATTACATGATATTACATGACTGCGTAGTAAATAAGTATCCATTTCTCTGCCCTATATCAACATGACGCATTTCGTTTCCGAGTAAAAGATCTTAACAAGTAGACAGATTAAAATTTGAGTAGGCCCACCTTTATTCTCTATACAAAACTAAATGCTCGCGTGTCCAAATAAGGAATTCAGACTTAACGAGCAACATCAGCGCGACGTAATACTAATACAAGAAATATAATTTTAAACTATTAATTTCTTTGGTACCAAGTAATTTGAGTCCACTTCGGACAGTCTCGAGTTTCACTTTCCTATTTTCTGGAATCGTATTACAAGTTGAAGATACGTGCAGCACAAGTGACAAGACAGTTTGGACAAACTTATCTTACAGTTTAATTATCATAAACTACAACTATTTCAATTACATCTTAATATAAACAGTAACAATTTATAACTCTTGTTGAAGCATAAGCATGAGTTCTGACGGAGAAGAATTCACTGCAGGAGTGAATATGAAAAGTCTTCTGTATGTTATGACTCTTCTGGGATTGTGGAAACCCACTGAATCTTCTGCAATAATACGAATACTCTACAACGTCTATACCTGTTTTACTCTATTCATAGGTTTTAATAATTTAATTGCAATATGTACTGCACTGATATTTGATGACAATGATCTTCTCAGTTTCGCTGATTGCTTTACAATTATTTTATCATTTACCAAAATGCTTACTGCTGTGATCAGATTTATGTGGATTAAGAAAAGGGTACAGCATATGATACGCAGATTGCTAGCGGACTTAGAAACTTATCAGACAGTGTCATTTAGATACGGTGATATTTTGAGAGATACACGATCTGAATCAAACATTTGGAGAAAGGGTTTGCTGGGAGCGTATGTCGGTGTAATTATGGTCATATTCATAACATCACTACTCTCACGACAACTTTCTGAAAACGACGGAATTATAATGATGAATGCGACAACACAACATGAATACAAACTTCCTTTTCCTGCCCGTTATCAATGGAGCTTGTCAAGTCACCGAGTATTTGTTGCAACAGTAGCGTATCAGGGTTTAGGAATGTTTTTGGTAGCTATGCACTTAGTGTGCATTATGTTATTCAATTTCACAGTTATGTTACATGTATATTGTAAAATTAACATATTACATACAGAAATCTCGAGTCTCAGTAAAGAGGGTAATTCAAGTCGAGAAATTTCCAGAATTGCAGAAGGTAAACTTCGGATATCAGAGTTTAACAATTGTGATGACATTGATGATATCGAGGAACAAAATATTAGTAAGAATATTAAAACAAAACAATCGACTTCAGACAATGGAATTATTTTTCAAAACAGAGGTAATTCAATTTCAAGAATAGATAAAGATCAGGAAACTGTCCCAAATACAACAAAGCAAACGCTCGACCAATTACCTGTGACACTTGGCATCGATCAAGATGTATCCCGATCTGTTGAAGATGATTTCAATACAACTGGCGACGAGGAATACAACGAGCGACTAAAGCGTGTTATCCAGAATCACCAGGAAGTAATAAGGTTAATATCATTCAATCATTCATTCCATTTATTAGATCACCCTTTGTTACATATATAATTTTACATCTCTGTCTGACATATTTACTTTTAAATCAAGTAGGCTTAAGTCCATTTCTTTCTACAAATTTTATTTTCTTCTCTGAAATTATTACACGTTTGTGTGCTCTAAGTAATCACCATTAATCACGAGTACATTGAACACACATTTGCGGTTAGACGAAAGGACGTCTAAATGTTATAGTTTCAAATACTGCTCATATAAGCTAATCAGGTAACTGAATCCTGGAATGAATGAACAAAGGAGCTAATAAAAGGGATTAAACAGAATGGATGATTGGAATTTGTGCGTAGGCAAACAAAAGAAACAAGAATAATATATGGACAAACAACGAAAACAAGTGGGAAAACAATAGAGTGAGGATTCAAACAAACCAAACCATGAGCAACTAAATTTCTGTAGTGCTCGGGAAAAGTGGCACAAGTCAAAAATGTTAATTTTTACAAGAGAAGGGAAAAAACTGTCTTGACACTGGTTTACTGTATGTCGATTTGATTTTCTTCTGTATGAATTATTCTAATGGGAGAAATACTTAGGTCTCTTTTCCCAAGCGTGCAGGTGTTCCGTTAGTTGTCAATAAATTAATAAAAAATGTTTGTGGAAACTGACTTATGCCACTTTTCCAAGCATTGCAGATTTAAAGAAAGAAAAAGCGCGTGTGGATATCACCTTCCAAATGCATGAATGAACCGAGCTAATTTTCGAGTCTAATGACAATTTGTATCATTTAGGAGTATACTGGCCGACGCACAGTGGTCCAAAACGTAAATGTAGCGGTACAAAATTAAGAATTTCTCTCCTATTTAACAGATTTTTATGAAACTTTGTACAGTAGTAACAGGTAGCATATTTGTTTCGTATACTAACTCTCAATGTATTTGTGCGAAAGAAACTACCCCAATACTGGCGGTGAATTTAGACAAAGTTATCAACTATTCTCGTATTTAACAAATTTTCACCAAACTTCATACTGTAGTTACAGGTAACATAGGCTTTTTTTATACAAATTCTCTTTACATTTTTATAATATAAACTACTCCATTACAGAGGTTTAATTTAGACAAAATTATCAACTTTTCCTCCATCTAACAGCTTTCTTCAAACTTTATACAATAGTTACAGGTGAACTATTCGTTTTTTATACAAACTCTCATTAGGCCTACATTTGTGTGATAGATACTACTTCAATATAGGGGGGTGAATTTAGACAAAATTAATAACTTTTCTCCTATGTAACAGATTTATCATGAAACTTTGTACAGCAGCTACAGGTACCACAGTTATTCAATATACAAACTCTTATTACTTTTTTGCGCGTTTAGACAAAGTTAATAACTTCGTTTCTGTATAACAGACATTAATATACCGTATTAATGTATTGCTGCTCTTTAGTAAATTATATATTCTAATAAAATGGCAATACTTCAGGGATAAGCTTATATGTATTGGTGGAGAACATGATGAAAAATATACTTTTTTTATTTTTAGCCCTTTTCGGAGTGGTTTTTTCTCCGTCTTTTATTATAGATGCTGCTTCCCTGCACTCCTCAAGGAGAGCTGACTTGCAAGACGCACTTATTTTCATCTCTCCTTCATCAATGACTTTACTAATATACAAATTGCTTTTAAACTATCTTCTGTGTATTATTTTCTTGGTCTTGCAACAGATGATGCAGTAGAAGTAGCTCTCTAGTACTACGTGAAACGTAATAATCTGCCGGGAAATTTAATTCTGAATTGAAACATTTTCGGTATTTTAGCAAAAATCTGTCACATTTTCCACCACATTGCCTCTAAAATGTCTGAAAGTCACATCTCCCTTTTCGTAATTTTTTTGCAATAGTACCACGACAGTCCTATAGTATTCTAATTTGTCCTTCACGTAGTTACATAAATCATTCACTGTCAATCATTTCTTCTGAAAGAGTTCCATATCAGTCACCAAACGTAATTCGACTCTGGTTCAGACATCATGATTTCCTTTAGAATTACAAAGTAAAGACCATTCTGAATTTGTATATAACAGTAAATAATAGTTGTTTAATGTTTGCTATAAAAGTATTAAAATCCCTGTTGTTAAGTAAACGAATTTAACGTATGAAATTTAATTATTTCAAAACTAATTCTGTAAGATCGACGCATAAAATTATTATAAATTAAGTTCAGTTGTTTAATTCATTCAATATCTTTAAATTAACATTCTATTTACTTTTTTATTGGTATGTTGGTCTATTTGTGTCGTTTTGGTACGATACCGACCAATATTTTCTTTTCGAATAAGACAAGTCCTGGTTGAAGGAGTTTTTTCTTGTTAATTTCCTTCGAAGAAATGACAAAAATCTTAAAAAGGCGCAAGTGGCGAACTGTGCGGTTGAAATCCTATTATAGCCCTTACATTGTTCAACAATATACTAAATTTTAATCGTTATGTTCGGATATGTATTTTTTTAAGTCTGTTAAAAGTTATTGAATAAAAAAAAATGAATTTTTTTCCCCTACGAATACTAGTTAAATCAAGGACACACAGCTCTCGGTATGTGTGTAATTAATTTACCAAAAAGTTACACATACTTTTATCCTTAAAAACAGTAGGAGTGGGAGCTTCCTCTTGTATACTTCCTTGCAGTCACTAACTAATCTCACAAGTGCAATAGAGTTGGGTCGATTCGTGAACGAATCGTTCATTCGAACGACTAATAATAAAGAATCGTAAGAATCGATTCGTGGTATCAACGAATCGTCGTTCAAAAGAATCGTAACGAATCGTCGTTCAAACGAATCGTAACGAATCGTCATTCAAAAGAATATGAAGGAATCGGCATGGTATCGTAACCCACGATTCTATTCGTTGTTTGATGTAACCTGTCAACGGACATTTCCGAACCGTGTCGAATGCTCCCGAGCGAGAGTGAAATCAAAATATGTACTGCATTTGTTAAGTATGGAAAATAATGAACACAAACCTGAAATTTGCATACCTAGTTAAATAGAGATGTAATGCAAAAAATGTACTTCATAATAAGGTTCAGTTGATAAATTATAATTTAGAGACATTATCTTGGGTAATTTTGTAGACTAATGGAGTTCATACTGAATGGTTCCAGCCAATGAGAAAGAGACAATCCAATGTCTCGCCTCTTATGCCATCTATGAGAGAGATGTAGAACGTTTTTGTTCTACGCGTGGTTTGCAAAGGAAAGTGTCTTGCGACGATTCAAAAGAATAGTTGGAATCGCAGACTGGGAAGAATCGTGAACTCGTTGACGATTCAAAAGAATAGTTGGAATCGCAGACTGAGAAGAATCGTGAACGAATAGTTAGAATCGATTCGTAATGTGTGATTGAATCGTTGGAATCGACTTCTGAAAAAGAATCGTGTTGCCCAACTCTAAAGTGCAATAAGTCTGACGTCAGACGCGAAGTCAGCATGTAAACATTAAACTTTGAGGCTCTGCCACACAGTGTTATTTTAGATTACTGTTGTTTAAACACTGGATCATGATAGGGCGATATGTTTATAGTAACACTGAACCATTTTACTTACATATTCAAGGCTGACCAAAATTATTTTTGTCCCGCTAGATTCCTGATTTGGACCACTGTACTGCGCACTGAACTATTACTCGAAGCAAAATGTACAAATTCAAAATAACCACTTCCTTCCACCTTACTGCTGGAGGCGATATAATTTGTAAATACCAGGTCACATTTCCATACGCCGTAATCCCTTCAAACGAAGGAATGACTGTTTCTTATACTACATATTTTTGAGCTAATTTAGCCTTAAATAAATGACTTAGTTTGTCAGTTTTGAATGTTGTCTGAATGTGATAAGGTCCATAATACCTGTTGTAAACGTAATGGTGATTTCCTAAAGTGTAAGTTTAAAAGTGACTGATTCATCGACTGATCAGTTATTTTTACAGCACTTTAATAGAGTTGATTTTTCAGACAATATGACATGAGATATTATAGGAGAAAATGATGATTAGCAGAGTTTAATTTTGATATGGAATAGAAAATTCCGATAAATTTTGCTTCAATCCTGTCGTACATAAGCTGCTAAGACTAAAATTGTCATTGTGTGTACATTATTTATTCCTGAATAATAAAACTTCCATTCCATAACAGTTACTACTAACTCCAACTATAACACATATATTGCCAAAATTAAATATCTAACAACTTCAACGACCAGATGGGGTCTTTCTTTCTAACAAATACTGTGCTTGTCTTCAGATAATAATATGTGGCTTTTACTGAATAAGTTTTAAGATTGTTTTATACTGACTATTTAATCAAACAGCACATTCTCCTTACAGCTTTGTAGGTGAAGTGCAAGACGTGTTAAGCGAAGGAATATTAGTGCAATTCGTTGTCTTGATATTGGGATTGTGTTTGTCTGCCTTCCTAGCAACCATCGTAAGTTATATTTCTTCTTCAACAGTTTTTATAGACAATAGAGAAACTAGTTGTAAGCGTCAATTGTTTGATGAGAAAATAAAATTATTTTATGGGTATTAATTACAATCATTTACTCTCGAAAATATCAATAAGTTGCTGTGTTATAATCTTCTCCTGAATATCAAGTATTGAAATATATTAATTTATTATTATTATTATTTACATTGCTCTGTATAATTATGATTGGAATTGTGTGTAGCAACTAATTCACTATGTTCGATTGTAAAAAATACCAAAACTCGGGCAGTTCTAGTCACAATGACTAAAAGTTCTACATAGGCCTATACTGACTGGTTTTGAAACAGCTTACATCAGCTTATTAGAAAAAAAAGATAAGGCACACAAAAAATATAAAAAAAATTCAAAACTGATTTCTATTAAAAAACCTTTTTGTAATTATAGAAAACTAGTAAAATTAGAAATAAAAACTGATAAAATAATTTGGCTTAAAAAAGCGATGAAAATTTAAAAACTGGACGTAAGGAATTTTGGAAATATATTGCATCAATTCGAAAAAGCTGAAAACAACTCATATGAATTAATCATTAAAGAAAAACACCTTACTGATAATATATATATATATATATATATATATATATATATATATATATATATATATTGTCATACAGTAACACATGATTACGTAAAGAAATCAATTACAAAATTAAAGCTGACTAGAACAATGAGCACTGATGTTATTCCAAATTTTATAATTAGAGGATGTTCTGAAATTCTTATAGGTCTACATTCATATTTAACTTAAGTTTGCAAACTGTGGTATATCCATCATATTGGAAACAAACGGCAGTAATTCCTGTCTTTAAAAATAGCAAAACAAATGAATTAAGCAACTAATGACCTATCTATATTTTAAATAATTTCTCAAATTTTTTAATCCATAATTCACAAACATATTTCATTTTATGTTAAAAAAAAAACAAAATAAATTTTGCGCAACACGTATTTTCTAAATTCTAATATTAATCTAACATTACTGTATTTATATTTCTGGTGGTGTGGAAGAGAAGGCCTGACGGACTTAACTACACCAGAATAAATAAATAAATGAATAAATAAATATTTTCTAAATTCAAATCCACTACAACTAACCTAGTCTCTTATTTTAATCAGATACTACCAGTTATTGAAATCCAGGATCAAACAGATGTAATAGACAGTATTTTGATTTCAGCAAAGCGTATGATGTAGTTCCGTACTGTATTCTATTGTCGAAATTAGATAATATAGCACTATCAGTAAGTTACGTAAACTGGTTTGAAAATTATTTATATAACCGAAAATCATGTGTAGGCCTACGACCGTCGAATACTCTCTCATCCATTTAACATTATTTGTGGTGTGCCCCAGGGCTCAACTTTGGGACCTAGTCTTCATTGATGACATTTGCAAAAGAACAAATTCTCACTATATATTATTCGCTGACGATCTTAATATTTTTGTGAAATCAAAAGTAATGCTAAATGCCAGTTCCTTCAAGATGACATAAATTCAATTGCTAATTGGTCAGTAGATAACGGTATGATGATTTATGAATTTTAAAATTACGTAATATCATTTTCGCGGAAAACCTCTACACTAAAATATAATTATCATTTAAATGATATATTAATTAAGAGAAAAGATTGTATTAGAGAACTTGGTGTATGAATCGATATTAAATTATATTTTCACAAATACTGAATACGTATATAACCATGGAATAAGAATGTTAGGAATAATAGGATCAATTACTTATTCTTTTTCTACAGCTGATTATCTTTCAATGCTATAAGTTACTATACAATAGCGAGATCGTATCTCGAATGTGTATCTGTAATTTGGAACTCTCTTACAACGACTGAGTCGGCAAAACTGGAAAATATTCAAAAGAAATTTATATCATTATGTTCGTACAGATTTCTGCCTAATAACTCCGGGTATAACTATGAGCAAAAATGCGAGTATTAAAAATGTCAAAGATTGTATGGTAGGCGTCATGAACTTGATTCGATGTTCTTATATAAGATCCTTAAAGATGACATTAATAACTGGAATTTTTCATAAATAGTGTCAGCTTCCGTATTCCGATGAAGGACATGATACTTCACAAACTTTTCTATATTATAAATTTTAAATCTTTCTCTCCGATCTTCAGATGCATTAAAAATGCTATCTTTCAAGTATGCCCTATGTGATTTCGATCCATTCAATGTATAGAAGTATTAGATCATGGCAATGTCATTTGTTTTTATATTATTTGCAAAATCTTTCTACACCAACTGGTAGTATTAACTTCCTTCCTATAAAAATACTAGCTGAAGGCACCCGGCGTTGCCCGGGTTGTCCTTTTTTGCTTCTTTTTTAAATTGAACTGGTTGTTAGACTTTTCGGAAATCTCAGAAACTCAACTACAGACAACCAAAATGAACTGTCTTAAATAAGCTTTACGTGAATTAATGAACTTCTTAGCCAAATGCTTGAAAGGATTAACTCAATTTAAAAAAAACTGCAGATCAGGCAACGAAAGAAAACATTTCATCACGTGCCTTACTTTCAAATAAATGTTTTTTTTTTAATTTGTATGTATATATATATATATATATATATATATATATACTGTATTATCTATCTATCTATCTATCTATCTATCTATCTATCTATCTATCTATCTATCTATCTATCTATCTATCTATCTATCTATCTATCTATCTATCTATCTATCTACCTACCTACCTACCTACCTATTTATTTATTATGGCGTAGTTAAGGCCTTCAGACCTTCTCTTCCACATCACCAGAAATACAAACAAAACAATAAAAACATCAAACCATAAATAAAGCATAACCAAACGAACATATGTATAGGTTGCAGTCACACAAACTTTAAATGAATTAGCATTGTCTTGAAGTTCAGTAAAACAAAAACATCCCTCTGTCCCTATAGGCCCACTTAGCATTGTATCAATGTTCTACAGATCTTACATATTATCTCTATCGATCAATTACTGTTAAATTTCAAGTGGCTTATCTTAGTCATGGGAGTCAACGTATTAAAAAGCACTACAACCTTTTTAATGTGACTTGAGAAACTATATCTCACAAATTCAGAACATATTATATTAATTCTTATGTTATACACAGAGTACACATACAATACAGACTCGCAAGAAGCCATTTTTTAACATAAAGTCTAATATTCTGAGAGACGTATACCGGTTTTTTAGAAATTAAGACTGTTATTTCCACAATGCTTAACATACTACATTGGCAACGTGATTGTATGGTTAGACTTTCGCAGTAACACATTTTCGGACATGAACAACAATATTTTGAGAGATATACATTTTAGAATTAATACAGTGTTATTTTCAGTCGACATACGTACATTCACATACTACATTAGCAATATGACAAAAGTATCATTGAATTGCTTTTTGATGTGTGCAATTTTTTTTCATAATTCTTTGTATAAAATGTAGTTAAGAATGTGAAAAACACGGAGTTTTTAAGTTAATATCTGCAACTTCGAGCGACTCTCCTTGGGCTTAATTTTAATATGGCCATTACAATTAATGCTAGTCGCACTGAAATTGCTGTTGCTTAAAATCGAAAGGCATGTTAATGGGTGCCATAGGAATGCGTGGGATAAAAATAACTTCTCCTTTCGTTTTGTCAGTTAATATTGTCACTTCTATTACTACGTTTTGAATGAGATTTTTTCACACCAATTCTTGTTCTATTGCATAATTTTGGTGAGTCAATATTTCGCAATAGTCGCCTACTATTGATAATTCACTATTAAATATTAAATTATATGGCAGCAATCCTTGTGAATCCAAGAATTCAGTTGGATAAAACACAGTCTGCTCACTACCTACAACTGCATCGAGAAATTCATAATACGGTCACAGACTGCATAAAGATAATAGTAGCCTATTGTTTGTTGTAAATTAACCATTGTAATCCATGTTCTTCATCTTGTTATTGTCACAGTTATATAGTTAATTTGTATATTGTTGTTCATCTTATTATTGTATTAATTGTATCAATGTGCAGGACTTTAATTGACCAATGGCTGTTGTCCAGCACATAAATATCAATAAATAAATAAATTATCAGTTGCAGCGATAATATTAGAATCAACTTAACTAGTAGGCAACGACGTTCTTTCAACTAATATTATTAAATCCTGTAGAGCAGTTTTTATTTGTCTATTTATTTCAAACCAAAGTAAAATAATTAATTTTAATTAGTGTTAATGTTTATCTTTACAGCCTGATATGGATCCAAATATCAGAATTAAGTTTGGAACTATTGTTGTTTCATCCATATGTCAGCTACTTTTGCCATGTTGGTTCGGACAGAGGATAATCAATGAGGTAAGAACATAGACTGGAATAATATATTTTATCCATGACCATAACAAAAAAACATGCGTTTACTAAATACGTTTGCGTTTGTAAAGTATGCTTTTATTCAACATTACATTATTCCACTAGTAAACTAAACTTTGCCTCTAATCCATTAAACCAAAGAAATATGAAATTAATTCGATGCAGTTTAAAGACGCAGATACAATAGGAAAATTAGAGAACCACACACATAAATATAATATCTACATCACACCGCCTTTATATATATGCAAAAAACCCATACAAGATTGCTAACTTAGTAAGTTTTGCAGTTTTCAATAACATACAGTATATATATATATATATATATATATATATATACATACACATACATATATATATATATATATATATATAGCCGTTCTTCAGATAATTTTAGAAATGAAGATCTAACCTTAAAATATTCTTTCTCTCCGTCTACTTATATAAAACCCCAAAAGGTTTCACTTTCATATATCAAGGTAGCATTATTGTGAATTTTTATTTTTATATTAGTGACATATACATAATTGCATTACCTATATTAACATTTCTTTTTTAATGGTAATAATGTCATCAAACATCCTTAAGTTTTGTAGTTCTTAATATCCAATAAACAGCTGTACCACAGTCCAGTATATACAGTCACGAAGCTCAATACGTAGGGAATATGCATCCATAGATAGTTGCTAACCACTAAGATCGTTACTATAGCCTCATCACATACAATGTGAAACAATACCGGCACAGTCTATTGTTCTTAGTATACCGATTCAGCTATTGTAGTGTGCTGGCTAACCTGGATGCAGTGTGATGACATGGAAGAATTAGTTAATAGGCATAAGTGAACCTATAATTAAACATAAATATGAAAGTTATGGAATAAATTTAGATGTTTAAAGTAAAAAGAGAGAAAAAAAAGAAGAAAAATTAAGTTAAAAATGTTCATGATAGAAAATTGTGAAAAGGAGCAGGTAAATAAGTTTTAAAGTTTTAATAGTCATCATGATTGGTTTAAACATGCACTAAAACTAGACGTAAGTGCAAGTTTGAACAATTAATTAATGAGGTTTGCGATAAATTAATTTGTTTAGGAAATTGTATATTTATTATGTATAACTACTTTTGTATATAGATCATTTTTTGAAATTATTAAGTTTGTACTTTTGTGAACTAATATCAATAAATCTACCACTATCAAAATCTATCACTATCACTATTGTTCCTAGTACCCCTCAACAACTCAAGCTTCGTGACTGTATATATTAGACTGTGGTTGTACTCAGAAAACTACAGACCAGAGAATCAGACCTGAAAGTCTTGAAGTTTTATACGTTATCAAAAAATTACACAAATGAAGGTCGACATATTGGCATTATGATGTCAGAGAATCTGAGCCATCGGAACTCTAAATATGTCAGCAATTCTACAGGTCATGGCCTTCGTGTAATATTGTGTATTGTAGTGTGTGTTTTGTTTTATTCTGAAATGCCATTAGTTCTCAAAACTGACGAAAGATGGATTTTGGAAAATAGGAAAACTATGTAGGAAAACTAACGCTTCACTTAAAGTTACTACTGTATTTTTTCTGAAAATCCTTAGATGCCAAACTTCAAAATGACGGGTCATTCATTAAAATCCGTTCAGTCGTTTTTCCGTAATTTCCATTACCTGTTCAAATTATATAATATTGATGGGAGTCTGAGTCAAGTGACTCAACTATAAGAGAAACTTACCCAAGTTCTCACAACACGATAATGCAAAATCTTCGAAGAGAAATTAAACAAAAGATCTCGATCTCAGTCGGTGAGATGACTGATGCTGCAGAATATTTCACTGTCAGTGCCATCGCTGCTCTATTAGATTCATCAGAAAGAGTTCCCGCTCACAACAAAATCCCCGGAAAAATGGAATCTGTTGAACTGTCCACAATTACATGCCAATTCGTGGACACTGAAATGGTCTGCATAAGAAAACATACATCTCAGAAATATACAGTAATATTGTACATCACTGATTCACTGAACAACAAGAATTTTGCTCCTACTTAAAACAATGTGTCCCTTATGGTTTGATCTGCGCTGAATCCGAAAATGCACCTCTCTATCGCGTAAAGTTTTTAAGATATACTACAATTTCACTTTTCGATGAGTGCTACCCTAGGAAACGTCTTGCGCGGGTTGGGGGTATGAACCAAACGAAAGCTAATGCATTTTATTAGTTTATAACTTATTTCCAGTTTCTTATAGTTGTTGGCATGTTCTTTTAAATTTTAATAAATAAACAGATATAGGTCCTTTCTATTAAGTAAATTTCATAACATTTCAAAGTGAGGTATATGCAATGAACAAACAAGGGTGTGGTTTTTAGTATATAAAGGAAACGTTTACCAGTTTACGTGAAGACAAATTAAAAGTGAGCACTTCCATAGGTCCACAAATTCACAAAGTTATGGCTGACCCTCTGTTTCAGGGAAAACTTTCCGTTACAGAAAGAATGGCATGGCGCGCTTTCAAAGACGTTTGGTCAATTTCCTTGGAAATTCTAGTTCAGTAAACTACATAGATCTTGTTGTAGAAACCATGTTAAGTGCGTATGAGAAAATGGAGTGTAATAGATCTCTCAACATACACTTTTTACATTCTTATTTGGATTTCTTTCCTCCTAATCTTGGAGGGGTAAGCGACGAAATATTTCATCAAGAAATATCTGAATTGGAAAGGCGATATAAAGGAAGATCATCATCCAGCATGCTTGCAGACTATTGTTTGTTCCTTGTAAAACACAGTCCCGGGTCTAGTTATAAACAGAAGTCATCCATAAAATTATTTTAAATGTAAGTTCAAATTCCAAAATTTTTCTCATTACAGGCATCAAATATTTTTATTGTTGTTGTGTTTTAAACTATGTAATATCATTTTTGTATCCAGTACACATTTTTTAAGTATTATGAGGAATCTTGAATCTACAGTGTGTTGTAATTTTAGCAGTGAAAAATTAGAAACAAATAAGTTTTGTCATTAAAAATTCAAATCATTTTCCCCAACAAATTGTACGTGATGGGGCAATTTGGATTTTAAATTCAGTTTTAGGGCACACATATTAGTAATATTCACCTATTTTTATTTCGGAGCAAGACAAAAAGTAAAAATATGTTGTTCAGTGTTATGTATGAAAAAGTTACATAAGTTTCAAAAGTGCTCCGTTCACGTAACCTGAGTATTACATGGAATTCACAGTGTCAGAAGAGGAATGATGTGTGGTTCTAGATGTTGATAACTCGACTTAAAATATCAATAAGCTTTTTATGGATCCTCGTTCAATAATAGCCTAGGCTATCCAAAGGCATTGCATCAGTTCTACCACTGCCTCCAAAACTATTTCAACAACAAGCAGAACGTGCAAATAAAATGTCACCGGGGAAAAAGTAACAAATTCTCTCAGAATTTTTATTTAGAATTTCCAAAGTCTATAGCGTAAGAATTCTGTTGAAGTGAAGTGAAGCCTTTGCTTTACTATGTTTAATGTTTGCCCAAATATTATTAGTTAATGCTGACAGATCTTTATTTAATCTATCAAAAATGCCGTGTCCTCTGATATAAGATATCAGAAGAGGCAGCATGACAGTAAAGAATATGAAAAACAGTGGTCATAATGCTTAACCAAGATGCTCATAAAACCAGCAAAAGCTCGATAAAAATATTCTAATAAACTTTAACCAGAATTTTTCTGCAACATTAACATAAAGGCATAACTTAACTGTGCGAAGGTTTAAATAATAATAATAATAATAATAATAATAATATTTATTAATACTATACACTTGAGCTACATTAGGCATTGCAGCCCGAAAGAGCAGAAGCTCGTGCTCGGGCGCAGTTCAGATCAGTTATACAAAATATATCACAAAATTACGAGAGTTCATTGAGCACAATCACATTAATAAATGGTAAAATACATACAGCATGTAATATGTCTATATACAAATAGAAAATAAAGAAGTACATGAATATTAGAGTAACAATTTTTAACTCAATTAGCTTAAACAATTAAATAATTAATCTGATTTGTTTCTTAAATCTATGTGTGTTAAGTGTACTTAGCTCAGGGTAAGCTCTAATTAATGTATTATATATTTTGGGTCCAAAATTTCTGCTGTGTTTTAATCCAGCAGTTGTGTGGCATTTGGGAGTATTTAGAAAGAAACTGTAGTTTTGTCTCGTCTGGTATTCATGAGGATCAAATTTAAATTTATTGTGGTTTTTATGGAAGTAAATCAGCAATTTTTGTTTATAAATTTGTTCTAGATTTGATACGCCAAATTCCTGAAAAATTAATTTTGTTGGGTAATCAAAAGGTTTATATAGACAAATTTTGATAATTCTTTTTTGGAGCAGATTTAAAGGACGGAGAGTCATAGTAATCTATTAGACCAACAACTTTATTTCTTTTCTTAACTATTTCAGTTATGAGTTTTCCTACAAATCTTAATAATCTGTAGTGCTTGAACTTCCTGTCTCAAGCAATAACTATAACTCTTTCAGTGATTTGTGCATAGTACTTTATTTTCAACATCTGAGTCGAAAGAAAGTACAGTATCTTATACTTCCATTCCTAAACATTGCATCTCATGAGGTTTTCAATATAATATGAGTATATCTAACCTAATGTTATTTCTAAATTTTTTTCTTTAGAGCGAGCGCATTGAAGAGGTTGTGTACGACTGCGGCTGGGAAGATAGAAACACAGATTACAAGACTAAAGTAGCAATCATGTTAATGAGATCACAAAGTCCACTCCATGTGACGGTGGGGAAGTTTGCCATTCTCTCTCTGGAAACATGGCTGCAAGTAAGTAAAACATGAAATATTGTTATAGATGTCCATCCGAAGAAAACGAGCAATAATAATAATAATAATAATAATAATAAATTATAATATATCGGAGTTTCAATGGCTTTGACATCTTTCGCTTGTCATCCATTCTTCTCTATCGCTCCATAGATCATCTTTGAGATTTCTTGACGTCATCGCTGCTGTTATTTCATCTCCCCAGGTAGTTCTTGGTCTTCCCCTCTTCCTTCTTTCTTCTGGTATCCACTCGAATACACTTTTGGGAAGTCTGTCTCCATGTCTTGCACGTGCCCAAAAACATCTGAACTGACTTGAGATGTCATCCAATGTTGTATGTTTGACTCACATTTTTTGCCTAATAACTTCATTTTTAATTTAGCTTCATTTGTTTCCTTCAATGCCCAAATTTCTGGTCCATAAAGAATAACAGTTTTAACAAAATGTGTTATAATTTTTTTGTTTTGTTGATGTTATAGTCTTATCCTACTACACTCTGTTTAAAGTTCATATAGCGAGTTTACCTTCATTCTTGCTACGCTTATCTTCATCACAATTTCCATTCTTAATTATTTTCACTATTAAGTATTGTATTTCGTCGTAAACTCTTATAATTATTTGTTTTTCAAATTCAAATTTTTGTATTTTTGTATCTCCAATTAATAAGTAATCTTATTTATTATAATTTACCGTTACTCCGCACATATTATATACTTCTATTAATTTCCTGACTATATACTCCATATGATAACATCAATAATAATAATAATAATAATAATAATAATAATAATAATAATAATAATAGGCTTCAATATGCCTACACATTTCAGACCACTACAATAGTTACAATTCCCTAGATATCTTATACTTTACGAAAGATTCTACTAGTTGAAGTCCTGAATTTTATTGTACTTTACACAAAGAGGACTGTGCATAATTTGATATGATAATGATGATGATGATGATGATGATGATGATGATGATACTGGGTTGATGCAAATGTTTGAAGCGTTTTTTCGCTGTGACAAAAGTTTTATTTGAGAAAAATAGAAGACAGAAATTATCTGTAGTAATGTCACGAGAGGTCTGAGATCGGTCGATATGCCGATAAAACCACGAGCGAAACGAGTGGATTTATCTGGGAAATCTCAGACCTCGAGTGGCATTTATTAGGACTATTTCGTGAATAAAATAAAAATGTAAATAATATATCCCTAAAATTCGATCACAAAATGTTAATAATTGTATATTAACGAATACTTAACCTATTCAGACATTGTGAATTTGAAATACTCGTAGATGAATATCGATTACTGCAATAAAGAAATTCGATGTTATTATTCAGTAATGCCAATTGCGAAAAGCGAAATACAGGTTTAACAATGTCAATTATATGTACTGCACTTTTCTCTTATTATTATAACATAAATACATTTTCATTATCTGCTGAAATCATAATTTAATTTAACAGTAACAGTGGGGACAGCTACATACCAATGCTTATGTATTCACAGCGAGATATGTTGCTACACAGTGAAGCCATCTCTGTATAGATAGGCCTAATTAAAACACTAATTTTATTACGCCATATGAAAGGCAGTTTGAACACAGACCTTATTATTACTATACAAGGTCTTTGGGTTTGATATGCGATGATGTTACATAAATTTGAACATCTGACTTTCTATTAATTGTTTAATTTCATTCACAAAATACTAATTTTATAGCCTACACTTATAGGTTAAGTTACCTGTGGCAGCAGGACCAATGTCAGCTGTGCCTTATTTCGACCGTTACAATCAATGCTACACGAAAGCATTTTTTATAGCTCGACAAACGCATTCTCGCTGTAGTGTGTAACGGAACTAAAGCTGGATCTACACAGTTCAATATTTCAATCGCGTATGCGTGCAATCTGGGAAGAGTATTGAAAGAATCAAGTTGAAAATGTACGTTCAATTAAGATCTATGAAGATTTTATGTCTACATGGTGCGCCGTTTTGAAAGTCGTCTTCACTGCGTAAATATATTAATTAATATTAAATATCAATCTTGCATTCATTGCTTTAAAGTTGAAAGAAAAGTTTAACCGTGTAGTTGCATCTTAATGTATTCATGATCATCAATTTACGGGGGAAAAGTTGGCGATAACGACTAAACAAAAGAACGACCATGCGATAAATTGATAGCGATAAATCTAGCTGCAAAAATTATCGCAAAGTGTGCCTGTGATTGGTTGGAATTCAAAATTTCATTACACTTCATTGGTCGAAAATGGAATGACGTCATACAAACGAAATAGTCACTAATATATTCTCTCACATTATCTATGACTCTCTGCCAAGGCTGGAGTAGTTATTTGATTCTGCGTCTGAAGAAACTTGCTGGTTAGGAGTTAAAGAAATTGTGAATCCAAGTTTGCAAAGCGTCTTTGTCATCAAAGGAATTCATTTGAAGATTGTTGGAGAGAGAACGAGTGCAAGATCGAGAGCATATGGTGGGTGTGAAATCACCTCCCAACCGGCTTCTGGATAGCTGTTTTCGTCATGTTAGCGGAGTGCGGGCGTGCATTATTTGCTGCAGCAGCACTTGATGCAGCCTCACCGGCCGTTTTTCTTCAATACCAGCCGTTAAGCGTCTTGAGTTCTTGGCAATAAACGTCAGCAGTTATGGTTACATTTCTGGGAAGCAATTCATAGCACACGACGTCTCCTTTATCAAACCAGACGTATCTTATTGGTGTTTTCTCCGATGGCATTCTCCCCATACACGGCACAAATGATTCGAGCCGCCTTTGCTCCTCTATTAAACTCAAACAGAAAAATTGAATATCGGAAGTGTTTCATTATTTCTTTTTTCACTTCACTACAATTGCTTGTATACATCTGAAGTCTGATTAGTGTAATATGTAGCTAATCGGCGATGCATACAATGGAGGGGGGGAAAGAATTGGCCACCCTACCCCATTCCCTCCCGGCCTAGTTGCCTCGTAAGCGGTGTCTTGTTGGTATCACTTGTGAGGTTAAGACCTGTCTTCGAACAGTTGACTAAACAACTCCATCTCCTTCTGCCCACATAGAGCACAAAGTTTCTTTAAATTCGCAAAATTCAGGGCATATTTGCAAGCACAAATAACAAATTCCAAATGACCAACGATAAATAATCTTTCAATAACGCAATGTTGTGATGACGAATGAAAACGCTACGAACTTATGAACCAACTTATTACTATTATTATTTTTATTATTATTATTATTATTGTTATTGCTATTATTATTATTATTACTAAAGTTGCAGTGATTTACGTTATTCTATTGGTTGTAGCAAAAACATCAGACTCGCAACGCAATTTTATTGACAAAATTCTCATCCAAAAATCAGTAAACAACAAACAACAATAAACGTATAGACTAGTCTCTATATGATCTACAAGTTAAAGCGACTATAATTAGATGAATAAATAATACAAAAATAATTCATCAACGCTACTGTAACAAACTTGACGCATTATGTCTATGTGTGTAGGCCTAGACCGATACATTACTGTTTATTTACAAAATTATAGCCAATTATTCCTTTGTTTGCATGCACATTTGTAAAATTTAGTTAAACTATGAGTAATTAGCTGGTTGTTTAAAATAAAATGTAGCTTTTCTTTGCAACCGCCATCACATAAATATAATTAATCAGAAAATAATTTTCTTACGTTACAGGTCGTCAACTTTTCCTACTCGCTCTTCACTGTTTTGAGAAATGTGAACGAGGCTTAACTTGGAAATTAAATAAAGTAGTGAAACATTAATACACGTAGTTTCATAATATTATGTTAGCACTATGTTAAAATATAATATGCTAAAATTATTTATGGGGTAAAATTGCTGTGTGTAATTTCTTACATAATAATGTTGAACTGCTTAAATAATAATGTTGAACTGCTTAAATAATAATGTTGAACTGCTTAAATAATAATGTTGAACTGCTTAAATAATAATGTTGAACTGCTTAAATAATAATGTTGAACTGCTTAAATAATAATGTTGAACTGCTTAAATAATAATGTTGAACTGCTTAAATAATAATGTTGAACTGCTTAAATAATAATGTTGAACTACTTAAATAATAATGTTGAACTGCTTAAATAATAATGTTGAACTGCTTAAATAATAATGTTGAACTGCTTAAATAATAATGTTGAACTGCTTAAATAATAATGTTGAACTGCTTAAATAATAATGTTGAACTGCTTAAATAATAATGTTGAACTGCTTAAATAATAATGTTGAACTGCTTAAATAATAATGTTGAACTGCTTAAATAATAATGTTGAACTGCTTAAATAATAATGTTGAACTGCTTAAATAATAATGTTGAACTGCTTAAATAATAATGTTGAACTGCTTAAATAATAATGTTGAACTGCTTAAATAATAATGTTGAACTGCTTAAATAATAATGTTGAACTGCTTAAATAATAATGTTGAACTGCTTAAATAATAATGTTGAACTGCTTAAATAATAATGTTGAACTGCTTAAATAATAATGTTGAACTGCTTAAATAATAATGTTGAACTGCTTAAATAGGGTAAACATTGGTAATTTCGTGATAATTTCATGAAAATTAATTTAAAATGCAAATGTGTAAATATATCCTTATTCCGATTTTTTCATCTAAAAGACGATAACTTGCTGTACAAATCTGGAGACATAAAAGATTGGATACGTTCTTGAATATGTGCCAAAACCACTTTAGAACTTAAGCTGAAAGGTTGGTTATTTCGTGATAACCTTGGTAATTTCGTGATATTGCATTGATAATTTCGTGAGAGGTAGAAGAATTGTGGAAAAATTCATTAAAGTCAAATGAAATTCTCATTTATTGTTACAAGACTTCAAACATAGTAATTCCGTCTAATATTCATAGCAAGAAAACATAGAAATACATATCAACACACAATAAGAAAGAAATCAAAGTAAAAATTGATATTGAAAAGGGATCTTCTTTGCCCTGAAAGGGTGAACACTTTTATTACGACTTTACTATAGCCTATATTACTAGGGTAACTCCAAAAGTAATGCATAACGTTTGTTTAAAAATTATATTTTTATCCTACAGCTTTGTTATTTTCACAGAATGTAGATGCATCCTTAAGGAACAAAATGTCACTTTTCCACATTCCCTTTCAACTGCCTTACGTAACCTAGGAACGAGGGCCTGTAGACCAGCACGGTAAAAGTCTGGACCAACATGTCTGAGCCACTCTTTAGCAGCGTGCACAAGGGAGTCATCTTCTAATCTTGTTCCTCGAAGGGATCCTTCAGTTTACCAAAGAGATGGTAATCACCAGTTCAGGACTGTAAGGAGTGTGTTTCAGTGTTGTCTATCCGAATTTTCTGATCTGGTCTGTGGTCTTGTGACTGAAATATACCTGTGCGTTGTCGTGCAATAGCAGAACATTCTGCTTCTCCCGATATCGTCGAAGACGACTCAGTCTAACTTGAAGTTTCTTGAGATTTGCAACATACCCGTCAGAATTAATGGTGGTTCAGTGTGGCAAGATGTCCACAAGTAAGAGTCCTTCTGAATCGAAAAACACAATAGCCATAACGTTTCCTGCCGAAGGTGTACTTTTGAATTTCTATGTCTTTGGTGAATTTGCATGATGCCACTTCATTGTCTGCCTCTGTCTCCGGTCCAAAATGGAGGAGCCATGTTTCATCTTCTGTCACAATTCTTGCGAGTAAGTCATCTAGCACTTATCATTGGCACTTAGCATGATAACAAATCAAACAGAAGCTACACTGAACCCATTGCGTCTCCGTTTTCTTTTTTGTTATCACATCTTGTCTTCAGATTTCTAAAATTCCTACTGTAATACAATTTTTAAAATAGTATAAAATGTAACAATTAATGCTCAACAAAATTTCGCCTCAAACAGCTAAGATTTCTATCAGTAAAGCTAAGCCTATATGGCGACTACAGATGTATCTAAAATTCCAAAAACATTTCCTAAAATTTCATGAAGATATAATAAATCTTTGTACCAAATATCATATGCTTACCTTTAGTAATAAGCCTGTAATGTAATTACAAACATCCACAAAATTTGTACGCCTGAGAAGTCGACGCAAACTTGCTCTCTCCAAACATAAAAGCTCACTGAAGCAACTACAATAGTCACACAAAGCGTAGCTGTATGTTTCTGGAACTGGACAACATATGCAATCCCTTGGCGGAATTTTGGATATCGTAACACCATTGGTTAGTTCACAAAAGAGCAAAGAAAAAGTATCACGAAATAACCACTGCCACGAAATTACCAATGTTTACCCTAATAATGTTGAACTGGAACATACGCATTATAGGAACCACCCTAAATATAAAAATATACAAAGCCGCAAAAAACGTCAACGGAAGTAGCGTTTCGATCAATTAAATTATGGATATATATTGTTTTCATTATGTTGCCAACCAATCAATATTGTTGTAAATTACTTTGATCATAATCATGGCGGCAATTTCGAATGCTATAGTTAAATACAAAAAGTGGATCAAATTCTCCCTGTTGATTTAAAATGAGGACTTCGAAATGGAAATTATGGAATTGTAAATATAATCTTTTCAGTTGCTTTTCATGAAAACAGACATGTATGTTCTATGGTGTTTTATGCGATTGTGGTTTACTTAGAAGTGAAATGTTTTACGAAACATGGAATTATAGGATGAGATTGAAGAAATATAAAAGTAGAGGAGATGAATTCATGGAGATGTCATCGGAAATTACAAGGTATTTTATATTGACTATTACACTCTTACTACGTCATACTACTTTTGACCAATAAAACGGTACGAAAGGACGTATTTCAACCAATCATGGTTGCTTATCGCACAATTTTATCGCGTCCCTAGCATTTGTTTAATTTTATCGTGTCCCTAGCATTTGTTTCTTTGTTTGCCAACATTTGAAACTGCGCTGGTCTGGACGTCAAAAAAAAAATATATATATATATAATTATAAACCACTCCAGTCGATGCACAGCAGTTTCAAATATGACTCGCATTGGCATTCAAGAACCAGAATTAATAAATATCACTGATCATACCTATGCATCTTCTGAAATCCGATTTACAAATAAATGAAGAGCACCATTCGGAAATTCTGAATAAGTTGAATACACCATGTAGGTCTAAATCAACGAGTTCCACTTATATTACGCACACGTCCAATATAACATCAATTGAACCACCAACCACATTCAAATTTGAAAATTGTAAGTTCAATAATTATTCCTTTTAAAATTATTCATTCGGAAATCCTGAATAAGTTGAATATACCATGTAGGCCGAAATCAACGAGTTCCACTTCTATTGCGCACACGTCCAATATAACATCAATTGAACCACCAACCACATTCAAATTTGAAAATTGTACATTCAATAATTATTCCTTTTAAAATTATTCATGTTTATTTTTTATGTCATCGTCGTTAATTAAAACTTTTCTAATACTTGTGTATATTAGTTAGGTTATGTTATAGCTTCTGCTATATGATATTATGGATAGTCACGTATCAGAGATTGTTTAATATTAAGATTTATTGAAAATCATCTGTCAAATGACGTTGATTACTGGGATTCGGATAATTGAAGTGGAATGCAACTGTTTTAATAAAAGTGAAACTGAATCAACAAAGCCTTCTTGACTAGTAACATTGCCATCGTGTATAGATCGAGAACTTCTCGACGAGAAGGCATTGCTAGTAATCATAACTCACTACTGCCATCTAGCATGCATCTAGCGTAATAGTTATAATGTTGAGATGGTACAATAATACATTTGAAGACAGTTGTATTTTCGTAAGTCAATTAATATTTTATTGTATTAGAGTACTTCAGTACTTATAATCTTTATATACTTTCTTCTAATCGTGTAATAGTCAATTAAATCCCACTCGAGTTTTGATTTTCTCTAGATAAATCAAAACGTCTAGTGAGATTACTGTTGATAAACACAGGAACGCCGTATCGTAGCACTTTGTGAAATCACTCGCATAACGGAGAAAATGAAACAGAACATCTCACGTGAATTCCATGGTAAAATGCTAATTTTTACACCAATTTTTTATTTAATGTTTTGGTCCAAGGAAAATACTAGTACAAATGTGCTTTTGTGAAGGACTATTATTTTCCTTGGACCAAAAATGCAGTGTAAATTGAGTAAAGTTAGTATTTTATAATATATTATAAAGATGACTAGTATGAACTTAATTTCGTTGTTGTATTACTGTACTGTATGAAAGTTTAATATTACTGTGTTTTAAATTTAGCTTTGGTTTGTTTCTTTGATTTTATTTTCAATAAAATTATATTGTATAACAAAAGCGACTAATATGAGTTTAATTTCATTGTTGTTGGCTTTATTAAAATATGATACATGTTTGTAGTATGTTTTTGGATTTGTTAAGGTGGCATGCTTGATATAATAATCGAAAATATACAATATATAATCGATACTATGGAATACTAGGGGTGGGTCCTATAATCCATCTGTTCCGTTGAACTTATTAATACTGCTATGTTGCAATTTTATTATTCTTGAGTGAAGCACAAGAAAATCACTACTAAGCACCTGATATCACTTGTATCAGTTCCATAATAATACAGTGCTGTGCTGACCTGAGATTTAAATAGGGAACAAGACGTAAACAATAGCTCAAGTTGGTCTAATGTGCCCCGCTACTACGAAGTCAGCTCAGTTCAGAGCTCAGGAATGCTGAGACCTGAATTTCCGTTTAAATTATCTAATCACAACCAGTTGAAGTGTAGTGCTTAGTGATGGGCGATATTTTCCACTTTGTTGGGATGCAGACGGTTTTGCCTTTCATTGATTATTTTAATGGGAAACTCAGACTATCCTTCGAGTAATGGTCACATGGCTAATGTTGGACAGATTGGGCCTATAATATTGTGTACTGTTGGTGTTGTTTAGTCAACTGTCCGAAGACAGGTCAATTAGTATGTAATTTAGATTCAATTAAGTATATATTACTAAATTAATAGTTCAATACGCGTTTAGACATAAACTCATATGTATTCAGTTTGTAACCAATTACCAAAAACGTTTATAATGACTGTCGATAGTATCGATATTTATGTTTATAACTATCGATAGGACTATCGCTAGTAGGAACAATAGTTGATAGTGCTATCGATACTATCATAAGTGACAATCGCCCATCTCTAGTGGTACTGTAATATTTTATGTTAGTAGGTTATTTTACGACGCTTTTACTGTAATATTAAAACAGATGAAAATCAAATATATCAGGTAACATATATGTGTTACGCACTAAGAGCAATAAATACTATTCCATAATCTCTACTTCTTCTTCAACCTTATTCTTCATATTCTTTTCCTTATTTGCAAGTCTTTCACATACTACAGGGGCATCATTTTATTTTTACTTCAATTTTTATTGTACCTGGGTTTTTTAATGTACTTTACTCCCATCCCCTCTACTAGTAAACTTCCAATCCTTCTCCTCACAGAATCAAGATCTCGTATGAAGTAAAAGTCGCCTTAAACAGTACTGAGTTAGTGAGTATAGTACGTTCCAGAAATATTTTCGCGTTTTCCAGTGACGAAAGAGCTTTCAATATTGAATCATATTTTCGCACAAGTACTGTTGTCCGTTTGCCTACGTCGCATCCCGGTTTCCTCTACCCGCTTCTGATCGCCCCTCTGTAAAGGTTAGTGACTGGGTTGTCTTAGCTCTTTTCTGAAAACATTAATTTCTGTTAGGAATTGGACGTCTACGTAATATTATACAACTGTTTAAAATAACTTAAACAAAAGGGCCTCGTTAAGTAATTAACTGTCACGTGATTTCTCCCCTTTCTACGACCCTGCGACAATACCACTTCGACAGACAGTAGATAGCATGTATGAGTAATTTCATCTTTTCGGATCGGGCAGAAGTGAAGATTGAATTTACAGTACGTAAGGTACTTTTTTATAGAGTATGAACAGAATTATTTCAACACGAGTTACTAGTACGCAGGACGAAACTGCTAATTAGAATTAGGTACAATAGTCTATAGTGCGATAATATGCATAAAAGAACTGAAGCCTCTATCGAAATGAACGGCCACTATTTTCAAAAATGTGTTTAAATATCCATAGGATATTATGATTATTTTTCAATTTAACTTCATTCTCTAAATTGGTCGCTAATGTGCTGTAGACAATATAATATACACTGCATAATAAATACGTCCACATGGATATTTGTGGCGAGTTTTTCCAGGGGGTTCTCCCGTTTTTCCCCAAATTAGAAATTTACATTATTCCATCACCATTTCTCCATTTCGTTACCATTCCGTAGCATTCCCCTAACGCCGGCTGGCGACGCTTGGGCGGTACTGGCCTAGGAACGAGTGGGGTTGTCTGCTCGAATCCTGGACACACAGTGTATTGTTGGTGACTGGTAAATCCGGCCCTGTAACGAATTTCACCCACTCCACTTCTAACAGTCCGCACGCTGTCAACAAACACGTGACAAACAGAGGTAGAGGGTAGAGAAGGGACTGCCCTGCTACTGCTACTATTGATAAAGAAAACATATTACTCACCGATGAATCATAATGGTGTTGCTTCAATTATATTAGCCTCAGAAACAGTTTTAGCTGTATTTGATAACAGACATCCCATTAACTGAACACATTAACCTATTCAAATATTTTATTTACTATTACATATTACTTGCTTATTTTCTGTTACCAAAAAGGGCGCTGTTTAAAAAAAACAGCACTATATGGACGGTTGCATACACTTAGATAAATCACACGAGAAATGCCGAAATTCAAACATTAACCAAAATGACATATTGCAAGAAAGGGACGAATTCACATTGCATATTTCTGACAACAAAATCAGAAGGAAAATAAGATTGAAAAGACTTCTAAGACCCTGGTAAATTACTACGTACATTAGTTCGCAGAAATTAACTATTTCATCAAACATTTGTGACGGATGGTAATTAAAACATTATTGGAAACTTGGACTGCAGTATCCTAAATGTAATATATCAAATGGCAAATATACATTAAAGCAATCTGAGGGTATTCTGAAAATGACTATAACTATGGCTAAATAGTAAATAGTAGTTCGCTATTATGTAGTTTAATTAGTAACGGGAAAACGTGATGCCAATCCAGTCGCAGTCCTTTCAACAGCTGTAAATGAATTAACATACTCCTTTAATAAATTGCGAGTTAATCACACTCTTCAGTAATTTCAAAATTATTTCGATAAGCTAACTGCAAATTAAGAGGAAGTGTCAGCCAGCACTTAGCTGTAAAAATAGAATAAAATAATACTTTTAAGACTTCGCGTTGTGAAAGTAGCTAGCAATATATTTTCACAAGAAAGAAGTGTAGGGTCCGCAGTTACGACGTGTGCTTCTCAACTAGGCAGTCCGTGGTTCCATTCCTGACGTGGGGTGAAATTTATCTCTATGCCACAGGACTCGGTAGGTCTTGCACTTGTCCTGTAACGTCTCCATAATGGTCCTGTATTGTGAGAGATATGTCATCCCCTACATCTCGTTGGCTTGTTGAGTCGGTTAAGGCGGAGATAAAACAAGACAAAGAAAGAAGTTGTGTACGAAGACCTGCCGAAGGATAGCGAGACACCCTCGAATCATTAAGAAATGGACAAAGGGCTAAAGTAACGAAGAAGTTCATTACGCGTCATCATCAGTAATTATCAAATCAGGCTTGGCATTGAAATCAGATTCCCGCTTTCAAACTAGGCAGAGGGAGTCGGATGTTAACACCGAATGAGTAAGTCCAAGACGACATTTATTATAACTAAAAACTTGAAACAATAATAAAGAAGAACACACTAACTAAACTAAATTGTTATAACAAAAACTAAAGAGCTAGTAATATATTACAGAACGCGAAAGCGAAAGATCCCCAGACCAAATGTTTTCAACACGTACAACACACAAGCAGGCAAGCCTGAGGATCTGACCACCTGACAACCATAAACTGACTGAGAAACTCTCGCTACTGAAGAGTGTGATGGGTGGAGAGCAATTTTCACCCCTAACTTCTCCAAGTTCTAGGGTCGGATTTACCAGTCACTAACAGTACCTTATAGAGATGAACTACGATCGAGAAAGCGAGACTAACAGCGCCTGCAAAGCCGAAAACCCGCACGACAATGTTGTATAGTAAAACCATGCTAAAAGGAAACCTGCACAAACGAAAAATAAGTTTGGGAACGGAATGATTTCCTATGTAAGATAATACTTTAAAACGCAAAACTGCCTAACGCGAAAACGGAATCATTTTTGGGCATCATTTAGGTAAAAAGCCTGACTAAAACGGATAATTTTAAGCGTAACTGTTGCTAAATTCTATCAAATCATTTTTAATTTTGCGATAATATTTTACGAAGCATGGCATATTTTTTTGTGTGACTGTACATGCAATGATCTGGAAGGCTTTCGCTATTCTTTGTCAGGCGTTGGGGGTGAAACTTCTCTAACCATTTTTGAATTTCGATTTTGTATGTGTTCCAATAGGTCATGTAATGAATAACTATGTTGAAATTTTAATAAATAAGTCAAAGACGGAAATATTAAAGTGTACTTTCGTATTTTTCATCATTACAAGACTTATTGGAACACATACAAAATCAAAATTCAAATTTATAGACGTGAGTCACACAAGAATTTATAGAAGATATCTTAATCTAAACCGGTCATGAATTGGGTAATATCAAAGATTTCAAAATCAAATGTCAAGATGTGTTAACAAAATAACTTTGTTGACATTTTAATAAATAAGTCAAAGACAGAAATATTAAACTGTACTTTCGTATTTTTCTTCATTACATGACTTATGAACACATGCAAAATCAAAATTCAATTTATAGACGTGAGTTACACAGGAATTTACAGAAGATATCTTAATCTAAACCGGTCATGAATTGGGTAATATCAAGGATTTTATAATCAAATGTCAAGATGTGTTAACAAAATAATTTTGTTTACATTTTAATAAATAAGTCAAAGACGGAAATATTAAACTGTAATTTCGTATTTTTCATCATTACAAGACTTATTGGAACACATACAAAATCAAAATTCAAATTTACAGACGTGGGTCACACAAGAATTTATAGAAGATATCTTAATCTAAACCGGTCATGAATTGGGTAATATCAAATATTTCAAAATCAAATGTCAAGATGTGTTAACAAAATAACTTTGTTGACATTTTAATAAATAAGTCAAAGACAGAAATATTAAACTGTACTTTTCTATTTTTTCTTCATTACATGACTTATTGGAACACATGCAAAATCAAAATTCAATTTATAGACGTGAGTCACACAGGAATTTATAGAAGATATCTTAATCTAAACCGGTCATGAATTGGGTAATATCAAGGATTTTGTAATCAAATGTCAAGATGTGTTAACAAAATAACTATGTTGACACTTTAATAAATAAGTCAAAGACGGAAATATTAAACTGTAATTTCGTATTCTCTAACCATGCAACTATTCTGTGCTTATTGTCAAGGACCCGGGGAGGTTACTGACCCCGTGTACAGATACTTCTTCCAAACCTCTTGCATTTTCGTTCATTTATTCTCAGTAGGCCACTACAGTGATAAAGGACAGTGCGAGTAGAATAAAACTGTGATTAATTGTAGTGTAGTGTCAATTTAGTTTCACATTTCCGTTTATTTATTCTGAGTTTTAATACAGTGTTAAATAACAGTGCGAATAAAGTAAAACTGTGTGATTTAATTTAAAAAAAGCTTATATGACCAGTTCTATCATGGAAGAGTGGCTTCATTCTTTTAATGGAGCAATGAAACGTCAAGGTCGTAGGGTCATACTGTTTTTAGACAGTCCTACCTGCCATCCAAGGACTGATTTGTCTAACGCGAAGTAATCTATTTTCCACACAACTTCAGTTAAACAACCGATGGATCAGGGCGCAATTTACACTCTGAATTGATGTAGGACGCG
This sequence comes from Periplaneta americana, assembly GCF_040183065.1. Classification (NCBI taxonomy): domain Eukaryota; kingdom Metazoa; phylum Arthropoda; class Insecta; order Blattodea; family Blattidae; genus Periplaneta; species Periplaneta americana. Next base: position 111,409,756 of record NC_091130.1, read on the forward strand.
AAGGAAATCCTACAACGTTCCCTTCAAAAAAAAAAAAAAAAAGTAGCGGGAATGCGCTTTAAAAGAAATGTGGGGCCAAGAAACTAGGGCACAGAGAGATGGAGAGAGATAGGCTGCAATTACGTAAGTTAATAATTATGAAAATAAAATTCACTCTGTAAGTACTGTAGTAACCTTTATTTCAAATTATTTCTTCATTGTGTTCTTCCTACAGTGAGCATTGCAGTAGTCTATTCTTAGTTTTGCCGAAATTCAACCCTTTGTAAAACGAAAACCTGTGAAAACGGAAAAAAAAATTCTGGAACGATCGCTTTTCGTTTTAGGGAGGTTTTACTGTATTACGTCGCGTCCTTGACGTAAAGACTACCGAGTCTTCCGAGACGCGATAGTGATCAAGTCCCGAAGCGGCCTTCAATCGCCACAGTTGGTTATACCTGACTGAACTTTTATCTACTTTGGCAACTGTTATATATGTATAAACAATCAAGTAGCCTATTTGAAACATCTCTTCCTTTCAATGTATAATAATCCGTTCCCCAGCCTTTATTTAAGTACTAGGCCCTTATTAAAATGCTAGAAATTTTCTTTTCATATTTTTAAGATCAAGTGTGCAATCTCAAATAAAAAGATATTAATGTCATGCTTTATGTTTCTTAGATATTCAAATTTATTTGAGAATTGTTTTCTTCTCTGTTTATATAACCATAGGTAATATCATATATTAGAACCAGAATATTTTGATAACTAAGATACTGTTCTGTTTTGTCTTTTTGGCTCATTTAAACATTTATGTTATGTATTTCAATTATGTATGTTATTCCAAGTTACAAAATCTTTCCACGCCGACCAAATGCTATTTCGAGGAGCGCAGCGAGAATGACGAGCCGTGACTCGAAAGACAAATGGAGCGAACATAGCGAGCGAGAGCGGCAGTTAGTTTTGTTCATCTCTAGTACCTTACTGTGGTCAGCCGGTGTGAGTTTGGGAATGCGTCACCAGACGGTCATTGCAATAGATCTTAACAGGTCGCAGTGCTGGGCCACAGTGCACCCCTCCATTAAATTCAATTCAATTTTATTGTAAAGCAACTATTTTGTCTGTTTATAGAAACGTAATTTTTGTTTATATTTCCCTCTTTTCTTCTGATGACGATGAAACAATAACCTGAATTGCCGATTCTGAATTAAAAAATACGGCTACCTTGGTAGTCTAAATGAATTTATTCTGTAAATTAAATGTTGTAAAATATTCACTTCTTGAATAAACATAATCCTGTTTTTCTTTTCATTTATTCATTAAAGATACCAGCTCAAAGAATTTGAATGACCACAAGCGTCCTAAATACAATAAACATTTACAATATAATGTGATATTTGAAACATTGAAAAGAAAGTTAATTGTTGATGGCAAATATAAGTGACCTAAGTGAAATAGAGATGATGATGTAATATTGGAAGAAAGTCCTTAATATTATTTATTAGAATAGACATTGCACAGTCGAAAGGAATGTGTAGTTCCTTAAGATAATTCCATATGAATTTTGTAATAGAACCTCCACTGCCAAACAGCAAACCAAAGACAGACCATCGTTTGTATATGTTTTTTTAATAGGTTATTTTACGACGCTTTATCAACATCTTCGATTATTTAGCGTCTGAATGAGATGAAGGTGATAATGCAGGTGAAATGAGTCCGGGGTCCAGCAACGAAAGTTACCCAGCATTTGCTCATATTGGGTTGAGGGAAAATCCCGGAAAAAACCCCAACCAGGTAACTTGCCCCGACAGGGATTCGAACCCGGACCACCTGGTTTCGCGGCCAGACGCGCTGAACCGTTATTCCACAGGTGTGGACTGTATATGTTATATATATGCCCTATCTGTTTCTATGTTTTATGAAAATTCATATTTTTATTTCACACTTCGTTGAAGCAACAGGCAGCAGTAACTCACGTACCAATAGTGGTACGCGTACCGTTACTTCTTTTGCAATCGCTAGCTGGCAGCATAGTGAAATTTTTAAAAGTGGTTTGCCTTGAAAGTCCATTACGATGATCAATCTGTTATATGATCTAAAGTGTAAGTCAAGTAGGCCTATTGGGTCGTAAAATTTAGTAATTAAAAATTCGAAAGTAAGTTCGTTAGTAAAACACTACTCATCTGAAGACAAGTTAGAAATTCAAAACCTTGTAATACCGTACTTCAATTATTTCATAATTATAACGACCAAGACAAAATATTAAGGCTTCACGGTTTCCTTCCAATTATTATTCCACGTCTTTTCATTATACGCCACCAATTGAGTGGAATAACAACATCACATGATATTACATGACTGCGTAATAAATAAGTATCCATTTCTCTGTCCTGTATCAAGATTACGCATTTCGTTTCCTAGTAAAAGATCTTAACAAGTAGACAGATTAAAATTTGAGTAGGCCTATACAAACCTAAATGCTCGCGTGTCCAAATAAGGAATTCAGACTTAACGAGCAACACTAGGGCAACGTAATACAAGAAATACAATTTTAAACTATTAATTTCTTAGGTAACAAGTAATTTGATTCCACTTCGCACAGTTTCAGATTCCACTTTCCTTTTCTGGAATCGTATTACAAAAAGAAGATAACAACAGCACAAGTGAGGCGACAGTTGGGACAAACGTATCTTACAGCTTAATTATTATAAAGTAGAACAACTGCAATTATATGATAATATCAACAATAAGAACTACAATTCTGTTTCTCGCATAAGCATGAGTTCTTATGGAGAAGAATTGTCTGTAGGAGTGAATATGAAAAGTCTTCTGTATTTTATGAGGCTGTTGGGGTTGTGGGAACCCATTGAATCTTCTGCAATAATACGAATACTCTACAATGTCTACACCTTCTTTACTCTGTCCATAAGTGTTAATACTTTCATTGCAATATGCATTACACTGATATTTGATGACAATGATCTTCTCACTTTCGCTGATTGCTTTACAGTTATTTTAACATTTATGAAAATGCTTACTGGTGTGATCAGATTTATCTGGATTAAAAAAAGGGTACGGCATTTGATTATGAGATTGCTAGCGGACTTAGAATTTTATCAGAAGCTTCAATATAAGTACGGTGATATTTTGAGAGATACACGATCTGAATCAAACATTTGGAGAAAGGGTTTGCTGGGAGCGTATGTCGGTGCAATTACGATCATATTCACAACATCATTACTCTCACAAAAACTTCCTGAAAACGATGGAATTATAATGATGAATGCAACAACAGAACACAAATACAAACTTCCATTTCCTGCCCGTTATCAATGGAGCATGTCGAGTTACCGGGTATTTGTAGCAACAGCAGCATATCAGGGTTTAGGAATGTTTTTGTTAGTTTTGTACATAGGGTACGTTGTATTATTCAATGCCACAATTATGTTACATGTATACTGTAAAATGAAGATATTACACACAGAAATCTCGAGTCTCAGTAAAGAAGGTAATTCAGGTACAGAAACTTCAAGAAATGCAGAAGGTAAACTTCGGGTATCGGAGTTTAACGACTGTGATGACATTGATGATATCGAGAAACAAAATATTACTAAGAATATTAAAACAAAACAATCGACTTCAGACAATGGAAGTATTTTTCAAAACAGAGGTAATTCAGTTTCAAGGACAGATAAAGATAAGGAAACTGTCCCAAATGCAACAAAGCAAACACTCGATATGACACTTGGCACCGATCAAGATGTATCCCGATCTGTTGAAGATGATTTCAATACAAGTTGCGACGAGGAATACAACGAGCGACTAAACCGTATTATACAGAATCACCAGGAATTAACAAGGTTAATATTATTTAATCATTCATTATATTTATTAGATCGCCTTTGTTACATACGCAATTACATCTCTGTCTGATATTTTCATTTTTCAATCAAGTAGGTTTAAGTCCATTTCTTTCTCGTCTCTGAAATTATTACACGTCTGTGTGCTATAAGTAATCACCATTAATCACCAGTACATTGAACACACATTTACGGTTAGACGAAAGGCCGTCTAAATGTTATAGTTAGAAATACTACTCATATAAGCTAATCATATAACTGAATCCTAGAATGAATGTACAAAAACGCTGATAAAATAATATACAAAAAGGCGACAAAAGGGATGAAACAAAATGGATGATTGGAATCTGTGCGTAGGAGAACAAAGGAAATAAAAACAGTATATGGACAAACAACGAACATACGTGGGTATGCTGAAAAGTAATGCCTCCTTTTTTTTTTTTTTTTGTCGCTGTAAATATACTTAAAAGTATCAGTGATAGTAGATTGTATTGAGTGAACTTTCTGCTTTCAGTGACGCAAGTTTCGTATCTCTGAGTTATAGCCTGAAATGTGACGGCGTGTACCAGCACTATGTCGGTGCGTCTGAAGCAGCGTGCTATGATCGAGTATTTACAGTAGAAAATGTGCCCCCGATGGACATTCATCAGAGATTGAAGGCTCAGGTGTTCTTTAAGTTTTGGGAACAGATGAAAATCTGATGGCGCCAGGTCAGGACTATACGGAGGATGATAAACAACAGCGAAACTAAGACGCTGAATGTATTCTGTTGTCATTGCAGTGGTGTGCGGACGAGCGTTGTCATGTTTTAGGAGGGGCTCTCCATATCTGGACGAACCCTTCGAATTCGTGCTTTCAGTCTCTTTAGGGTTTCACAATACCGTACACAATTAATGTTAGTGTCTTTATGTATGAATTCCATATGCACCACACCTTGATTATCCCAAATGTCTGTAAGTATGAATTTTCCTTCTGATAGCACAGCCTTGAACTTTTTGAGTGCAGATGATCCTTTGTGGTGGAACTGCATTGATGATCTCTTGTTTTCGGGATCGAAGTGGTGTAGCCTATTCAGCTTTCGTCACCTGTGACAGTGTTCTTTAAGAATTCATCGTCATCCCATACGTAGCGCAGAAGCAATTGTTGGCAATTGTACAATCTCTTCTGTTTCAGGTGAGGAAGGAGCATTCGAAACACTTATCGTGCGCAAATTTTCTGAATCCCAGTTCTGCAATTATCACCTGCACATGCTCCCTTGATATACCACACTGATGGACAGGTGTTCCTGTGTTATGCGACGATTCGCTGTAATGAGTTCATCGACACGATTCCGATGAGCGTCATCAGTTGCAGTACGTGGTCTTCCACTGTGTTGCACCAGGTTCATTACGAGCACGAGCAGACCAACGTCGTACAGTACTGATGTCGACACATTGATCACGATTAACATCCTTCAATCTCCGATGAATGTCTATCGGGGGCACATTTTCTGCTGTAAAAAAACTCGAACACAGCACGCTGCTTCAAACGCATCGACATATTGCTGGTACACGTCGCCATGTTTCAGGCTATAACTAAGAGCTCTCTATTGGCAGAGATACGAAACTTGCGTCACTAAAAGCAGAAAGTTCACTGAATATAATGTACTATCACTAATATTTTTAACTCTGTTCACAGTAACAAAAAGAAATAGGAGGCATTACTTTTCAGCACGCTCTCGTACATATAAGCGAGAAAACAAACAAGTGGGCAAACAAGAGAGCGAGGAGTCAAACGAACCAAACAATGAGCAACAAAATTTAAAGAAACAGAAGTCACGTGCGGATATAATCTTTCAAACGAATTACTGAATCGAGCTAATTTTCAACCAAAATGACAATTTGTAACATTCAGAAGTTTACCGGCCGGAGCACAGTGGTCCAAAACGTAAATCTAGTCGGACAAAATTAAGAACTTCTCTCTTATCTAACAAATTTTGTGAAACTTTGTACAGCAGTAACAGGTAGCATATTTGTTTTCCATACAAACTCTCATTGTGTTTGTGTAAAATAAACTACGTCATTACTAGGTGTCAATTTAGACAAAATTATCATCTTTTCTCCTATCTAACAGATTTTCGACAAATTTTATACAGTAGTTACAGGTATTATATGTTTTGTATACAAACTCTCATTACATTTTTGTAAAAGAAACTACCCCATTTTAGGGGGTGAATTTAGACAAAGTTGTCAACTTTTCTAACAGATTTCCTTCGAACTTTATACAGTAGTTACAGGTAACATATTTGTTTTGTATACGAACTCTCATTAATTTCTGTGAAAGAAACTACCCTATTATAGAGGGCGAATTTAGACAAAATTCATAACTTTTCTCCTATGTAACAGATTTTTATGAAACATTGTACAGTAGTTACAGGTAGCATCTTTGTTCTGTATACAAACTCTTGTTACGTTTTTGTGCGTTTGGACAAAGTTAATAACTTGGTTTCTATATAACAGATTTTCAGATATTAATGTATTGCCCTTTAGTGAGTTTATATTGTAATAAAATGACAGTAGACCTACTTCAGGGATATATGGTACTGCTGGAGAACATGGTGAAAAATATACTTTTTTTTATTTTTGCCTTTTTCGGAGTGGTTTTTCCTCTGTCTCTTATTACAGATGCTGCTTCCCTGCTCTCCTCAAGGAGAGTTGACTTCCAAGTTTGATCTCTCCTTCATCAATGACTGTGCTGATGTACAAATTGTTTTAAAACTATCTTCCGTATATTATTTTCTTGATCTCTCAACAGATAATTCAGTAGGAGTAGGATCTGTGGTACTACGTGAACGTAATAATCTGCCGCGAAATTTATTTCTGAATTGAAACATTTTCGATATTTTATACAATCCTGTCACATTTTCTACCACATTGCTTCTAAAATATCTAAAAGTCACAGCTCCGTTTCGTAATTTTTCTTACAATAGTACCACGACAGTCCTATAGTATTCTAATTTGTCCTTCACATAATTACATAAATCTTTCACGGTAAACCTTTTCTTCTGGAAGAGTTCCATATGAGTCACCATCCGTAATTCGACTCCTGTTTGAGACATCGTGATTTTCTTTGGAAATAAAAAGTAAAGGACCGTTCTGAATTAGTATATAATAGTAAATAATAATTGTTTATTTTAATGTTTATTATGAAAGTATTAAAATCCTGTTGTAAAGCACACGAATTTAAAGTAAGAAATTTAACTTTTATTTCAATACTAGATTGTTTTATATTGTATTCTTTAATCAAACAGCACCTTCTTACAGCTTTGTAGATGAAGTTCAAGACGTGTTAAGCGAGGGAATATTTGTGCAATTCGTTGTGCTGATGGTGGGATTGTGTTTGTCCGCCTTCTTAGCAACCGAAGTAAGTTGCATATCTTCTTCAAGAGTTTTATAGAAAATACTGAAACTAGTTGTAAGCTTTGTTTTACACACACATATAGTATGGAAATACAGTACCTACTACTTGGTAAATTGTTTAATGAGAGAATGAAATTATTTTTTAATTGGATAGAGTATTAATTACAATCATTTTCTCTCTAAAATATCAATAAGTTATGCGTTATAATCTTCTCCTGATTTTCAAAGTATTGAAATATTTTAATTTATTATTATTATTATTATTATTATTATTACTATTAGTCGCAGTGATAAGATTAGAACCAACTTACTAATTAGAAAACGAATTTCTTTCAATCAAATAATATTAAATCCCGTAGAGCTGCTTTTAGCTGTGTATTTATTTCAATATAATGTAAAACATTTAATTTAAATCAGTGTTAATGTCCTTCGTCTTTACAGCCTAATGTGAATCCACATATCAGAGTTAAGTTCGGCGTTATTGTTGTTACATCCATAAGTCAGCTACTTGTGCCATGTTGGTGTGGACAGAGGCTAATCAATGAGGTAAGAACATAGTCTGGAATAATAGATTTTAAAAATGTAGTACATAGTGTAGAAAAGTTCTAATATAGTAAGACCACATTTTCCCGCGTCATGGAGACATGGTCTAAGGCAGTCACGTTAATTGATGTCCATAGGCGAAAACGCGCGATTCAGGGCCCAGTGTGCCTGTAGCTCACATCGGGGGATTAAACAAGAACATACTAAACGAACGGGCTACTATTATAACTAGGATTAGTGGAAACCGTAGGCCAGTGATGTCAAAGCAAGCGCATTTTTCTGACCTTGACATCGTGCGCGGGCAGCAAGCGCTAAGTATGGAAAGAGGAAGGGTTGTGTATATGAATAAGCAACCTGTTGGATTAAGAAAACAGTGGTGCTCAAACTTCAAACGGAACGTGAAATTTTATGTCGTTATTTTTACATGACTTCTTTCTGTTTGATATTATCTATATTGTCTGTAAAACAAAAGTACTAATACCAATTTCTTAATATTGCAGTTGTGTTTTAAATCTTAATAACATAATAGAGAGTTAAGAAGGAATATTCACTTAAATTTCATAGTAGTATAATATTATACTGTATTAAGTGGACGAAACACATCATTCATAAAGAAAGTGATATCCCAAAAAAAGAGATTGTGTATGACATAAGTTGGAATTGATATTGATGGTACTTTTAGCCTTATAAAAGTAATCAATAAACTAATCAAAACAATATTACAGTACAAAGGAAAATTACCTAGATGCTGTATATGTTTTAAGTGTAACTAATATTCCATAACAAAACTCTTATCGCATTATGCTTTTAAGGTGATAACTTATTGGTGAGCAACTTCTTATCATCAGAATATTAAATTAATTTCTCGAAATGTGCTAAAGCTATAGAGCTTCACATGGGCACGTATCTTTTCCTTATGATGTAACAGTAGTTGCTTTGTTAATTCATTTCCTTACAAACGATTTCTATGCGAATATTTTCAAAAATTTCAATACATTATCTTCAGTAATACGTATTTACGGTATATTAGATTTATGAAAACATTCTGTAAGGCTACTAAATAAATAGGCCTATATCTGAAAATTTCACTTTTCTATAAAAAAAAAAGTTGAGATATTATTTCTTTTGAGCAAAAAAATCAAACTTGTAAAAAATGGACATTAAAATTAAAATTTACAATCTTGTAATGCACTTACACTTCTCAGACAAATTTAAAAATTAACATGGATACAGTTATAATAACTTCCCTTCCCTTTATCCATTGAATCAGTGCTGGCCATCCCTGAATATAGCTCGACCAAGCGGCATATACTACCTCTTTCGTCTGTCTCTTTCCTTTCCGCTGTAAAATGCTCAGGCTCTCCTGAGCTCTAAAGCGCGCGCTTGCTCCTATGGGCATCAATTGATATGACTGCCGTAGGCCAAGGGTTTGCAATCCGTACGTAGGTTAAATACAAGAGAACATAATTTATTATAATATATTTAACAAGAATGGAGACTTATTTTTAGTAAAAAAAAGTGGTGGGGACTCACGGTGCATATGCAAAAAAAAAAATAACAAAAAATGTAACGTAGAAAGACATTACGAAAAATATTGCGAAGAAAAGTATAAACAAATTGAAGACGACCACAAACTGCTGGAATTTAACAAATAAATGACTTCAGATCTAAGTACATGAAATTAAATACGAATTGTATTAATTTTCATTTCTAATTTCCAAATATCAATCATCATCTCTTAACAGCTTATTATGTACTTTCCTTATTTTGCAGACTCCAATATCTAATGAAAAATGTATGACTATCAGTTAGCTATGATATCTTCTTCAAAACTGCAATGACCGTCTTCCTTTTTCTGATCGACTTTCATTAAAAGTTGTGTTCTTGACGCTATAGCCAAGATATCTCTCAATGATACAAGAAAGTACGAAGAAATGTACTTATCCAGAAACACTGTAGCCAATAGAATACAAGAATTAGCAGGGGACACTGAAAAAAAAAGATACGAATCCGTATCAGACAGTATAGGAGCCTTTAGTTAAGAATATGAATAACGACTCCGCCTCGACCAGGACAGGCGCTCAGAGAAAGAATTTTGTGACACTTTAAGATTAGAGAATTCATAGTTCACACGCTTAAAATATAATTTCTGCAATAAATTTCTTCTTAAAAGCTTTATGAACACAGAAGCAATGCTTTCTTTGCCTTCTATGTACGGCACGCCACTGGTTTTATCTGTTACCCACTGAAGACAGATTGACGGTATTCGTAAAAAAAATTAAAGAAATTCGCTTATAAATAGTAACTAGACACCAAATGTTTGATACTTAAAATACTCAATTGATTCCGTTAATACTGTCTCACAGAAAACAGAAAATCCTTTCGAAACTCTCTAAAGCATTTCCTCGAAAACCATTGTTTTTATAAGTTGGACGAATACTTCAGAAACGATGTACAAGCGGACAACTAATGTAGGCACTATAAACTCAGCATACATTGTTTTCACACAGGTTTCTTCCATACTCCTTATCTCTGAAGGCCTACCTCCTGCTCTGCTATACGGCTCGATTTGTTTGCTCTGCTCCGTTACTAGTTCTGTGAATTACAGTGGAACTCCACAAATAGACACTCACTCTCGTGTACTTCACGATATACTACAATATATCATTTAAAATTATGTACGTTAATTATTTATGTTTCGGTCCGCACGCCATAAAAAAACATTGTACAGCCCTTATGTTTTCCAATGTCCGCAGTACTCCGTAGAAAGACAGAGTTCGTACCTCGTCTCGCACACGGATCATTGTTGTGTCTATTTGTGGAGTCCCACTGTATTGTTAATTTTAGTTAGCTGTAATTTTCCACTTACAAGCACATTCATTTCTACTGTATGTTAAATTCAGTTATCTTGTAATTTGCTATCTAATTTAAAATTTTTTTACACTACTGTCAATTTAGTTGGCTTGTGATCTGTAATTTATTTTACAAATTCATTTGTATTATTTTGATTTTAGTTACTGTAACTTGTGAATTGCTGTTTGCTTTAAAAATTTATTTGAACTGTTTTCGTAAATTTCACTTAGCCTGTGATTTTCTATTTAAATATTCAACTAAATTTCTGTTGTTAATTTGACTCAGTTTCAAATTTACTATTAGTTTGTGCCTATTCTATTTTGTTTGTAATTACTACCTATCAATTAGTATACATTGCATAATCAAGTTATTGTACAGGGACATCATTTTATTTTTACTAACATTTTTAATATTAACCTGGCTTTACCTTTAGAGAACCGGAAACACAGTTTGCTATCCCCTTCCACGACTGTAGTTCGATGATACTGGCGTAAAACACAAACAAATCACTCTACTAGGTATAGGAGGGAAGAAAAGTAGTTCATCCATTTACGTAAACTAGGAAATATTGCGATTTTGAGTTCGATAATTTTCATTAGGTTTTTGTTTAATCAAAATACAGTACTGTATTAACAATAAGTGTTTTTACTCACGGACTGAGTTATCCATGCGAACGTATTCATTATGCAGTGTATATTATACTGTCTGCAGCACATTAGAGTACAATATAGAGAAATAAGTTAAATTAAAAAATAATCATAATATGAATATTTAAACACATCTTTAAAATGGTGGCCGTTCATTTCGATACAGGCTTCAGTTCTTTTGTGCATATTATCACACTATAGACTATTGCATCTAATTCCAATTGCCAGTTTCGTCCTTCGTACTAGTAACTCATGTTGAAATAATTCTGTACTTACTCTATAAAAGAGTACCTTACGTACTGTAAATTCAATCTTCACTTCTGCCCGACCCGCACAGATAAAATTACTCAGACATGCTATCTACTGTCCGTCCAAGTGGTTATGCCGCAGAATCGTAGAAAGAGGGGAAATCACGTGACAGTTAATTACTTAACGAGGCCCTTTTATTTAAGTTATTTTAAACAGCTGTATAATATTACACCGAGCGGGCTAGCGGCGTGGTAGAGGGCTGGCCTCGCATTCGGGAGGTCCGGGGTTCGATCCCAGGGGCCGGCAATCCTAACTCAGGTTTTTCATGGTTTCCTCAGTTATTTCCAGGCAAATGCCGGGATTGTACCTCTTGAAAGTCCGGCCATGGACGGCGATCCTTCCCTTAATCCTTTCATATGTGTCTGAGTGAATGATGTGTAATGTCTTAAATGTTTATGTTGTATCGGAGGCGGCCCTGGCATAGAGCTGATCCCTCATGCAGGGAGGCCCTCCATGTCCTTGTGTGGTCAAAAGTGTATGTATGTGATCCATAGCTTAATTCCTCTCCCGACAGATCGCGGCCCTGTAAGGCCCGGGTGGCGTGGGTCGTGTAAATGTACCTAGAAGGGAGAGGTTAAACTGAGAGAGAGAAAGAAGTATAATATTACGTAAACGTCCAAACAAAAATTAATGTTTTCAGAATCAGAAAAGAGCTAAGACATCCCAGCTTTTACAGAGGGGGGAGCAGAAACAGGTGGGGGAAATCGGGATGCGACGTAGGTAAACGGACAGTACCTGTGCGAAAATATGATTCAATATTGAAAGCTCTTTCGTCACTGGAAAACGCGAACATATTTTTGGAACGTACTATACTCAGTAACTCAGTACTGCTTACTATCTGCGGTCTTGGTTCTGTGTGGAGTTGGAACTTCCTTAGTAGAAGGGGTGGGAGTGAAGTACATTCAAAAACTCAGGTACAATAAAAATTGAAGTAAAAATAAAATGATGTCCCTGTATTTATATTCCACATTCAAACACTGTAGCTGTATAAATAGATAATAATTATTCTTCTTACTGCTGAATTTAACACAACTTTGGAAAATACATTCATCATTATTTCAAAACGAATTTTAATTTATTTTATCAACACAAACTGTATCATAATTTTCTCAATGTACTGGGTGAACAGTATAGAGCAGAACAGGTTTCACTGCCTCGCGCGGCCTTGAGTCTTCATCTCCGCGCGCATAGCCGGCCGGCCAGCCGTGAAACCTATTTTGCTTTATACTGTTCACCCAGTATTTCCTTACACAAAAAAACAATTTGTGTCATACAGCAGTTTTCTAGCATTGGCAGTAAGCTGTTAAAGTTTCAGTAAATAATATAATTCTACTGGGGAAAGAGAGGTCATTAAAAGAAGGTGCTAGATCTTAGTCAATTTTTAATGTGATTTCAACCAAACTTTTTCAGGTGATACATTAAGCATCTGTGTGTATCACAATAGCCTTACTTAATTGCTCTGTATACTATGGCCAGCTTTATAGCACTGTATCAGAATAGCCCTCTAGGTGTATCACAATAGCCCACACAGAAGGCTATTATGATACAATGGTTTCGTTTTAATTTTATTCACTATTAAAAATAAAAAAAATTAACTGCAAATCCTTCGTATATGTCTAAAGTAGCACATGCGTTAATTGTTTAAAATTTGTACCTATATGCTTTGATAGAAAAATTACAGCAAAAGATTGACTTTTCTATCACAATAATCCTACTTGACCCTACATAATATTATATTACAAAGAAATCGTATTCATCATCATTCATTCATCTAGTGTTCTGCCCAAGGGCAGGTCTTTCACTGCAAACCCAGCTTTCTCCTAATCTTTCCTATTTTCTGCCTTCCTCTTTGTCTTACCGTACATAAGAATATTGTTATCTATTTCCAGCGGCATTTGCAACTTCAAGCTCATAATCACATTTCTCATTGGATTTATGTAAAGCTTTTCTTGAGACCGCAATTTCATACTGGAAGCTACAAAATTCCGCATTATGGGAGTCTGAGTCAAGTGAGTTAACTATAACAAACGCTTACCTCAACACGGTAATGTAAAAGCTTCGAAGATAAATCCAACATAAGATATTGATCTCAGTCAATAAGACGACTGATGCTACAGATTAATTCCCTGTCAGTGCCATTGCTGCTCTATTAGGTCCATCAGCAAAAACCAATGAGTTCCCGCTCACAACAAAATTCCTGGAAAAAACGACTCCGTTAAACTACCCACAATTGTATGTTATGTATGTATGTATGTATGTATGTATGTATAGTCTGTGTGTATGTGTGTGTGTGTGTGGACCTCGACTCTTCATTGAAAATCAATTAATATATGTAGTTATATATGTAGATACATATTAATGGAGAAAAATCGTTCCGGCACCGGGAATCGAACCCGGGATCCTCAGCTTTGTGCGCTGATCGCTCTTTCCATCTGAGCTATGCCGAGATCCGAATAATACGTATCTACATGTATGACCTACATGTAGTAATTGATTATTCAATGAGGACGGCGAGGTCCTCATATACAGGATGTTTCCGGGCTAGTGTTAAAACTTTCAGAGATGATGGGGAAGGGCACATGTATCAATTTGAGATAAGGAACCCTGGTCCGGAAATGACTGAGTCGAAAGTTATAAACAAAAATAGTTGTGTGGAAATTAAATAATTTTATTCCTCTGTACACCTTATTTATGAGTATTTATCTGTACATCTTACACATACTGTAATCGTCTGACGTTGTTTACTTTGTCTACTTACAGTATTCCATTCAGTGCGCTGTCTGAGGGGTGGATACAGGAAAGTACACTTAAGCAATGCAGATGGCGTAATGTACTGGACATTGTTGGTCCTGATATGCACGTCTGTATCCAGCAGTGTATATGTACAAGTTGCAGTGTCCAGTCGATCAGTCGTAGTGGAATGGAGGAGTACACGAGAGTGGAATATAAAGATATGATTTTCGAATACGGATGAGCCAATAGGAACAGTAGACAAGCTCACAGATTGTATCCGAACAAATACCCACGTAGGAGACATCCGACCCATACCATCTTTCCACGACTTTTCCAAAGTTTAAGGGAAGGAGGGCACGTGGAACCAAATTATAATTCCATTTCCACACAACTATTTTTGCTTATAACTTTCGACTCAGTCATTTCCGGACCAGGGTTTCTTATCTCAAATTGATACATGTGCCCTTCCCCATCATTCCTGAAAGTTTGTAACACTAGCCCGGAAACACTCTGTATATAGGATGAGTCATAAGTATGTTTGGGAAACGCGTGAGCGTACTCCTGGATCAAAAATAAGAACAGTTCCTTATATGAACATTTGACGGAAAATGCTTATTTATTGGAGAAATGGTCATAATTTTTGTTCTTTTTTGTGCCACAAGTACATGTTTGGAAACTTGTCATTTAACGTTTACAAAAGGTGCTCAATGTGTCACCCTCCATTGTTTACCCATGCCTGAGCACGACTACACGCGACTGGCGAGTTCGCTCAAACACAATGTTGTCATCACGGATCAATTCATATGCAATTTCAGCATCGTTGCAATAGCTCCTCTGCATCATTCGCTAGTGTTACATAGACGACTGCCTTCAAGTGACCCCAAAGATAAAAATCTAATGGGGTGAGGTCGAGTGATCTGGGTGGCCAAGGCACTGGACCACCGCGTCCAATCAAAACAAAAAACAATTTACTACTGTCTTGTCATTTTGTTGTTTGTAAACAAACATTGGTACAAAATCAAAACAAAAACAACACAATAATATGATCAGATAGTTATGAAAACAAAAGTCACTATTACTTTTACTCCAATAAATAAGCATTTTTCATCAAATTTGCATATAAGGAAAGTATTTTATTTTCAACATTTGATTCGAAAGGTGGTACAGTATTCTATATTTCCATTCCCAAACATTGCACCTAACGAGGTTTTCAATATAATATGGGTATATCCAAGTTAATGATTTTCTATTTTTTCTCTAGAGCGAGCGCATTGAAAAGGTTGTGTACGGTTGTGGCTGGGAAGATAGAACCCCAGATTACAGGAAGAAAGTAACATTCATGTTAATGATATCACAACGTCCACTTCATGTGACGGTGGGGAAGTTCGCCATTCTCTCTCTGGAAACATGGCTGCAAGTAAGTGAAATATTGAATTCATTGAAATGTTGTTATAGGGTAAAGGTTGGTAAATTGTGATATGAGTAATATTGTGATAGTTCTTTTTGAGAATTTATTACAATTTTACTGAGCGAGAGGAAGATCGATTTTTTGCGTCAACGTTTTAAGGGAATGTTCGTGGACAAATTTCTGCACAAAATCGATCCTTCTCTTGCTCAGTAAAATTGTAATTAATTCTCAAAAATAACTGTCACAATATTACTCGTATCACAATAATACCAACCTTCACCGTATATGTGGATCCGATCAAAAGGAATAATAATAATAATAATAATAATAATAATAATAATAATAATAATAATAATAATATATCGGGGTTTCAATGTCTTTGACATCTTCCGATCGCCCATAGATCATCTTCCAAATTCCTTGCTGTCATCACTGCTGTTATCGCTTCTCGCCAGGTAGTTCTTGGTCTTCTCCTCTTGCTTCTTCCTTCTGGTATCCACTCGAATAGACTTTTGGGAAATCTGTCTCCATTCATCCCTTGCACGTGCCCAAAAACATTTAACTGATTTGTTGACATGTCATTCAAAACTGTATGTTTGACTCACATTTTTTCTTTCATTTTTAATTCTGTCAATAATTTAGCTTCATTTGTTTCCTTCAATGGCTAAATTTCTGCTCCATAAAAAGTAACAGAATTAACATATGTGTTATATTTTGTTTTGTTTTGTTGATATGTTCTTATCACACAACACTGCGTTTAAAGTTTATACAGCGAATTTACCGTTATTGTTCCTATGCTTAATCTGTTCATCACAATTTCCATTTTAATTTATTTTTATTTCAAAACATTGTATTTTTGTGTCTCCAAATAATCAATATTCTTATTTATCAGAATTTACCCTTATTCCGCACATATTATATTCTTCTATTAGTTTCATGACCATACCCATATACTGCTCTACAATAATAATAATAATAATAATAATAATAATAATAATAATAATAATTTTACGTTATTCTATTGGTTATAGCAACAATATTAAACTTAAAACAGAATTTTATTGACAAGATTATCTATAGTAATGTCACAAGAGGTCTGAGATTTATTTGGGAAATCTCAGACCTCGAGTGATATTTATTAGGACTACTTCGTGAATAAAATAAAAATGTAAATAATATATCCCTTAAATTCGCTCACAAAATGTTAATAATTGTATATTTATGAATACTTAACCTATTCAGACATTGTGAAGTCCAAATAGATGAATAACGAACGATTACTACAATAAAGAAATTCAATATTATTCAGTAATGCCAATTGAAAAAAGCGAAATACAGGTTTAAAAATGTTAATTATATGTACTGCGCTTTTCTCTTGTTATTATAACAGAAATACGCTTTCATTATCTGGTGACATCGTAATTTAATTTAAACCTTTTATAGTAGGACTATAATTACGCTACAAATAACCAGATTAATACATTAATTAAATGAACAAGTGTTATGAAGGAGTGTCATTTTCTTTAGATACAATGGACATGGAATTAGAAGATGAAGATGTAGTTGTAGATGTGAAAGTAGGATTTTGCAATTTATTTAGTACGATGGATTCATGCTCGTGGATTACGTGGAAACAGTTGGCGGCACTAACTAAACAAAAGAACGACCATGCGATAAATTGGTAGTGATAAATCGAACTGCAGAAATTATCGCGATGTATGACTGTGATTGGTTGGAATTCAAAGTTTCATTATACTCCATTGGCCAAAAATGGAATGATGTCATATAAACGAAACAGACATCCAAAAATCAATAAACAACAGTAAACGTATAGACAAGTCGTCATACTATATAGAATTTAAAGCGACTATAAGTAAATAAATAAGTAACATAAAAATAACAATTAATCAACGCTAGTGTAACAAACTTGACGCATTATAATACATTACTGTTTACTTATATAATTATAGCAAATTCTTCTTTTGTTTTCATGTATATTTGTAAAATTTAGTTATACTAGTAATTAGCTGATAAATATATAACCTAATAGTATATAATAATAATAATAATAATAATAATAATAATAATAATAATAATAATAATAAAATCTTCCTCAACTTGGTGAAGTTGCCAAAGACAAAGAATGTTAAACAGTAACATTTAAAATGACATTAAAAATGTCTTACAAGAAATTTGTTTACAATAAACTAAAATTTGCAGTAGATAATATTTCACATAATGAAAATTTATAAAAAAAAATACAGATAAAAAAATAGACAGAAAATTAAACTGCAATTTGAATTGAAATACAAGTGTCGCCGTAAAATCTGCAGAGAACCCTTCAAAGCTATAATAGAAATTTCCTTAATTGTTGTTGTTGGGACTCCAAATTTATGACAGAATGACACGAATTGTTTTGTTATGGTCCCTCTAGCGCCCACCACTAACCCGATGACTTCTATATCCCTGAGTTTATATGATGTTTTGTAATAAGGGATAGTGGGTTCATAAATTGCCCTTTTCTCTAGATTAACCTCCTCAGGTTGATTCTGATGCGTCTCGAATCTGATGGTCGGATCCAGAATCTAACCTTTTATCTCTCCAGGTTTAAATGTTATAATATCAATACGCCGATGACTTCCAGTATCCGCTATTCCATGGACTTTTTCATAGGTAGTGAAGCCATTGGACTTAAGGCATGTTGCGATTACAGACCTGATTTTGTGATGTCTGCTGTTACGAAGAGTTTCGCCAAATGGGCATGAACCCAAGACATGAGCCAAAGTTTCTACCTCACCGTTGCATCGCCTACAGTGGTTATTGTCTTGAGTTCTGCCTGGAATAGCGGGTACAGGAGTAACATTACCGGTCATCTTTAGCGCAACCATGTCTGTCAAATGATTGTTTGAAATAAAATGTAGCTTTTCTTTGTAATCGGCAGCACACATATAATTAGTAAGAAAATAATGTTCTTACATTACAGATCGTCAACTTTTCCTACTCGCTCTTCACTGTCCTGAGAAACATGAACGATGCTTAACTTGGAAATTAAATAAAGTAGTGAAATACGTAGAATCATAATATTATGTTAGAAGCACTATATTACAATATAATGTAGCAAAAATTATTTATGGAGTAAAATATTACGGTGTGTAATTTCTCTAAACGATAATGTTGAACTTATTAATAATCCTGTGCTTCAATTTTATCAGTCTTGAGTGAAGCACAAGAAAATCACATATAAGCACCTTCAGATTGTATCGCACAATTTGTCCAACTTGGTACCATTTCTATCAGTCCCATAATAGAGTAGTGATGTGCTGACCTGGGATCTAAATAGGGAACAAGTTGGAAACAATATTCTAAAGTTCATGTTTGGCTAATGTACGAGTACCTCCCGACCAGTGTCGTAGCCTGGTTTTCAGACTGGGGTATGTAACCCAGTTAATATAGTTTGAAAATGGAATTTCCCATACTGTATCCAGCATAGCGTATATACCGAATACAATTGTATCATGTAATATAAACACTACACAAACACATGTCTGAGATGGGCAGGGCATGTAGCACGTATGGGCGAATCCAGAAATGCATATAGAGTGTTAGTATGGGGGCCGGAGGAAAAAAGACCTTTGGGGAGGCCGAGACGTAGGTGGGAAGATAATATTAAAATGGATTTGAGGGAGGTGGGATATGATGGTAGAGACTGGATTAATCTTGCTCAGGATAGGGACCAATGGCGGGCTTATGTGAGGGCGGCAATGATCCTCCGGGTTCCTTAAAAGCCAGTAAGTAAGTAAGTAAGTAAGTATAAACACTGCATAATATATCTTACTTACTAATACAAATTTACAAGTATATTAGGTACCTAGTAAAACATCGACAAATAATAGACACACTGAAAAGTGTTTTAATAAACTTAGTTTAGGACTATGCAGTAAAATAGTACATTATGCAACGAGCCTATAATGATAGTAATTAAGAAGCGAGGATGGATGTTTATGAAACGAGCGCAAGCTCGTTTCATAATTTTCATACGAGCTTCTTAATTACCATTATAGGCGAGTTTCATACGACTTTTTATGCTCGACGATATTTCTAACTTGAAATTATCGGTATTCATATGTATACATTTTATTTGTATGTGACAAGATCGGAAGTGACCTTGATCTAGGTCGTGAATTGTGAGATGTGCGCAGACGCGAAAGTATTGATTTTTTCCGAGGAACAATAATGCCATTGACCTTGTGTAATCCCGTTAAACTTGGTATAACCTTGATTATTGAATTTGACATTGAAGAACGAGATGACAAATTGAATTTATTTGAATATTATTTACAATTAACGCTAATTATTATAGTAACAGAACATAACCTTCTGCGACAGTATTGGATTTCCAGCCTCCGTGATTTTTCGCTAATTCTCTTTCGATTGCATATCCGAGAATAATCGATGCTTGCGGTTTTATAACGGTACAAAGCTGACTTGTTATTGGCTGAACACCTGTAAGCTGAGCAGTCATTGGCTGAAAACACCTGTACTTTAATGAGTAGGTGTACTTTAATGACATGCATTAAAGGACTGCTACCAGATGTATAATTACTACATTTCGGCATGGTCGAGCATAAATAAAATTAATAAACTCACGTTTACTATCCTTGGAGTTTTTTTACTTGGTTATATAACGACGCTGTATCAACTACGAGGTTATTTAGCGTTGATGAAGTTGGTGATAGTGAAATGATATTTGGCGAGATGAGGCCGAGGATTCGCCGTAGATTACCTGAATTTACATTACGGTTGGGGAAAACCTGAGAAAAATCCCAACTAGGTAATCAGCGCAAGCGGGAATCGAACCCACGCCCGATTGCAACTTGGATCGGCAAGCAAGCACCTTAGCCGACCGAGTTACGCCGGTGGCTCTCCTTGGAGTTTCCCCGAACATATTAGTCGTTGTTTCAAATATTATATTGTTACAAAAATAGTTATGTTTCTTGGCTGCCTTATAAATATTATTTAAATCTTCATAGCCATTGGTATTTCAAACGGACTTTTCATTAGAAAAGAGAAGACAAGAACAGCAAAACAGTTGGTTTAAAGTCTTACAACCGCACAGCCACGACTCACTTTCATAAATCTTTACATTAAAATGTCTTACACACTTTTTTATGTTCGTAGTGATATTGAGTACTGGTTTTGAAGGGCCTGCTTTAATTACGTCTTCTTTTTCACAGAATGTTAAAGTCAGGAAGCTCCTTCAATTTGTCGATTATACAACAATTTGTTTCCATATTTGATGCATTGCGACAATGATCACGAAACAATTTCCCTTTCACTCACTGCTTGACCTCTTGGCTGTATATTGTCAGCGTACATATCTTGAGCCCATAAGCGCGTAACACAAAGATCTTAACCTAAATAATTTATTTCAACACTAAACAATTAAGCTTTCGAAACAATCTTCAGTGTTCATAAATGAAAAGAGTAACATTTTGGAACAAATAACTCACTCATCATTCTTTATAAATCACTGGAAATAATATTATAACACAAGCATGACTATACGACAATATGTATTACAACGCTATACATCCCCGGGGTCACGAGCATGCTCACTGCACGAGTTTCCTCGGGCTGACGACAGATGTCGTTGAGACGTTGCGAAGTGTTTTTAAACATCAAGCGGGTCGTGCCCATAGAGTTACAGTATAATTACTAATGGTCGCGCCTTCTGTTCAAAGTGATTAGAACATAGTGCGAATTCAAAATCAAACATTCTGCGAAAACTTGATCTGTCCGAAAACGATTATATGTTACAATATTATAATTCATAATTCAGAGTCACCTTGAAGGAAATTGCAGGTATGTAACACATCTCCCACATCCATGGACGCTAGGCCCCTAAGAAAATAATGTTCTTACATTACAGATCGTCAACTTTTCCTACTCGCTCTTCACTGTCCTGAGAAACATGAACGATGCTTAACTTGGAAATTAAATAAAGTAGTGAAACAGTAACATACGTAGAATCATAATATTATGTTAGAAGCACTATATTATAATATAATACAGCAAAAATTATTTATGGAGTAAAATATTACGGTGTACAATTTCTCTAAACGATAATGTTGAACTTATTAATAATCCTGTGCTTCAATTTTATCAGTCTTGAGTGAAGCACAAGAAAATCACATCTAAGCACCTTCAGATTGTATCGCACAATTTGTCCAACTTGGTACCATTTCTATCAGTCCCATAATAGGGTAGTGATGTGCTGATCTGGGATCTAAATAGGGAACAAGTTGGAAACAATATTCTAAAGTTCACGTTTGTCTAATGTACGAGTACCTCCAGACTATGAAGCCAGATTAGTTAAGGGCTCAGGACTCCTGAGACATGAATCTTCGTTTAAATTGTCTTATCACAATCATATCTATGAGGATGGCAAGGCCTCATATATGAATATATATCGTCGTTGTTTCTGCAATAACTCCTATGTGACATAATTATCGATTTGCAGATTTTTGCTGTGTTAAATAACTTAAATAGTGATACAGCAAATAATAAAATCTCCTATAAGTAATTATATTTCTTTGTTTAGAAAATGTAACAACAATTCACAGTCTCCTATGTACGGCTGCCATAGGATGAATAAAGGTGTTGTTTCTTCTTACTGAAAAATTTTATATTTTGCACATAGGAATTATTGCAGGAACAACGACAATATGTATATGCCCAGATCACATATAGATTGCTCATTCCTATGTTAAAATCGGTTGCACTTTGAAGAGAACAACCGCCAGGATCGCCACCCGTCCGCCGTAAACGAACACGAGATGGCAGTACAGTCGCTAATGCAATTCAAATGGGAGTTATGACGTGACTCCTTATGTAACAACTAGATGGCAGCATAGTAAACCTGACAAAAGTTGTTACCATGAAAGCCTATAACGCCGAGCAATCTGGGTATATATGATCTAGGGCAGTGGTCGTCAGCACTCGCTGAAATGTGCAATGAGTACGCGGTGCCGTCCCGTGTATACAGTCGTGCAACAGGGAGAAATAGAGAGCATAACCGCTAGCAGTTACGCAGTGCACCATGGTGCACTGCGTTTTCCGCGGGTAAGAGAAGCTAGCCCCAGCGTGCTCTGTGCTGACGACTCCTGATCTAGGGTTTATGTCAAACGTTAACGTATTCATAAACTGTTGTCGAAAATGGCCAGAAAGTCATTTAAATATGCGCTCCTGCATACGTGACTTGTATGTCTTAAAAATGAAGGTAGTAGACTATTGACGATATGAATGAGAAGAGTTCGGCCGGCGCCGTGGATCGTGTCCCGGCAGAAGCTCAGTTGGAAAGAGCGCTCTTTGCGCAGAGCTGAGAGGTCCCGGATTCGATTCCCGGTGACGAAACGAATTTTTCTCAATTTAATAGATATATCTATAGTATGGATAGCCTATTTGTAGTCAATGTATTCAATGAGGACGGCGAGACCTCATATATGAATATAGTCTATATGTATATGTTATCACAATCAGTTGGACGTGTTATCACTACATTGTAGTACTGTAATATCACAACAGATGAAAATCAAATGTATCAGATAATAAAATGTGTTATGCACTAAGAACAATAAATAATATTCCATAATCTCTATCACATTCTTACCTTCTTCAACATTACCTTTCATATTCTTTTCCTTATTTGTAAGTCTTTCATAAATGTGAACGTTTCATGTGAGATAATTTACAGCATATACTGAGCTGCAAAACAGAATTAATTTAAACACATGTAATGTAGGGTAAGGTTGCCTAATTCCGTGACATATTCAATAAAGTCTATACTTATGCCAATATTGTAATAAAAATTTTCAAATAACACCTAAATGACGTTATTTGGACCTTTAGCTACAGTTTTTACAACATTCAATGCCAACAGTTTCACAAGTTTGGTATATAATATATTATTCTTCATTGTTAGTCAGTGGTTTCTAAATCCGTGACAGGGATCCAAATTCCGTGATAGTGGTTTCCTAATTCCGTGAGTGATATCCTAATTCCGTGATACTAAAATAATTCTCATTAACTGCTCAGAAAACAAATGTGTATTTGGAAAAACAGGTATATTGTTTTAATTTGGATTAAGCAAGAAATTACAACATAGATAAAGGGTCTAAGTGACAAATTTCACAGAAAATACTTGTGTAACTACAGGAATACATATTACATATTAATATATTATAAACAAAATAAACTGAAAGTTAAATTCAACACAAAATTAAATTTGAATAAATTGAATTGTAACACAATTATTTCTCATTATTTATATTCCTAGCAAGAGCAGTAATTAAATTAAATATATGCCCTATTATTTTATTATAATTATAATTAATGTTTTCTATAACTTATTTCTATTACTATTTCCACGAAATTTTTTCTCTCATAGACATTAATTTTCACAATCTAGCGTTGACATCACTGGTCGAGTGAGCCAGGAAGGAGAAATATGAAAATAAATCCGAAAATGGGAAAGCTCCTGTAGGATTGTTATTGTCTCATAATGTTTAAATAATCATACACATTCAGCTGACTATAATCTACAGTAATATATCATTTTTATAATGCTATATTAATTCTTTCCTCAAATATAAAATATTTCTTCAGGAGCGGTCACAAGAGAAAGAAAAACTTACTGGTCAACCACCTTTCACTGAACAAAAGCTTCTGCAGTCTATTGCTTCTATTCAAAAGGCGGGTAGTAAATAGAATTGAAAAGAAGACATCTCCTAACATCTGTTAGGTATTTCAAAAACTTAAAAGTCAGAGACCACAACTCCATGGCAGTCAACTGAAATTTTATCACGGGATTAGGGATATCACGGAATTAGGCACCTTTATCCTACTTAGTAGGCCTACGACAAGGATGCCCTCTTTCACCTACCCTAGTCAACATCTACTTAGATGATCTAGTGAAGAACAGTTTGCAGAACATGATAGGGGTGATTGTAGGGAGAAGAATAAAGTGTATAAGATTTGCTGATGATATGGCGTTGTTAGGAGAAGAGAAGATGACACTAAAGGACATGCTACTGGAGCTAAGTGACAGCTGTGAGCAGTACGAGATGAAGATAAATGCAACTAAGACGAATACCATGGTAATCAGGGGGAAAAAAACAACATAAACGTGTAAATTCAAAATGAGGTAGTAGAGCAAGTGGACAGCTTCAAATACTTGGGGTGTAACACGAGCTGCTGCCAGGAAGTCAAAAGGAGGATAAAATTGAATACTCTTTCAAATTTAAGTAGGATCGTATGTATTACTCTTTGGTCAGCAATGGAGGACATTTTGAAAATATAAGTTAACGA
Source organism: Periplaneta americana (assembly GCF_040183065.1). Lineage (NCBI taxonomy): Eukaryota > Metazoa > Arthropoda > Insecta > Blattodea > Blattidae > Periplaneta > Periplaneta americana. Next base: position 111,434,849 of record NC_091130.1, read on the forward strand.
GGGGTAATTTATTAAAATATGTTCAGCCTTTTCCCGTAATTTCCATTACCAGTTCAAATATTGTAATTAATTGCATTTAGGAAATTACCCTAAATTAATTGTGTTTTCATCCTACAACCAAATGACAAAAATAATTTAGGTTTCTAGGCGGCTATAGAAAGAAAAAGTTGTAAAACAAATGAATGAAATTTAAACAAGAATTGAATACTCTTTCAAATTTAAGTACGATCGTATGTATTACTCTCTGATCAGCAATGGAGCACATTTTGAAAATTTAAGTTAATACAATGTAATTAATTGCATTTAGGAAATTATCCTAAATTAACTGTGTTTTCATCCTACAACCAAATGACAATAACAACAATCCAGGTTTCAGGCGGCGATAGAAAGAAAAAGTTGTGAAACAAACGAATGAGATGTATAAAAAATAAATTTAAATACTCTTTCAAATTTCGTCGTCTTCCTAACAAGTATTAGGCCGAGTGGCCTGTTACGGTCTCAAACTAGAATTTTCAGTCCATCTCTTCTTCGGACGACCTAGAGATCTTTTGCCATGCGGATGTAATGAAACAGTGCTTTTGGAATTCTGCATCGATCTATTCTTTCGAGATGACCCTTCCACTGAAGTTGATATTTGCTGATGAACTGCATAATGGGTTCTATTTGAAGTTCTTGCATTATGTCCTCATTTTTTTATGATCCCAGCGAGTATATCCAGCTGTTGCTCTCATGAACCTCATCTCACTTGCTGTTATTCTACTGACATATTTATTCTTCACAGTCTACGCTTCACTAGCATCAGTGGCGGCTCCTGCATATTTCTTAGGAGGAGGAAAGAAGTTAACAGCGCAAAATGACACCTTGAGAAAAACATGCTACAAATTAGCCTACATGCATATATGTAAGACCAGTTAGTGTTAGGGTTGGCCTTCCCTTTTATATAGCAATAATCTGTTTTTGTAAACTGAGTTTCCTAAATTGTCCAAAATATAATATGTTTTCACTTCCATTCATTGTTGAATAATAGCACAAATTAACAATTACAAGAAAATCCACAACCTCGCAACATTTTTCACGCACACTAGGCCTACAGCATCACACGTGTTGGAAGAGACCAGCTACTAACACGTAACCGAAACCGTTTTACGGAAATGTGAATGAGAAATAATCTGTTAGGAAAGCAAGAACACTGCACTCACCCACGTGGTCTGTGTTGCCACATGTACTATTTACAAGTTCAGTATCACATGCTTTTTAAGAATGCCAGTTCTTGTAAAGTCATACTTCCTTTATTGTTCAAAGCTACCGGTGGCCGATTAATTTTTTTATGTTAAAAATAATGTAGTTTGCAGTACTTTCAATTTCAAATATATTTGTACAAAACTGACAACTTGGCTGTTGTCCTGTCTAGTAGACAATGAATGGAAGTGAATTTCAGAGGCCAAAAAGATCTGCGATACTAACTTAGAACTACTTTCTCTTTGTTTTATATAAATCCAACTTCAACTGTCAGATATCCTCGAAAGTTTCAAACCATGAGTAGTAGTTTATATAAAGTGCAATGAATAATATATTTTGATTTATAATTAAAAAAAAAGTTTATATGATGTCTTCCATAGCTTTGCGTTAAAACTGTTTTATTGTGCCTCCTCCTAGATGTGTTATAGTCTGGTTGAATGCAGCATCGTTAGATGACAGCGGTAGCGAGCTTGCTGCAAGACCAGTCGGTTTCTATTTCCCGCCCATGCGCTGATACAGAGGAGGATCTCCTCCCTCTCCGTTCATTTACTTGCTTTAAAACTCTACTTCTTTCTCTGGCCGCTAACGCGCTGTTGTCTATGTGTGTTAACTGCAGTAAAGGAGGAATGGATTGACTTTCCTCCACACAAACAATCTCGCATCCTTCTCACAGTTTTCTAGCAGCACATGAGTGCGCGTGGTTTAAAACTCGATCAAGCGAGGTTTTCTTATAGCTGTGAACTTAAAAGTTATCGAATCTTCATCGAATTTCAAAACATATATTTCATTTGATATTTACTTTCAAAAGAAGAAAAATGTGAGGAGGACGTTCCTCCCTTCCCTCCCCCGAGGAACCGCCACTGACTAGCATAGCTTAATACTGGCTGTGCTAAGGTTTTATACAAGCCTATTCTTGTGTGTCTTTTGTACTAGTGAAGGTTTCATGATTTTATTAATGATCCTCATTGTTTTATTATATTTACATATTTTTTTCAGCAATATCCACTTCATCATAAGGTGATATTGTATAGCCAAGGTAAGTGAAAGTATTTACTCTTTCTATTATTTTATTATTCAAACAGATTTTACTTGGTACAGGGAATTTCCCACAAAATGACATGATTTCCGTTTTTCAATATTAATTTCCATGTTATATTTTTCACTGACCGTATTTAAATTGTGTACTGAATATTGTAAATCATCTTCAGTTGATGCTATGAGAACTAGATCATCAGCGAAAAGTAAAGCATCAAGCTGCAAATTTCGATTAATTGGAATAAATCGATGGCCAATCTTGAACGATTCTGTTTATATATATATATATATATATATATATATATATAATGAACAAAAGTGGTGAAAGACCACAGCCTTATCGTACTCCACTATAAATGGGTCGCCATTGTGAAAGTCTATTGTTGCTTCGAATTGCTATTGCTATTGCTTTCAAATTTAAGTATCGTAATATAGAGGTGCCATTTGAAATTATTTGAAATGGGATTCGGGGAGGGTGGGTTGAGAAGGTGAAACCTAAAATACAATTAAATCTGGTTTAACACTTCCTCCATCAATATCTAAATTGACTTTTTTGTTTAAATTAAATTTAATCGAATAAATAGTTATTTAGACTCAAAATTTTGAAATGAAAGTCCAGTATATGCCCACAGGCCTACATGTCACTTGCGATTCCTAACAAAAGAATAAGATTTATGACATAAAAATCACAATTACGTGGAAGTTTTGGGTGCCAACATGGCAGACCTTCTCACCCCTTATCATGTACTGATCCATTAATTATGGCAGTAAAATCTGTGCAAGTGTGGCGTGACACTTTCTATTTGTGAATTCTTCGATCACACTATATCATTTGCGAGTAATTAAGTTTTCACACAATGAAAACAACTTAGTAACAGTAACGTAGAATACCCAGTTCAATGACGTAAAGGCAAACACAGGGAGTATATAAATGAAAGTCTATTGCTCGTCGATGACAACAGAATTTTATATGCTCAGCCTAAATTCATCACACGGATTTAGTGTAGGAGAATTGGAAGTTGTCCCATACTCTTCAGTATTGTTGCACTTCGCTGACTCTTCGTAGGAAGGAAGAACTTTCTCCCGGAACTTAGGGGAGAGGTGAAGGCAAGTGTCGCATGATTACACGAAAAAGGAAGCTCTTGCCGGTTGAGACGCGGTAAATTATTCAGATTACTTTGGGAGGAAGAATTCCTGCTGAGTTCATATTAATAAAGATCCTGTAATTATTGATAATTTGATTCTAGCTCTCTCATTGACACTGAACTTCCTTCAAATTATTTTAATTGGTTATTTTACGACGCTTTATCAATTGCTATTCTTATCCAGCGTCTGAGGTGATAATGACAGCGAAATGAGTCCAGGTCCAGCGCCGAAAGTTAACTAGCATTTGCTCTTAATGAGTTGAGAGAAAATCCCGGAAAAAACCTCAACCAAGTAACTTGTCCCAACCAAGATTTGAACCCGGGCACGCTCGTTTCATGGTCAGACATCTTTGAAAATTGATATTGTCATATTTAAACAGTAAATATAAGACACACAGATGACGTGAATATGTTAGGAGGGAAAATACGGAAATTTTACTTGAAGCAAGTAAAGCGATTGGTTTGGAAGTAAATCCGGAAAAGACAAAGTATATGATTATGTCTCGTCACCAGAATATTGTACGAAATGGAAACATAAAAATTGGAAATTTATCCTTCGAAGAGGTTGAAAAATTCAGATATCTTGGAGCAAAAATAACAAATATAAATGACACTCGAAAAGAAAGTAAACGTAGAATAAATATGGAAAATGCCTGCTATTATTCGGTTGAGAAGCTTTTATCATCCAGTCTGCTTTCAAAAATACTGAAAGTTAGAATTTATAGAACAGTTACATATATTATCGGTTGTTCTCTATGGTTGTGAAACTTGGAATCTCACATTGAGAGAGAAACAGAGGTTAAGTGTGTTTGAGAATGGTGCTTAGGAAAATATTTAGGGCTAAGAGGGATGAAGTTAAAGGAGAATGGAGAAAGTTACACGACGCAGAACTGCACGCATTGTATTCTTCCCCTAACATAATTAGGCACATTAAATCCAGACGTTTGAGCTGGACAGTGCATGTAGCACGTAAGGGCGAATCCAGAAAATGCATATAGAGTGTTAGTTGGGAGACCGGAGGGAAAAAGACCTTTGGGGAGGCCGAGACGTAGATGGGAGGATAATATTAAAATGGATTTGAGGGAGATGGGATATGATTATAGAGACTGAATTAATCTAGCACGGGTTAGGGAACGATGGCGGGCTTATGTGAGGGCGGCAATGAACCTGCGGGTTCCTTAAAAACCATTTGTAAGTAAGTAAATATAAGACACACACAGGGAGAAAGGATCTGGCCACTCTGCTCTATTATTTCCTGGCCTAGTTGCCTCATAAGTGGTGCCTTGTTGGTGACACTTTGATGTTCAGACCTGTTTTCGGACAGTTGACTAAACAACAACTATATATATATATATATATATATATATATATATATATATATATATATATATACACATACACACATAGTGAACAATAAGTACGAAATATTGTTAATAACATCTTAAATTTTAATTTTACAAAAAAAAAAAAAGTCTTATACAGAAACTGTTAGAGATAAACCATATAATATTATGCCAGTGTTCGAAAACAGTTAGTTATTCAGACATAGAGTCTGTGGCAGTAAACTAATATTTTTTAATAGCATCCTATATTAAAATTTACATATTCCGAATCTCCATTAAATTTTACGTATGAATGCGTAGAAACGTTACCCATTCTCCAGTTTCTTGTCTCTTAACTATTTAATAAACTTGTTTCGTGGAATTGAAACTTGAGACAAATAAGTATGTAAATCATATTGAGTAAGCCATAAAACTAAACAAAGATTATGACAAACCAAACTTTATCACAGATGCTCAAAATTAGAACTATTCACAGCCAAAGAATATCCCAGTCTATGAGGAAAATAGTCCATTGTCTTCCTCACAGTTATACTCGTAAGACTGTTCCTTTCCATCTCATATCTACAATGGACTGTTTTCGTGATAGACTGGATTATTATTCTCCTATGACAGTCATAGTACGTGCGAAAAATTCTTAATGGATTGCAGTTTTTTTTTTTAATCCTGAATTCGTTTTAGTTGACTTCCAATGTACAACTTGGACCCTCGTTTCAAAATCGTTAAAGATGACAAGACGGTGAAACATGATGTTACTACTTCAGCATACCCCAAGTGTTTGAAGCTGTCCACTTGTTCCACTGTCTCATTTCGAATTCGCACGTTTACCTTCCTTATCTTCCTTCCGATAACTTGAAATGATAGAAACCGATTGAGAAGTGGAAAAAAGTACTACTTTAAAATATGTTCAGTGTATCTAATGTTGTTGAGTTGTTTAGTCATCTGTTCGAAGACAGGTGTGAACATCAAAAGTGATACCAAGAAGGCACCCCTTATGAGGCAACTAGGCCTGGAGATAATGGGGTAGGATGATCAATTCCTTTCCCCCTCCATTGCATACATCGCCAACTAGCTACATATTACACTAGACAGACTTCAGATGCATACACACAATTGTTCTTCCTCTGACACATATCGTCAAGTGAAATGCCTGACAATAGATGTACAGTGACATCAAAACTTTTTCCTTGCATTTTTAACTGTTTCTTTATTGTACCTATGTAGTGTCACTCCTTAACATAGCGAATACTGTACACCTGCATGCGCTACAGACGATTCGTGGGAGCTACTGTACAGATAGAGCTTGCGGTCGTGCGTCTGATGTAAGTATAGGATGAGCAAAAGGTATGTCCATGGGTGGGTAACTCATGCTCTCTAAGTGTGAACACAACCTCAGTGCAGGTAGAACTGACTCTGTACTGTAGTGTCTGTATACAAATTTGCTCGCGTCTACAGTAAGTGGCGGCTCGTTTTAAGTGAAAAACAATATAATCCCCAAAACATTTCCCTTTAGTGATGAGTCGAAAGAGAAAGATCTTTTATTAAGAAAGGAGAAAAAATTGCTTGTATTATGTTCTATTAACTTTCTTACGTATGACATTTATGTTACAAATAAACACAGTGAAGGTTTTAGTAAAGATGTACTGCCTAGATCTGCCTTAGATTAGCTAAAGGTAAAAATGGGATCTCAACAAGGTGAGACTGATATCAAATATCGTTAGCACGTTGTGCGTGCGAGTTACAGAATTGCAAGACATATGATCGGCTAGCTAAGAGCATTTATGGATAAATTTGAAATGTGGCAGTAGCCTATCATGTAGAACATAGACAACTTCACTTTCTTTCATTATAAACTATCTTGAAGAGTGATAAGAAAATCTTCTTATCAAATATAAGACCCTATTTCAAAACCTACAGCAGAATCCACTGGTAAGTTTGGAGAAACAGTAACAATTGACAAGGAATCGAGATTTTTTAAAAATCCTTTTGGTTTACAGTCGATAGAAGATCCTGAAAGTTTATAGCTTGAATTGATAAATCTACAGAACAGCACGCCACTCAGATTCCAGCGAAATCAGGAATCGAACTGTTCGTAATGCTGCCTAAGTCAGAATTTCTAAATATACTCTTTGCTTTCATATATACTGTATGTACTTGAGTCAGAGTTTAATATAAGAAAGAAGTGTAAAAGCTCTCTATGTACAGAAAGAGCTTAGAAGTAAGTTTATCTCATCTGCCGTGATATGTGAAAAATATTTAATTGAATTTGTGATTGTTTGCGAATACAGACTATTACCTTTCTGAGAACAGAGGAATACTTTTTAATGTATAAAGACTTGTAAATTCTCGCGTTCTATGTTTCAAATAAGACATATAATAATAAATATTAACAAATAGTATAATAATAAATAAGTGTTGCAGCTATGTTTATTGTCTCTTGAAAAGGTGTATTCAGGTTTGTTTCCAGTACTAAACTAATTTACAAAGCTAGGAAATAATATAATTTTGTTATGTGTGTTCAGGTACAGTCTGTCTAAAAATTACTAATTATTGTACCAGCGTCATTCTGAAATTCAAATCATGGAGTAGATATCACGACCACCTGCATGAGCCGCCAGAGCGCACCGCGGCAATGAACTGCTTTTGCAGCGAAACTACAAACAACTTATAACTGCTGCGGCTGGCTCCGTCTGTCTTTCTCTCTTTCAAGGTTTATTTAGCACTTTGTGAGCACGAGTTGCCCACCCATGTCGCTGATATCGGAATAAAAATGCAGTGATAATAAATCAACAAAACAATTTATTTTATGTTAGCAAAATCCACAAATACTTAAGTCTGCAAAAACTGAAAAAGCTATGTGCCTCAAACCGACATGTGGATATAAAATAAAAGTTTAACATAATTACATAAACAAACAAAATTTATCTGTCGAGATTATAAATTTAAGAATTAATTTAAGAATTCTGTAAGAAATGCCAGTTTCTGTAGCCAATCCCTTTAAGGACTTACAAGGGCTCTTCTGGGTTTTTTCCTTTTACATTTGCAACTAAATCTTGTGTTAGTTTTGTAGCCTTTCCAACATACCTTTTCCGTTCCGTGCATCCGGTTTCTTTAAATTTACTAACCAAGTTATTAATATATCTGCGGAAGTTTTCAGTAACTACATAATCAGGAAAACGAGAAACAAACTGTTCTTCACAGTCTTCAATATCATACTTCCAGTTTCCATCTCCATCCTTGGAGTATGCTTCAATAAGAAAAGCTCTCTGTTGCACAGAAAAACAAACATGTATTCGAAACACACTATACCACTCTACTATGTTACGTCGGCAACAGACACACAGCAACTGAATGTTGTGCCCCTTCAGACTGCACACAGCACAGCGAAAGCATTCCGACGGTTACCTCAGTTTATAAGCACGGGCCTGCATGGTATAGTCCATACCTGCACAAACAGCGCTCAACGAGCGCGCGCGCTCCTTCGGAGCGGGAGAGCTGTGTTTACCGCTCGCCGAATTGGAGAGGAAGATACGTCAGAATTACATAGACTTGCTATAGGTAGAGGAGAGGGAAACGACCACTCAGTTATCTAGTGGAGTGCAGTGCGTATTCTCAGTAACTGTTTCACGTTGCTTACCTATTGCTACAGTACAGTATGGAGGAATCTAAAAGACGGAAAAGTGGTGATCAGGCAGATTCTTTCAATGTTGCATGGGAAGATGCTTATTTTTTCATAGCTGCTGGAGTAAATAATCAGTGCTTTATCTGCCACAACATTTTGAAAGGTAGAAAGAAACGTAACATAAGCGTCATTACGAGTCCAGACATTAAGATACTAAAGATATTAATCTTCAACAATTTAAATATCTCTCTTCAGGGAAAACGCCAGCTCAGTGTTCATATGTTAAATAAATTACGGGATTTCAGTCGTAAACTTACACTTTTCGTAAGTCAGTTTCGGGAAGGTAATATGGCTCACTTTCGAACGATAGAAACTTCTCGTGATGAAGCCATGTTAAACGGTTACGTGCAAATATTAATTGAAATTCAAAATGAATTTAATTCTAGGTTCCAAGATCTTGTCTTAAGGTCCACACCTGTGGAGTAACGGTTAGCGCGTCTAGCCGCGAAACCAATGGCCAGGATTCGATTCCCGGTCAGGAAAAGTTACCTGGTTAAGGTTTTCCGGGGTTTTCCCTCAACCCAGTATGAGAAAATTCTGAGTAACTTTCGGTGTTGGACCCCGGACTCATTTCACCGGCATTATCGTCTTCTTCTCATTCAGACGCTGAATAACATAAGCTGTTGATAAAGCATCGTAAAATAACATACTAAAAGTCTTGTCTTAATTGGAAAGAAGTTTAAAGTTATCATAATAAATTCCTTCAACACCAGTTGAAACAATATCATGTAAGTTACGAGTGGGCCTGGTTGGCGCAGTTGGTATAGTGCTGGCCTTCTATGCCGGAGGATGCGGGTTCGATTCCGGGCCAGGTCGATTGCTTTTAAGTGTGCTCATATAACCTCGGCAGTTGCGAACGTCGTTAAATAAAACAAAACATTTAACGATTTACAGCTCGGACTTATTGATCTTCAATGTGGCCTAAGGTCTAAAGATCGTTTGAATAATACTACTAGCCTGGTTGAGTTTTACAAGACTAAACATTAGCAATAATATCCACGACTACACAGGCTGGCTGAGAAAATGATTGCTATGTTTGGCTCAACATTTATATTTGTGAGCAAATGTTTTCTATAATCAACATTAATAAAGGCAGGCATCGAACATCTGTAACTGATGTTTCATTACGATCAGTAGGCTACTGTTCCTTTCAGCTGCCAACAGCATAAAACCTCGTTTTCATGTACTGATAAATAAAAATATAAGAAAATGATATTGTACATTTAAGTAGGTATAAAATTTCTATTATTTCTGTAAAATAAATATTCTGTATTAATTAATAAGTTCAAGATAGTTTTGTAAACACTGAACGGAAATTCATTTCATGAACCTCGTGATAGAAGGCCTACTTTCTTTTGTGTATATTTTGTACGAGATCACCACTTCTTCCAGTCCATCCTATACAGAGCGCAGCTAATACCTGCATTCCGCTCATGAGCAGTGAGCCGGCTCGGAGAGCGCAAACCTTGTGCAGGCGTGGTATAGTCGAAAAACAAGGTGCAATAAGAACGTAAGGAAAAAGTTTTTTTAATGTCACTGTACATATCAGCCTTATTTGTTATCCCAGTGTCAAGTTTACGCTAATTTACGATATGGAAAGCAGTTCCTTTCAGACGAAATAAGAGGGGGAGTACGACCTTGACGGAAAGATACCATAAGATGTATTGTGCATAATAGGAGTGAAGAAACGTGATTTCTGGAAGCGACAGAATTCTACAAAGAACTAACCACCATGATAATCTAAATCTCAAGGCAAGGTAATCCATAATAACATTGACTTCATGTATTCCAAAAAGTGCAGAGTGTCCACATGAAACCTTTACAACTTCAGATGTAAATAACGAATTATTGAAGCAAAATATTTGGATGCGGTTTTCTGCATGTTAATCACAAACTGTCAAATTTTTTTTATGACAAAATCAATACACCTCTACATGTGCATCGTAGTAGCACGTAGCACATCAAGCCGATACTCGATTTCCTGCCATGTTTGCTAGAGAATCTGGACATCAACGGCTGCCTCGTCACTGAAGACAACACGCCGAAGGAATCCTTCTTCGTCATCAATTCTAGCCAGCTTGTCGACAGCAAATGCTGAGCGGCGTGGACGATCATCTGGCTGATGAAGCTTCACTAGCTGAACTTGTATGCGTACAAGTCTCAGATTCTTGTCGAGGACTTTGTGAACAGTCGAAAGTGGCAAGTTCAATTCCCTGGCGGCAATGCGAATGGGGTTTCAAGAGCTTTGGACAAATGCACCTTGCACACGTTCAATGTCCTCCACACTTATACTTCGCCGCCCACTGCCCTTTTGCCGCAGCACACTCCCAGTCTCCATAAATTGGCTGTGGCACTCCCGGATTGTTGGCCATGATGGCAGTTCTCTTTCATATGGGGTGCACTAGTGTACCTGATCGTGTCTCGAAAAATCAGGCACACACTCTATCATTTTCTAAGGTGTCTACATCTTCTTCACTGTCAGATTTCAGATATCATGAAAATTCACACTTTCAGCCAAAAAACGCATTTCAACAATCCAACAAAATTTCCATTAAAAGTTTGACAGTTTCTGATTTATAAGCAGAAAACCGCATCCAGATATCATGTCTCAATAATTTGTTATTTACATCTGAAGTTGTAAAGGTTTCATGTGATACCCTGTACATTCATGCTTCACTTCCACTCCATTCTTCTGTGGAGTAACGGTCAGCGCGTCTGGCCGCGAAACCAGGTGGCCCGGGTTCGAATCCCGGTCGGGGCAAGTTACCTGGTTGAGGTTTTTTCCGGGATTTTCCTTCAACCCAATACGAGCAAATGCTGGGTAACTTTCGGTGCTGGATCCCGGATTCATTTCACCGGCATTATCACCTTCATTTCATTCAGACGCTAAATAACCTAGATGTTGATACAGCGTCGTAAAATAACCCACTCCATTCTTAACCCTTAAATTGACAGAGAATCTTATAGGATACAATAGGTTAATAAGATATATATATATATATATATATATATATATATATATATATATGTAGGACAATTAAAATTTCACAATACTTTAATATTGTACAGCATATAAAATATGGACATTCCGATAGTTGTTTTCTTTACAGTCCGACAAGGTTTAATAAACTAGTGTGAAAAATGAAGTTATGCCAATTTAAGGGTTAATAAAGAAAAGACCAATTTCTTTGAGAGGACGGAACAGGTCGAAAGGCCTAATCCCTGTTGATGATGATGATGATGATGATGATGATGATGATAAAGAAAAGACCAGACAAATTGTTTACATAGGCCTATTTTATAGAGGTATTACAGCGTATAGATAATTATACAGTATGGACACTTCGCGTCGGCACCTTTGATGTAACAACTGATTTCAATGACCTTCAAACCAGTTTGAGCGTGAGATTCTGCTTTCTCCCTAGAGTTAGCGCTGACATCACACCAGCTAGCAGTCGACACAGAGGAAATATAACACATATATGCATTATGTACTCAAAATAAATTGGACCGATGAAATAATAAAACCGTCATTAACTGTAATGTGTAGACTCTACAGTTTCTTTATAATGAGAGTTGAGACGTTGACCCCAACAACAATTAAAATATGTAATGATTTGATAGCGCTGAAAATGGAAAAACAAATCTCCTATGAGAAGTAAAACCATATACCTATATTATATTGTATACAAACATTAAACGAATTTGATACATAATTTTATAATGTATTACATTATTTTATAATATAATCTATTATATATAAAATATAAAAAAATATTATTGCAACTAATTTGTCACTGATAAAGAAGGAAAAGCTGTTAAATTGAATTTATTTGAAGCAAAGCGTTCCCGATTATGCAATAAGGTAGGCGATGTTTGAATTCTGTGTCTTAACTCTTACACTCAATTATTATCTTAGCGTATGCTCGATTACACTAACCTCTAGCGCTTGAAAGTGGTACTAAACGCCGGCGCACAGAGAAACAAAGCACAGGAAAATTCGCTCAGTGTCCATTCTTTATAATCCCTATTCGCTGGGTATTACTCGACCGAGGCGAGTGGAGCCGCGGACGTAATGTGAACTATCGCGATGACGCTATAAGAACGCATGAGCAGTACAAGTGGCGCTCCAGGCTGCAGGACTTCACTGGCCTTGGTCGAGTAATAATGAAGTATGTATGCCTAACTTCTAAATATGTTTCCCAAGCTGTAAGCGGTCTCTTTAGTCTTCTAAACATAAGCCATAATCTTAACCTGTGATGTAAATCGAGTTAGCTCTGTGGAAGGTGACGTAAAAATAAGCATCCTACGAAGGGCGTGTTAATGAAAGCACCGACTCTCGCTGGTGGTTACCACTCCTAAGCTGACATCACCGCTTCCCAAATGACTCACGAGTTCCAATAATTGAACTTTCTTGAAATGAATTACATCTATCATCAAAACGAAGAAAATCGAACTAAATTTGTTAGTCCAGACATATATTTGGCATGCTATCTAGAAATGAGTATTACTACATTCCTCACAACGGTAGTCTCTATCGCGTTTTTAACAGTTCATTTTCATTCCGTCTGCTCTTATACTTATTGTAGGTTAATTTTTCTTACAGAACATACATTCTTAATAAATGATAGGCTATTCAATTAAAATATGCATGCTGTCTCAGGAGGAATGAAAAATAATTCAGAATAATGTAGTTTGTGTTCATCACGAATTATATTTTTTGTTTAGAAAACTCTAATTGTTTGTTCTTGACTACTTTCAAGTTTTTGTGAATTGCACAGTCTCATTTTTACAGCATGATGCCTAGACTTCCAGATATGAAATGTCCACTTGAGAGGACAAGGTGACTAAAAGGACCTGTCAACAACAGTCCATGAAGCGGCATTGACGTTGCTGTCCTCTGTAGAGGACGCAGTGAATGAAAGGGTTAACCTGATATACCTATGAATAATTTCAAGGGAAAAATTGTTCCGAGGCCGGGTATCGATCCCGAGACCCTTCGCTTAGCGCACGAATGCTCTGCCGACTGAGCTACCCAGGAACTACACCCGACACCGTTCCAAGTTTTCCCTTTATATCCGCACAACTCAAGTGGGCTGACAAGGCGTCAGAAACTCAACTCTGAGTGCACACAAATTGTGTGACTTGATTACCCATGTCCGAAATGTAACGGTTGGAAAATTATTGATGGGCGAACTTTTAAAAGAAGGGAGGCATTATAGACGTATTTCTGCGTTTCATAACATCGTAATACGATGCATTATTGAAAATTCTGCATCCTGTGTTGTTCCAATAAGTTTATTTCACAATTATGTACAAACTCAGTAAGAAAATAAAATAATTACATAAGACATATTACCAAGATTGCCCTTATTATGTATTCCATGAATTGCAAATTCATATCAGGTAGCGGTACCAGTTCTCTTTCCGATCTCAATGAAACACTTGACACCGTGCGTGCTAAACAGAAACTGAATTCACTTGACATTTAATTCTTGTATTCGCATAGTGAATATGCAGTCATGTTTTTTGTTTATGGATTTTGTGATGGCAATCTATTGGCTGCTCTTCAAGAAAGACGACGTTTTCCCAAGGATTTCTACCCTAACTTAAAACTTCGGACGGAGATATATCAGGTTAAGTCGATGTACGTTAACCCAAACCAAACTATCCTGAACTATTTTACATTCCTCCTGAGACACTCTGTATATATTCTCCTTGGTTCTATGTGTCGAATACTATTTTCTTTGTATTATGCGATTTAATATAAAATATGCAGTAAAACTATAAAAAAAAAATGGACGTAACACTCAAGATGAACCTCTAAATATGCTTTATTAAACATAAAATCTAAGGGCGCTATTCACAGACATTTCGCTAGCCTCGCTACGAGCGTGCTAAACTAGCCCCGACTTTGCCAGAGGAGGGACGAATTATTCATATCGCTAACATTGGTTTATGAATATGAAAAACGTTAGTTTCGCTGATCATCCACCAGAAGCCCGCGCTAAAAAATGTCTATAAATACGGCCCTTAATATCTAAACGTGCGGACTGAGGGGTTTCTGCACAACTTGAAAGGTCTATATAAGAATATTACAACCGTATGAAAAACTGAATTTAAAGAGAATTGTGACTTGGGAGTTTCTGTAATTCTATTGGTCTACACAATTGGCTTCATATGTACGAATGACGAACATTCGAGTACCCGCCATTAGACTAAAATAAAACATTTTTCATTGATGGGAATAGTAGAAGATAATTATCGAAACATTTGAAAAATGAAATGTAGGGGAACTAGGCCTAAAATGACATACCTTAAGGAAATCTTGAAAAAAATATGTATTCTTACCAAATTTGTTTTGGTCAGATATACAGGGACATTATTTTATTTTTACTACAATTTTTATTGTACCCGAGTTTTTTAATGTACTTCACTCCCACCCCTTCTACTAAGGAAGTTCCAACTCCACACAGAACCAAGACCGCAGATAGTAAGCAGTACTGAGTTACTGAGTATAGTACGTTCCAAAAATATGTTCGCGTTTTCCAGTGACGAAAGAGCTTTCAATATTGAATCATATTTTCGCACAGGTACTGTCCGTTTGCCTACGTCGCATCCCGATTTCCCCCACCTGCTTCTGCCCGCCCCTCTGTAATAGCTGGGCTGTCTTAGCTCTTTTATGAAAACATTAATTTCTCTTAGGAATTGGAAGTTTACGTAATATTATACAGCTGTTTAATTTAACTTAAATAAAAGGGCCTCGTTAAGTAATTAACTGTCACGTGATTCCCTCCCTTTCTACAATCCTGCGGCATAACCACTTGGACGGACAGTAGATAGCATGTCCGAGTAATTTTATATTTTCGGGTCGGGCAGAAGTGAAGATTGAATTCACAGTACGTAGAGTAGGTACAGAATTATTTCAACATGAGTTACTAGTACGAAGGACGAAACTGGCAATTGGAATTAGATGCAATAGTCTATAGTGCGATAATATGCACAAAAGAACTGAAGCCTGTATCGAAATGAACGGCAACCATTTTCAAAACTGTGTTTAAATATTCATATTATGATTATTTTTCAATTTAACTTCTTTCTCTATATTGTACGCTAATGTGCTGTAGACAGTATAATATACACTGCATAATGAATACGTACGCATGGATAACTCACTTCGTGAGTAAAAACATTTATTCTTAATACAGTACTGTACTTTGATTAAAGAAGAACCTAATGAAAATTATCAAACTCAAAATCGCGATATTTCCTAGTTTACGTAAATGGATGGACTACTTTTCTTCCTTCCTATGCCTAGTAGAGTGATTTGTGTTTTACGCCAGTATCATCGAACTCCAGTCTTGGAGGGGGCAGCAAGCGGTGTTTCCGGTTCTCTAAAGGTATAGACAGGTTAATATTAAAAATGTTAGTAAAAATAAAATGATGTCCCTGTATAACTGATACTACAATATTAACACATATATTAAGATTAACAGAAAGTGGAAAATACTGACAATCTTTAACTGAAAGGTATGTTTGAAAAGAGACAAACTATGTCGTTTTAGCCAAGTTACTAGGATAAAATGACACACTGAAGTTAATTTTTACATAGTTCAAAAAAAATTGTTCTCTTAGATACACTTGCACATTCATTGTGTGCCCATGAGAAACATTTCTTGCACTGTAGCCTTGTTTCTTCTGGTTTATATTGGCTGTAAAATTCATTGCAGTAGAGACATGGTGCATCGTTCTCAACATCACCATCGAAGTCACTCCCTTCATCTTGGTCCCCGTTGCTTAGATGAAACTGAAGCTGTGTGTTTCCTCCGCTTGGTGAACGCCTTTCTTCTACAGCTCTTCTATCAGCTTCCTTTAATTTTAATTGGTTAATAAAAGAGCTGCTCGATTTGGGACCCTTCATGTGTTCTTTTCCTTCTCGCCACAGATCTAGTGCCAGAGGGAATCGGGGAGATCTCTTGCTGTAACACACGAGGTGAAGGCCTCATTTGTGAGGTTTCCGCTGCTGGAGCAGTTGTTGGTGATGGCTCTATCATATGTTCTTTTGCATTTTTTGTTGTTGAACTGTTCTTCTATGTTGCACCCTTTGGCCCGTCTGTAGGGACTGCATTCGTTAGAGGTCTGTCTGTGGGCACTGCAGGACTAAATAAGTGATCAGGAAATATGTCCGAATTGAGTGGACAAATTCCTGTTGAACAAAATCCACCCAATTAATTGGTGATGGTTGCAGCTTTTCCATAGACTTCAGAAAATAAGTCCGCAATTTGAAACTGTGTAATCACCCATCCAAGATGATTCCTCAGCCACTTTGTAACGGCCTGATCATATGTTTTCAAAGGCCCGAAGAAAGAGACATCAAGTGGCTGGAGTCGGTGGGTGCAGTGACGAGGGAAGGCTAACATGACGTGTAATCACTGTTGCCAACTTCTATGCATTATAGAGCTATAAATCCAAACTCATCTTACAATGTTTTCTACAAAAGCGCTTTTTGGTGAAGTAGGTGCTAGCAAACTTCGGACTCGTCAAGCCTAGCTCATTCATAAGAGGATAAATCAGAGTAACAAAATTCAGTGCATATAAATATTGAAAATATATTTATTTTAGAAACTTTAGTGTTTTATATATTGTAAAGAAATCCCCATCTCACCTATTTTAAAATCAGTTAGCTTTACGAAAAATTCAGTCGAGCAATGAGAGAGATGCCACTATATATTACATAATTTCACAGAAGTAATCACTAATCAGCCATTGTAAACAAATTTGACACCAATTTTGCAAATCGCTATCGCCCATAATATATGGCTTCCCATTTCCAGTCAGAAACATGCACTTGGGTAAAATGACATAGTATGTCATTTTAGCCAAGTAGGTGGTATGTCATTTTACCCGGAATGAAGAAGAATAAGAAGTAGTGTTAGTACGACCTAACCTCTTTATGTATTTGGATATTGTAATGCTTTTTATAGAGGGAAATATTCATGTTTTCAGTCATGAACATTATTTCACTAATATCTGATTCTTAAAAGGACAAAAAAATACATAACACACCTCAACAATATTATATCGTCTTGCACTTTTTCCCTTTAGTTGCACCTGCTTCACCAAAAAGCGCCTTCGCTTGCTAAAACTTGGATGTAACCACTGTTTCCAGCTTCTGTGCATTATAGAGCTGTAAATTCAAACTCAGCTTGCAGTGTTTTCACAAAACACATAGTATGTCATTTTACCCAAGTATGACATTTTAGCCCTAACTCCCCTATAAAGTGTTGTTACTACAAATGTAAAAAGTTAATTTTTTTAGTTGGTTACTTTACGACACCGTACCAACTGCTAGGTTACTTAGGGTCCACCACAACGGTTAGCATGCCTGACTGTGAAACGAGTGGGCCCGGGTTCAAATCCTGGTTGACACAAGTTACCTGGTTGAGGTTCTTCCGGGATTTTCCCTCAACCCGTTAAAAGCAAATCCTAAGCAACTTTTGGCGCTGGACACTGGATTTATTTGGCTGTCATTAATACCTTCATCTCATGCACTCTAGATAACCATAGCAGTTGATAAAGCGTTCTAAATTAACCAATTAAAACAAAAAAGTTATTTAGCGTCTATGGACTTGGTGATAGCGAGATGGTATTTTGTCGCGATGATGCCGAGGATTTGCCATTACCTGATATAATAATAATAATAATAATAATAATAATAATAATAATAATAATAATAATAATGGTTTATTTTAACTGGCAGTGTTAAGGCCATTCGGCCTTCTCTTCCACTCGATCAGTATGATACAAAATTAATACATTAGCCTATAAACAAAACATAATTAATGTAATAAAATAGCATACATATTACATAATTAATATAATACAATAACAATTCCTTTTATCTTCCCACACAGCAGTAAAATAATATGTAGTATTGGTAATAATAATAATAATAATAATAATAATAATAATAATAATAATACCTAAATATAATGAAATTATTAAACTCAATAACGATTATAATAATTATAACTTCAATTTGACTGTGTCCGTAAGAAATAGTTTAGCCTTTGCTTGAAAGTAGTTATTGCCTGGCAGATACTAATCTCCTGAGGTAGAGAATTCCATTCACGGGGACTGAGACAGTAAAAGAGGATGAATAATGGGATGTTCTATGAGGAGGAATTGCTCAAATTTTGGCTCCCCTGTGACCTGATGTTTAGATTGTGATTGGCGGATAAGTAATTAAACCGGGAACGAAGATAATTTATAATAGAAGTGTGGAGAACTCGAAACAGGAGAGACTAGGAATCAAGAATTCTACGGTTATTGAGTCGCAGCCAGGATAAATATTTAAA
The DNA here is from genome assembly GCF_040183065.1 of Periplaneta americana. Taxonomy (NCBI): domain Eukaryota; kingdom Metazoa; phylum Arthropoda; class Insecta; order Blattodea; family Blattidae; genus Periplaneta; species Periplaneta americana. Next base: position 111,453,648 of record NC_091130.1, read on the forward strand.
CAAAGGTGTAATATGGTCGAATCTGCGACCATAGCTGATGAATCTGACACACGTATTGTGCACACGCTGCAGCTTGTTTTTATTTTAGTAGGTTATTTTACGACGCTTTATCAACATCTTAGGATATTTAGCTTCTGAATGAGATGAAGGTGATAATGCCAGTGAAATGAGTCCGGGGTCCAGCAAGTTACCCAGCATTTGCTCATATTGGATTGAGAGGATAACCCCGGGGGAAAAAAAAAAAAACTCAACCAGGTAACTTTCCCCAATCGGAATTCGAACCCGGGCCACCTAGTTTCGCGGGCAGACGTGCTAACCATTACTCCACAGATGTGGACTGCAGCTTGTCCACACCTGTGGAGTAACGGTTAGCGCGTCTGGCCGCGAAACCAGGTGGCCCGGGTTCGATTCCCGGTCGGGGTAAGCTACCTGGTTGAGGTTCTTTCCGGGGTTTTCCCTAACCCAATATGAGCAAATGCTGGGTAACTTTCGGTGCTCGACCCTAGGCTTTAATTCTTCTATATTTTGTATTTTTGGTAGGTAGTTATAATTTAATAATGTTTTATGATTTTCATTTCACCGGCATCATCATCTCATTCAGACGTTAAATAACGTGAAATGTTGATAAAGCGTCGTAAAATAAACTACTAAAATAAAATAAAATAAATGCAGCTTGTTCGAAAGTTCAATTGTCAAATCCGTAAGTATTACGTCGCAATAGTCAAACAGTAGTAATACAAGGGTTTGCACTATAGTCTGTTTTAATTTTGGCGGGAGGAAGTTTCTGAACGGGTTAAGAGAATATATGGTATAGCATACTCTCTTGGACATTTCCTTTATTTGGCATATCAATTTAAATTTTCAACTAAGTAAATGCCGAGATTTCTGACGACAGAATGGTACGGAATAGTGGTATTATTTACGTCATTATTTTCGCCTTACAGTTAGGAAAAAACTCGGAAAAACCAAACCAGGTAATCAGTACAAGCGGGAATCGAACCCATGCCCGATCGCAGCTCCGGATCAGCAGGCCGCCTGAATTACTCCTACTCCGGTGCTCGCTTATATTTACAATAAAACGATTTAATTGTTGAAAAATATTCAGTAGCTACTCTCTTATCTATTTATTTTATTTTATTTTAAATCCACCACCAACAGAAGCAGGCTTCCAATTACACGTGGCTTACATAGATATATACACAAAATACATAATGAGAGAAAAAACAACAAAACACACAACACAAACAAAAGAAAGAAAATACATAATGGTAATAGATGCTAGAATATAATATTACAGTTAATATAGTGCCAAATGTCAATATAATTATGAAAAATTATTTAAAAACTGGAGTAAAAACATTATAATACACTTCTTCAGCTTCTTTCAGCTTTTATCAAGATATTTCAAACAATTTGTTTAAATGTGTGTATTTTATGAATTCAAAAATCTTGGAACAACAGTAACAAATATAAATGATACTCGGGAGGAAATTAAACACAGAATAAATATGGGAAATGGCTGTTATTATTCGGTTGAGAAGCTTTTATCATCCAGTGTGCTGTCGAAAAATCTGAAAGTTAGAATTTATAAAACAGCTATATTACTGGTTGTTCTTTATGGTTGTGTAATTCTGACTCTCACTTTGAGAGAGGAACATAGGTTAAGGGTGTTTGAGAATAAGGTGCTTCGGAAAATATTTGGGGCTAAGAGGGATGAAGTTACAGGAGATTGGAGAAAGTTACACAACACAGAACTACACGCATTGTATTGTTCACCTGACATAATTAGAAACATTAAATCCAGACGTTTGAGATGGGCAGGGAATGTAGCACGTATGAGCGAAATCAGAAATGCATATAGAGTGTTAGTTGGAAGGACGGAAGGAAAAAGACCTTTGGGGAGGCCGAGATGTAGATGAGAAGATAATATTAAAACTGATTTGAGAGAGGTGGGATATGATGATAGAGACTGGATTAATCTTGCTCAGGATAGGTACCAATGGCGGGCTTATGTGAGGGCAGCAATGAACCTCCGGGTTCTTTAAAAGCCAGTAAGTAAGTAAGGGTCGAATTCATAGTCGTCACTTATAAAATGAGGAAACACTTAAGTAATGAGCGTTTCCTTAGCACTTATTTCAGATCGTATTGCAGAGACGCTACTCATTCATATGCCCTGAGCATTCCCTTGACATCGAAAGAAATATGGCAACATGGCTAGACATGAGCGCTTTCCTACATTCAATTATTTTCCAGCGCCTTCAAATTGTTAAATCGGCATTATTTTAGATTTTTAGATTTATTTATTTAACCTGGTAGAGATAAGGCCGTCAGGCCTTCTCTGCCCCTCTACCAGGGGATTACAACTATAACATGAACAATAAGATTACAATTAATATTAAATTTACAATTACAATTACAATAAAAATTAAAGTACGACAAGAATACCTGATTAATGAAAGCTAGACATTTTATCATAGAAGTTAAGAACAAAGAATATTTTTGTATTTACTAAATTAAAAATTAAACCTACAATAACAAAATTCTATAGTGATGAAATTACCGGATATTGAGATATTTTGTGATAGATTAAAAGAACTATTTACAAGAAACCATGTCTGAACGAGTCTCAATTACTGACCAAGTGCCTAGTAAGTTTGCGTTTGAATTGAATTTTATTTCGACAGTCCCTGATGCTAGCAGGTAACGAATTCCAGAGTCTTGGCAGGGCTATTGTGAAAGAGGATGAGTATGAGGAGGTGCGATGGGATGGTATTGTTAGTATTGTTTCATGGCGAGAGCGTGTGTTCAGATTGTGGTGGGAAGAAAGGTAAGTGAAGCGAGACGACAGGTACGAAGGAATAGAAGAGTTCAAGATTTCGAAGAGAAAGAGAAGTGAATGTAAATTTCTTTTCTTATCTAGTTTAAGCCAACCTATTGCTTCCAGGGATGGGGTAATATGATCATATTTACGAACATTGCTTACAAAACGTACACACAAATTATGAGCACGTTGAAGTTTCATTTTGTTGTCGCTGGAAAGGTCAGTCAGTAAAATGTCAGCATAGTCAAAATAGGGAAATACAAGGGTCTGCACAAGGGACTTTTTTAAGCAAGAGGGAAGATGAACATTTATCCTTTTTAGCACATGAATAATAGAATATACTTTTCTGCAGGTTTCTGTGATTTGCATGTCCCAGTTGAGATTATTATCCATGTGAATGCCAAGATTTTTTACCGAAGAACTGAAAGGGATATGCACTGTACTTACTTTAACGGGGGAAATGTCGAGGTGCTTTACAGCGTCGGTTTGCCGTTTGTGTCCTAATATGATTGCTTGTGTCTTTCCAGGATTGATATTAAGATGGAATTTCTTTGTCCATGTCACAATCGAGTCAATGTCTTTGTTCAATTTATTTATAGCGTCATTTATTCGATCTAAGCGGGAAGAGATGTAGCATTGAAGGTCGTCAGCATACAAGTGATAGTTACAATGCCTTACATGAGATGTAATATCACTGACATATATTGTGAACAACAATGGTCCGAGTACCGAACCCTGTGGTATACCTGATGTTATGTTAAGCCAGGAAGAGCTTCGATTCCCGGATACAACACATTGTTGTCTTTCCCGTAAGTAGGATTCGAACCAACTCACAGCAGTCTCTGACAAATGCAGATTTCTCAATTTATGGGTGAGCAGGTCGAAATTTACAGAGTTGAAAGCTTTGCTAAGGTCAAGAAGTGTTAGTATTGTTACTTTATTAGAGTCGATTGCTTCACGAATGTCTTCTGTCACTTTAAGTAGAGCAGTGCTTGTGTTGTGTCCAGCTCTGAAACCTGACTGATACTTGTCGAATAGTTTGTGTTCGTTCATGTAGTTAGTAATTTGTCTGTGTACGATTCTTTCCAGTGCTTTTGATATGGCTGGCAGGATACTGATTGGTCTATAGTCGTTCGGGTCGGTGGGAACTTTGACTTTTGGAAGAGGAAGAACGAAAGCTTGCTTCCATATTTTAGGGAAAGTTGAAGTGATTAAGGAACTATTGAATATGTGTGCAATTGTAGGTATTACTATGTCTTGTATTTTCTGTATGAGTAATATGCTAATGTTGTCTGGCCCTTGAGCTTTCGTCTTGATGCGTCGGATGGCTTTCATTACGTCAATAGGAGTGACGTCAGTAAAATAGAATTTGTCTCGAATTGGGGGAGCTGAGTCAGGCAAAACTGTGTCTTGTTTCGTTGTGTTGTTATTGTCATACACAAATACAGAAGTAAATATTATAGAGCTAAAAATTATACAAGATGTCGAGAAAGCATTCTACAGAAAAGAAAGAAGTGAGCTAAGATAACTAGTTATGAAATATGGAGATATCGTCGGGAAAAAAAAAAAAAAAAAAAAAAAAAAAAAAAAAAAAAAAAAATTATAATTGTTCTCTCCAAAAGAAGAAATTGACGTGGAATAAAATTGCAGTTGAGTTTAATGCAAACTCCGGAAATATTCCTGTAAGTAAATCATTTTAATTTAGTTTTCATTTATTTTTATGCTAAACAAAGTGGAAGTGATATAATTATGCAAATTTTAACAGCTTATTCCTTGGGTAGAATACAAACAAAAATGCAAATGACACTTTGTTGGGACGTGAATACTTTTCGAAAAAAAAAAATGCCGCTTAAATCTACCTGAAATGCTGCTGTATCATTAAATCTCAAAGCAACCAGTACTTTCAGCAGTGGCGAAATCGGTAAGCCTCATGGTTGCATTGTGAATTGAAATGAGAGACACCAGAATATTCACAACAGTGTTCTTGTCGAAACGGTATCTCCTCTTAAAATGTTGATCATTATACATCTCTAAAGGGTTTTCCATAACTCTTTTGCTTGCCGAAACTCATTTTCATTTTAATTACAGAACTCAATAAATTAAGTTAAATCATAATCATCATCCACTGTATACCGAATCAGCTGATTATAATGCATATGAGGAAACACTTGAGTAAGCTGACAAGCTACCTTATTTGAATAAGTGTTCACTTCGGTGGGATTTATGAATTGGAAATTATTATAAGCAACTGCTTAAGTGTTTCCTTACGATAAGTGTTGACTATGAATTCGGCCCTAAGTGTGTATTTTATGAAACATCAGAGGGGCAGTGTGTTGAGCTTAGCGACTTTAGGGCAAGGCGTACGGACGGAGGCAGGTCCATGGCCGTTGCATCCTGGGCTTCGTATTCTTGACACCATTATCTCGTGTTTGCATGGAAAACCCCAACCACAGTGGGTCAGCGCTCTGAAGCAACTCGGTTATTCAGATGAAATTAATTTCGCGTTACATAACGGATTACCTATCTTAGGTACTGAGGCGATTACGTAATGGGGAATTCTCTGATTCAGCTGTAGAGTTCAATGAAACTCTAAAGCAATTCATTTATTAAATACGAATGGAGCTCAGGTACAATGCAAAAGCAAAGTACAGGACTGTACACAACGACATTTCCACAGAGTGATAACTAGAATACGGATTTTTAGGTCGTTAAAATGTAATTTTAGGTGCCTAAAACAGGCTTAAAAGTGTAGGAAATAGTCTCTAAACAATCGAAAATAAGCTCTAACAAAAATAATATTTCTTTAAAAACATGTTCCAAATCATCAGGCATTCACTTCTAGAATTTAATAATTTTAAATGCTTATACACCATTACCACCACTACTACTAAATTACAAGAACAACAAATATCTAATTAGTTATACATAAACTAAACAATTAAGTGTGAAAAATAAATTTTAGACAAATTCAGTACACAAACAATTCAAATATAATCAATTTTTACCAAGTCTTGTCCGTTAATGTCCATAATTAGCTTCACAATAAATTACTAATACTTTTTCTAAATTTTCAACTAAAAGGCAATTCCGTCTGTCACTCAACACAAATTTGTATGCTGAAAATGAACGCTCCACATCCACTGAAGTAACAGGAGAGTATTTCAATTTTGACACTAGTTGGACAGGAATGTTACATTGTAAATCCGTGGTCTTCCCTGCTAGGATATCTGAAGCAGTACGCAGGTCCTTCAGTCCTACATTTCTCTGCAGAACTTGTTCCAGTTTATCCCGTAGCCTAAGCCCACTTTATTTCCAACAGAACCAGGAACACATTTGGAATTCAAAATACAAAGTTTCGGAATAAGAATGGGTTTTTTGACCTATTAGAGATAAAACATAGGTACTTAATAGGTCAAAATAGGCTTTGTCGTCAAAATAGGCACTTTTAGGTGTTATTAAAATACCAATTTTAGGCATAGTTTTATATGAAACGTGTACTTGCAAGTTTTTATGAACTTATCTTTTAAGGATTAAAATAGGTTTTTACCTAAAATCCGAAGTCTAGTGATAACAGTCCCAATACTAGCCTAGCTGTCAGAACTGGGCGCTGAACTGAGTGCTTGAAATTAAATTCCTACGATCCTGAGCAACATACCTCTTTCAGGATTATTAGCCCTCTCCAGTATACAAAGCAGACATTTACAACTGACGGTGAAGAACAAGTAACAACATTTGAATTCAATGAGTGATTCCTCCATGGCATTCAAATTATTTGCGGTGAGAACTCTACGTTTTGAAAGTTGGGATCTAAGAAACCGGAGAGAAAAATATCATGTTTATTTTTATGTCATTCCAGCCCTTTTCTCTTTGCTCTGTTTCCACGTGGGCTATGATTGCGTTAGCTTTGAAAATTAATTTCTGTAGATGCCTTCAAGTCCGAAAACTTGTATCATAAGTAGGGGCGGATGTTGATGAAAAGTCATCTTCTTATTTTTCACATTAGGACGATGCCTATTAATATATAAATCCTTTATATGTTAATATCAAAGTAAAAAATTAATTTCCTATATTGCATTTTTTTATGTTTTTGAACTAATAGATCATTTTTACATTTTTTTTTCGGAATTTTTTGGTCATTTTTAATATTTTGAAGAACTTTTACATCATTTTGAATGCATTTTACTTCCTTCCTTACATATAGGCCTATTAAATATTTTTCTAAGCAAAGAGATCGATCATGTTACTGCTTATAGTACCAAGTATTTGAAGCTGTTCATTTAGAATTCGCAAGTTTACCTTCTTTATTTTTCTTCCCTCTTGTTTGCATTTATCTTCTTCCCATACTGCTCATAGCTTCATTTATCTTCAGTTAGCATAGCCCTTAGTTTCATCTCCTCTTCTCCTAACATTGCCATATCATCAGCCATTCTTACGCACTTTGCTCTTCTTCCTCCTACTATCACTCATCCCGTGTTCTGAAAACAGTTCTTCACTAAATCCTCAAAGTGTATATTGAACAGGGTAGGCGATAAAGGACATCCTTGCCGTACTTCTCTCCCTATTTCACTTCTTTCTGACATTTCTTCTCCTATCCTATATACATTGATACACTGGTATCTAGTGGTCTGGATAGAGCAGTCTGTATAGCGCTGGCCTTCTGTGCTCGACGTTGCGGATTCGATCCCGGCCCAGGTCGATGGCATTTAAATGTGCTTAAATGCGAAAGGCTCATATCAGTAGATTTACTGGCATGTAAAACAACTCCTGCGGGACAAAATTTCTGCACACCACTGATATAACCTCGGCAGTTGCGAGCGTCGTTAGATAAATCATAATTAATTACTGGTATCTGTTAGAGAAAAAAGGATAATTGCCAATTGACTGTTCGATATCTTGCCGTTCAATACGTGTAACTATGTCTCTATCTCTATATATAAGAAACGAAATCTCATCTATTTACAGCTTACAGCAGTAAAATGTTTGGAAATATTCAACATTTTTTTCCTCCATTACTTTATCTTGTACAATAATGAAAATTGGTATGTGTAAAAAACTGTCCTTCTGCTATATGAAAAAAATATCTTTACGATTTAAAAAAATATATATATATTTTTTTCAAAATGGATAATGGTAGTTCTCTGTGCAGTGATTAAGCGTTTCCCTCATAACTCATAAACTTGTTAACTATTTCATGTTCTCTCTCTCTTTTATTTTATTGCTGAAACTTATATTTACAATATCATGTTCCTTCAACTACATTCCTTAATAAATATTTTTTTTTTGTGTTATAAGAAAATACTGATATTTGACCATTTTTAATTAATTTATTTTTTACCTGACAATCTATCAAAGGTAGAGAAGTGATCTTTCATCATATTATAGATATGACGTGCATAAATACAAACAAAAAATGTCATCAGAGAATGTTGGATAGTTTTTGAGTTAAGTGGGAACGCTACATCACTGCACAGTGAATTGAATTTTGAAAAAAAAAAATGTAAATAATTTCTTTAAATTGTAAAAATATTTCTTTCATATAGCAGAAGGACAGTATTTTACACATACTAATTTTCATTATTGTACAAGATGCAGTAATGGAGGAAAAAGATGTTGAATATTTCCAAACTTTTCCTGCTGTAAGCTGTTCCTAACCCCTTAACTATCAGAGAGCATTAAAGCCATCCAGTATTGGAAGTTTAAACTTCACCATTACTACTTTCAATTTACTGGAGCTGTTAAATTAATGTACGGATAAAGTTTTCGTAATTAATGTAAAATGTTTAAATTCTGATATTCAGTTTAGCCGAAAATATTTATGCTAAATTATGTACTTTATAATAAAGCAAGCAATTTTATACATGTAATTATTGCGTGTAGTTCAAAGAAGGAATTTTATTTTAAAGAAAGTGGGGAATGAAGAAAGGAAAGACAAGAAAGAAAAAAAAGAAAGAATGAGAGGAAAAGAGAAATTAAAACACTAAAGAGAGAAACATTTCATTATTAAATCATCAGACCTCCAGTAGGATGACCACAAGGATCTTGAATACAAAACAGTTATATTCTTTTTAAGTCGTTAGTTACTTAAAAAAACGTAAATTTTAAAATTTGGGATTTGCTTGATGCCGAAATATCATATTGACAAAGTTATCTTTCTTGAAAATATAAATGATATAAACGAAGGGAAAATGAAAAAGTTGATGATTCTAGCAATATTCAATGGTTATTTGGTGGTGTGATGATAATGGTGATATTTTACAGTTTTGTTAAATATTTTACTTTGAAGCATTAATTTCAGTCTTAAATCTGAAATTCAGAGAAGAGACTTTAGACAAGTTGACAAAGGGCGGATATGATGCTGTGAAATGCACATTCCATTGCAATAGACAAGAAAACAATTTTCGTTAAACTATGTAATGATCTGGAATACCCCAAGTTTGTAACACTCTTGTTTTGTGTAACGTAACAAAGAGATTATGGGTGGGGGATTGCTGAGACATCCTGGAGCAACCATGCACACCCTCCAACAGTAAAAAATAAAAGGGGAAGGGAGAGAAGAAATTTATTGGAAAGGGTTAGACAAGAAGAGAGATCGACTATAAAACCTACGTCTTGACACACATTCCTGCAGTCAGAAGAAAGTGAGATCGAAAGGGGAGAGCAGTGCACTTCGGAGCGAGTCAGAGAGTGTCTGAAGAAGCCTGCGTGTCACTGTAAACAGCGTGCCATATAACAGGTCAGTGAAATAAGTATCTAGATAATAACCCAGTACTCGTACAGCATTTGGATTGCTTTGGAATAGTATTAATTATTCGACCTGCGTTATATACGAGAGCAGATTAACCGTGCGTGAGATGCAGTCCTGGGATCGAATCCTTTCTGCAGGAAGGATGTCTGTTATCAATGTGATATTTCGTTGTGGAAACCCCATCGTGTTACTGCCTAATGGATTAAATCGAAAAAAAAATATATATATGAATTGATTTCGAGTGTTTTCAGAGGTTGTAATAGTGTCCTGGAGTATACAAAGTAACGTCTTAAATGAGAAGTAACTAATTATAATACATACAATAAAAATAATACCGAACACCGATAGTGAGAGAAACATAAGTGCAACACATGTTGATTGAATTTTGAGTTCATGATTTAAGGGGTTAGGTACAGCTTACAGTAGTAACATTTTGGAAATATTCAACATTTTTTCCTCCATTACTGTATTTTGTACAATAATGAAATTAGTATGTGTAAAACACTGTTCTTCTGCTGTACGATTTAAAAAAATGTTTCCTTCCCCCCCCCCAAAAAAAATTCAATTTACTGTGCAGTGATGAAGCGTTTTCCACATAACTCGAAAACTATCCAACATTCTGTGATGAAATTTTTTGTGTGTATTTATGTATCTCATATCTACAATATGATGTAAGATCACTTCTCCACCTTTGATAGATTGTCTGATAAAAATAAATTCATTTGAAAAATGGTCAAATATCAGTATTTTCTTCTAACACAAAAAAATATTATTTATTAAGGAATGTAGTTGAAAGAGCATGCTATTGTAAACATGAGTTTCAGCAATAAAATAAAAGAGAGAGAACTTGAAAAAGTTAACAAGTTAATGAGTTATGAGGGAAATGCTTCATCACTGCACAGTGAACTGCAACAATTTTAAAGTTTGAAAAAAATATAAATATATATAATTTTTTTAAATTGTAAAAATATGTTTTTTCATATAGCAAAAGATAGTGTTTTACACATACCAATTTTCATTATTGTACAAGATACAGTAATGGAGGAAAAAAATGTTGAATATTTCCAAAAATTTTACTGCTGTAAGCTGTACCTGACCCCTTAATTGCTGTGGAATTCATGAAATGTTTGTATCTTTTCGTGCGAATTATTCTTGCAGCGTTGCCTTTGATTAATATTGTCTCTAGAATTTCCTCTTGTCCCGTATGTGAGGTGTAAAAAAGTTGTCCCTTATAAAATCCATAATGGACTCCAAAAATCTCGTATTTACGGATATTATGTCATAGATGGCCAACGGTTTTCTTAATTTCTCTTTCATTCTTTTCCCTTCCTGTTTGTACGGATATCGTGCTGCAGAATAATGATAAAAACAGTAGTTTTTTATTAACATCGAAGGTCACCGACGTAGCTCAGCCGGCTAAGACGCTTGCCTTCCGATCCAGAGTTGCGCTCGGGCGCGGGTTCGATTCTCGCTTGGGCTGATTACCTAGTTGAGATTTTCTCGAGGTTTCCCCAACCGTAAGGCAAATTTCAGGTAATCTATGGCGAATCCTCGGTCTCATCTCGCCAAATATCATCTCTCTATCACCAACTCCATCGACGCTAAATAACCTCGTAGTTAATACAGCATCGTTAAATAACCAAGTAAAAAAATTAACATCGACGTCTTTAGAAACTTGACAACGAATCAAATAAATTTAAAAACCTAGTTGCCTCTGTTTCAGTTGAAATTAATTTTATTCCCAAGCAATATCTGTACATGATTATTGGTACAGTAACTGAAGTCTGGACATAAAAAGTCTGTAAGTGCTAAAGAGACAACCGTAGAAAACTGAGCTTTCTTGTGCGACTAGTAATGTAATATCTTACATTTTGCACATTTATGGGAGAAGCTAGGGCCTAAACAAAATTACAATGGGACTTATCATTTTTCTTAATGGATTGAGCCAAGGACATAGACTTTTTTTTTAACTAATTTTTAACGATATTGGCACTTACAGCCTTTTTATGTCCAGACTTCAATTATTTTTGGATTGTATATGTGAAAACGTGGAATTCAAGCCAAAATGAGTGTTTGTCGTTTGCATGAAACAAAGAGATGTGTTGCATTTAGACAAGTAGAGCATTGTTTGCTTGTTTGTACAAACAACTTTTGAAATTACCTCTTTCCAATATGTAATATTAATGTGCCTCCTAAATGTTATTAATACAAATAAGCTAACGCTCGCTGTGTTCCTTGCATTTGTCTTTCGAGTCTCGTCTCGTCATTCTCGTGCGCTTCGACACTCGCTCATCATTCTCGAAGTAGCATTTGGTCGGCGTGGAAAGATTTCGTAACTTTGAATAACATACATCGTTGAAATAAATAACATTATAAATGTTTAAATGAGACAAAAAGACAAAACAGAACAGTATCTTAGTTATCAAAATGTTCTGGTTCTATTAGGTATATTATATTACCTGTGGTTATAAAAATAGAAAAAAAAAAACAATTCTCAAATAAATTTGCATTTCTAAGAAACATAAAACATAACTTTAATATATATATTTTTTTTTACTTGAGATTGCACACTTGATCTCAAACATATGAAAACAAAATTCCTAGCCTTTTAATAAGGGCCTAGTATTTAAATAAGGATTGGGGAACGGATTATTATACATTGAAAGGTAGAGATGTTTCAAATAGGCTACTTGATTGTTTATACATATACAACAGTTGCCAAAGTAGATAAAAGTTCAGTCAGGTATAAACAACGGTGGCGATTCAAGGCTGCTTGACGTTCGGGAGTGATCAATCTCGGCGTCTCGAAACATTCGCAAGCAGTCTTTACGTCAACGACGGGACGTATGTCGTGCGAATTTTCGGCTTTGCGGGCGCTGTTAATCTTGTTTTCTCGATCGTTGTTCATCTCAATAATATAACATAAGACGAAAGTATTTGTTCCTTATACTGTGCTTTAACATGCTGGTATATGCTCAGAGTTGGCGCTCTCTGATTTCTTTCTCCCTTACGCTAGAAGTTCCTCGAGTTAAATACTGCAACTGAACTTTATTTTCATTCTGAGAATCTGGCAACTCCAATCGTAGCCTGTCCCTTCAGTTTTATTCCGTTAATTCTTAACCTAAATGAGTAACTTACCATCACTTTAAAAGTCACCATAATGTTACTCATTGCTCGATACACTCTTTTAACACTTCTAATCACTAAATAACTTAATAATATCTTTATTGTGTTAACTTTCGCAATTTACCTGGCTAACTAGTTTCGAAGTGATATCCTTCATTTTCCGAAGCCTAGTGACTGGACTCATTTTGCCGGCATTATCACCTTCATATTATTCAAATGCTATATAACAATAGCAGTTAATAAACCGTCGTAAAATAACCAATTTAAAAAACATTCAGTCAATAATTTGCAAAAGGCGGAATGTGGTCATTGCGACACTGATGAAGATACCAACGAAAATATCGATGTTCCTGTTTGTGATGAATGCGAGCATAGTCACTTGATGATTGCCTGGGTGGTGATACAAACGTCAACACCACTGACACCATGACAATATCCGAAATTGTTGAAAGCATTCAGCAGAAGTTGTGAGGTGATGATGATGTAGAACAATGATCGTCACCACTTGCTGAAATGGGTAACGGGTAAGAAATGTATCTAAATATGCACTGTCGTGTGAAATGGAAAAGGAGGAAGCATACCCGCCAGCAGCCACGGATACACGCTAGTGCAATGTTTATTCGCGGGTAAGAGACGCTAGCCCGAGGGTGCACTGTGCTGATGACCGTAGATGTAGAATGTAGATGATGAGCAACCTCTAATAATCTTGTGCCGTCTAATGATGCTATTACTGCTTTAGAAACAGTGAAACGTTTCGTAACACATGATGTAACTGAATAAATTATGGAACACATCACAAATTAGGGGCATGGTTTATTTCTTAGGAACAAGCAGTCAAAAATAACCTTTTCTGTAAAATAATCACGTTATTAAAATAATGATAGTTCATATATTATTAAAAGCTATTTCAGTTATACGTTTTTCTCACTTATGCGATTTTTTCTTCAAACTCCCATGAAAAAGTAGCTGTACTGTATTATTGAAAAAAATAATATTTTACGAAATTACAAAAATTGTTTTAAACTTAGTACTGTAAACTTTACATAACAAAACCAATTATTTCGTCTTAGGCTCTATACTTACTTTATAAACCATGTTAAAGCCCATAAGCTGTTATACTAAATTAGGTTAAATAAGGTCCGTCTGTGCTTATCTTTGATGGACCTTATTTAACCTAATTTTCTATACTTATGGGCCTACTTACTTATTCCCTGGCCATAGGCGGAGTTAATGGCAGCCATGGGGGGGGTCACTGCCCCCCAAACTTGTCTGAATTTTTTTCTTCTAACATTATAAAATATTGAATTCAAAATATATTTTTTGCTTTTGTTTATGATTAAGTTTCTGTTCTTAAATTGATGAATTAATGTCTTCAGATCATGTGTCTGGACTATAATATTTATCTTAAATGTCTGAATGTATAAGAATTTCTATACCTCATTTGAGGAATGGAAGCACTGTAATGTTTCTTTTGTAACAGTCTGTACAAGTCTGTAGGTGTTCAGGCCGCCAGTTGGAAAAATATGAACATACTACACAACAATGCAGAAAAAAAGATTAAATAAAATAATTAGAGTTTGCATTTCATAATCAGGAAGGTAAACTTTACATAAAAATGTTTCTATTAGCACTGTTACGTAGTTTTATTGATGTATGCATGTGTTTCTGTACGAGAGAGAAAAAGAGGGAGATCGTTTTAAGTTATGTCCTATTATAATTTGTAGTAGACCTACAGTTCAAGCCTTATACAACTCGGTCCGAAACATAGCGGACGTGGATGTAACACTGTAAGAAACATGTCCTCCAAAATAAATTTATTAAATGGTCATATTCCGTTATACTGTACCACGGTCAAACTATAACGGGGGAAGGAGATAAATGATGTCCCCCATAGCCTCGTTATATGGGGATTCTATGGTTTTGCTTTGCCCCCCCCCAAGGAAATGTTTCTCTCTCCGCCTATGTCTCTGGCGCTACAGGTCGATGTGAACCTTGGCCTTCTACACAAAATATTTCCACTTCTAACGATCTAAAGCTTTCATTCTCCAACTTTCCTTTCCCATTTTCTTAAATCCTTTTCTATCTCATCAATTCATCTACTTCTGGGTATTTATCTTTTTCTTGTTCTATAGATCCCTGATGTTAATATTTTCTTTTGCATACGATCTGTCGACATTCTTTCTACATGGCCAACCTATCTCAATCTTCCTGCTTTAATAAATCGAATAACATTCTCATTATCTAATATTCTTTCAATTTTTTCGTTATTTCTTATTCTTCATTTATCTCCATCATAAATAGCTGAATTTATTCGTCTTATAATTTTCCTTTAAAAGAACTTTAATTTATTGCTTTCTGCACCATAACATACAATTGGTCACATCAAAGTTTTATACAGTTTAATGTTTGTCACTTGTGATAATAATCGTGATATGAGCAAAATATGCTATACTACCTGTCATTAGTATTTTATTAATTTCTTCTTCAATTTTATTTATATTATTAACCACAGACCCCAGTACAAGTACAATCACTCATTCCTTGAAAACTGTAGGTACTGTCCTACTAGGCCTATAACATTCTGAAACTACCTCCTTTATTCATCCACAGAAGCTTCATATTTTAAATTTTAGCTTCATTAATTTCCAGTCTTAATGTCTTGCTTTTCATTTGAGTTTTAACAAATACCTCTCTCGAGCTATTATTACCAAATCATCCGCAAATACATCTTAGGCTCCATTATGTGGAAATAACGCTAAACCACAAGAACTCTTGTTTCAAGATGGAGAAAGGCGGACGCCGCGGTGCGCTGTTGGCACATGCGTAATTTTGTTGTTAGAATTGTCAACTCGACGTGAAAAACTGACACTTCCTGTGACTCAAGTTAAGTGAAAACCCGTTTCGGAATTTTGACAAGAGAAAGTTTTTCGTTAAGGTAAACAGTGAGTCACGAGAACTGGAGTATTCGTCACCTATCAGCATTTCCATGCACTTCGCAGTTTGGAGTGATTATCATATCAGAAGATTCTAGGAGTTTAATTTTTTGCTCCATTTCTATCTTGAATAGATTACCAAAATAATACAATATCGAATTATCATAATACAGCTGGCATGACTTCGATAGAATATAATTGTTCACCGCTGTGGAGTAACAGGTAGCAAGCTTGACCGTGAAACGAGCGGGCGCGGGTTCAAATTCTGGTTGGGACAAGTTATCTGGTTGAAGTTTTTTCCGAGAATTTCCTTCAACCCATTAAGAGCAAATCCTGGGTAACTTTCGGCGCTGGACCCTGAACTCATTTGGCTGGCATTACCACCTCCATCTCATTCGGACGTTAGATAACCATAACAGTTGATAAAGCACCGTAAAATAACCAATTAAAAAGAGATCGCCTATAATTAAAATTTTACAATTCAGATTTTAAATTCTTTATTTTTCAACCATGCATTCAGATGGGAATTTCAAATTATCTTAAAGAATGAAAATAAGATTATCATTACATGTCTTTCGTCCACACCTGTAGAATAACGGTCAGCGCGTCTGGCCGCGAAACCAGATGACCCAGGTTCGAATCCTGGTCGGGGCAAGTTACTTGGTTGAGGTTTTTTCCGGGGTTTTCCCTCAACCCAATACGAGCAAATGCTGGGTAACTTTCGGTGCTGGACCCTGGACTCTTTTCAGCGGCATTATCACCTTCATTTCATTCAGACGCTAAATTACCAGAGATGTTGATAAAGCGTCGTAAAATAGCCCATTAAAATAAAAAAATACATGTTTTTCCTTTTGAAGTTACAGGAGAATGGAGAAACGTACACAACACAGAACTGCACGCAATGTAGTCTTCACCTCACATAATTAGGAACATTAAATCCAGACATTTGAGATGGGTAGGGCATGTAGCACGTATGGGTGAATCCAGAAATGCATATAGATTGTTAGTTGGGAAGCCGGAGGGAAAAAGACCTTTGGGGAGGCCGAGACGTAGATGGGAAGTTAATATTGAAATGGATTTGAGGGAGGTGGGATATGATGACAGAGACTGGATTAATCTTACTCATGATAGGGACCAATGGCGGGCTTATGTGAGGGCGGCAATGAACCTCCGGGTTCCTTAAAAGCCAGTAAGTAAGTAAGTATGTCTTTCCTTTTGATATTAATTTTCGCCAGAATTGTTAAAAATGTGGTTCAATTGAATTTTTAGTTACAAAAATATACGGTGATACAAAATTAGGAGGTCTATTATAGACTTATCTCTACTATATCTTTGAGGAACGTTTACAGAAATGCTCATAGGTGTACATATTAGTCTACATTCTGGGTGCACATTCGTATAAAGAAGACTTCCAAAAAAGCATAGATGTCCAATTGTAACTCGTACGAGGTAACCCCTGGCGTAAGCAACCCGCAGCGCATATTCTTTAAGGTCGTTTTCAATACTTTTTTTTGTGTACTTTTGCCGTTTCGGGTTCTTCTATTCTAAAACTAAGTTTCTTTCAAGATTCCCTCCTTCCTATTTCAAGATTGAATCAAATGACGAGTAACAGATTACACCCGTTTCACGTTTTCACTAAATATCACGTGCATGCTAATTAATACACAATTTTTGCAATTTGCGTTAGGTGTACAAATACTCTCTACACTCACTGTAATTAATAATTAATAACTGTTAATAATTGCTACTTTTTATATTTCTCTCATAATGAAATGTAAAGTTTACGGTTGTATGGCAGTGCATTGTAGGAAACTGTAAGGCCCGGTTTCTTCAACCTTTGTTAAATTATAACAGTGTGTTATTCCATTTTAACTGTAAACTTAACAGTTGAAGCATTTCTTCAACTGATGTTAGTACTAACAGGCTGTTAAAACCTATGTTAATTTAACTACCCAATTTAATGCAGTTAAATAATTTAACTCTCTGTTAGCATAGAAGTATCCAATAAGGCTGGTGCGTTAGATGCTGAACTTATATATCTGGATTATTCAGGAAATGATATCCATGAATACATAAACAGAGCGGATGATTTCTGTGATTTGACAGACCAGAAGTTCATACAAAGGTATAGGCTATTTTCTGCCAAGCCTCACTTTTCGCTTTCAACTTAGTCCGTTTGTTTGTTTATTCTCAATAATTGGTTTATACTACGAAATTATTTCCAACAGAATGCTTCTCTCGAACGAAGAGAAATTAGTCCCACGATTTCTTTTTGTCCCAGTGTTTTCCATTTCACAACAGTAATACCAATACGCCGCTCCACGCTATTGTGATACAGACGAGGAAAGAAGCAGAAATCAAATCTGAGAGAATAGAAAGACTTCTATCCTCTCTGAATCAAACAACGGAAACAAGCGAGAATCGCAATTATTCTCAAAGTTCGAAAACAGAATTGAGCCTATACTTGGTTATAGGTTATGGTTAAACTCTAGAATCTCTGGTCCTAGCAGAGAGTTAAAAAACAGAATGTTAAAATGTGAAATGTAAAGTTGAAGAAACGCAATATTTTTAACAGCAATTCATACTTTTAACTTACAGTTAATTAACGCTATGTTAGGTGCATTTTAACAAAGGTTGAAGAAACCGGGCCTAAGTCTAATGGGCCCGGCTTCGATTCTCTGTACATTTGTCTCGTTTCTCTAGTGTTGTCTCAAGCTGTGTTTGATCACGAGCAATCCTTGTATTTGAGAGTATCCGAGGTTGATTCAGAATTCGCACAAAAATGAAGCCGGATGAATCCATTATACCTTTTTGAAGTAGATGATGGTGATGTTGATGTTGATAGTGGTGGTGACGATAATAATGATTATAAATGTTTAAATGTGTACTTTCATTTAATCAAATGATTTCTTACTTTCATACGAGTGGATTCCGACTGCGATCTTCACTGCTTAAAATTAATTATACTGTAGTCTAATCCATATCAATATCATTCCACCATCATGTCGCACCCTTTTAAGAAGTTTCTCAACTAGTTAAACTAATTACAGAATTCCGTTTAGTCAACTGATAAATAAGATATTACGCAACTTCAAACCTAACGAACACTGTTACATAAATGTCCCACAGGACGCCACAAAGATAAATTAACTTTGCATGACCTTGTACGGTCCAACATCCCCTTGCTTGGCTTGGTTTTTCGAAGAACGGACTCAGGAAGAATCCTTGCAAATAAGGGAGTGATGGGTGAAATTTCTATTTCCTACATTTTTCAAGTTACATCCTTGATTTTTTGTACACATAAGCACGGTGTAATATATAATGACATGCTGAAGTTTGATTTCTGTGACTCAATTAGTTTCTGATTTATTAACAAAAATATTCTCAAAAGTTTTCATATTTCAAAATGAAATGTGTCGCTCAAATTTTTTGCAAAATGTTTTCAATTTTCTTGCAAGACCAGTGGCATATTTAGAAAAACATCAAGCATCAGTTTTCCTATATCTTAACTATAGTCCGGATCAGCTTACTTAATACCCCAAGGGTGAAACCTAACCATTTTTCCAATATTACTACATATGCTAGTGGATTATAGTGATTTTCTAGCTCTAAGATTGAATTTTCTTTTACCAACTTCGTTTCGAATTTCGGGTACTGACAAATACAACTGGCAGTTATTTTCTAACTGTTATGTTGGCAGCAATGATTTCGGTTTACAGTAAAGCAAACTGATGAAAATGAAAGTAAGTAAATACATTTTTAGGTTAGGTCTCATGAATCGTAAACTCTTTAGTCAAGCAATAAATTTCATGTTGCCTGACAAAATAAATTCTAATATTAGATCATACTAATCCTAATTGTCAACATAATATGCGAGAAGTCTAGGAAGAAAATATACTATTTCATAAATAAATTAATGAACCATTTAGGAAACACCTCGCAACATAAAGATGAGATGTGGCAAATAAGCAAGACATTGTTATTGTTAACACTATATTATTATTATTATTATTATTATTATTATTATTATTATTATTATTATTATTATTAATATTTCAGAATGTAGCATTGTGATTTTACCCTCTTTGGTGACATCTGCTGTTAGTTGGCAACACTGAAGAGACAGCCAAATTAGCCTTTTAGGAACTACTCTTACGTGATCCTCACTATACAATAGGTGGAAGCATTTTTAAAACCAGTGCATACCTAAAACTATAAATCTTCCACTAACACTAAAAGTATTTCATTTTCTATGTCAAACAGTATTCATTTAATTATAAAACCCATGCGTTATTTTGTTAATCACAGTGTATAGAACATACAGTAAAAATTTCATGTTTTTTTAATTTTTAATGGTTTATTTAACGACACTCCAATTGCAGAGGTTATATCAGCGTCGCCGGTGTGCCGGAGTTTTGTCTCGCAAGAGTTCTTTTAAATGTCAGTAAATCTACTGACATGAGCCTGTCGTATTTAAACACACTTAAATGCCATCGACCTCGGCCGGGATCGAACCCGCAACCTCGAGCATAGCAGACCAGCGCCATACCAACTACGCTACCGAGGCCGACAAAAAAGTTCATGTTCCTAGCATCAAAATTGTAAGAGCTTTTACACTTCGAATCTGACGAAATGTGCTGACAAAAAAGTGCGAGAAAACGGCTTGTAAAATTGGTATGGAATTGAAGTTCAATGGTGCAGCCATTTATATATTGCGTAATAAATTATTATATCTTTATATATCTTTTATATATTGCGTAATAAATTATTATATCTTTGTTTACTCACAACTCAGGGGAGACAAGCCGGACCGTGACGCGGCAACAGTGCTAGGCGTATGCAGTAAACGTGCCGTGGGAGATGTGGGCAGTCGGTTGCATCGTATGTGATAAAACATAAAAATAGAAACAGACAACACTACATTCTTTAATAGTGAAGAGAAGATGAACACAGAAAAGAAGAAAAACAAGAATTGAAAAAGAACTAAGATGATGATAGTCCTAATGCTGTTACTGGTGTTGGTGCTACTGAAATTGATTATGGTGATGATATGATAAATAAGCAAAAAAGACAGAAGATGAAGACTGAAAAAAATAATGTTGATAATGATTAGATTATGTTCATTTACAAGGATCATCTTCGGTTTCACATTTATTGCATTTGATTATTTCGTTTATATGACGTCATTCCATTCTCGACCAATGAAGTGTAATGAAATTTTGAATTCCAACCAATCATAGTCACACTTTGCGATAATTTGTCGTTGTCGCCAACTATTTCCCCGTAAATTGATGATCATGAATACATTAAGATGCAACTACTCGGTTAAACTGTTCTTTCAACTTTAAAGCAACGAATGCAAGATTGATATTTAATATTAATTAATATATTTACGCAGTGAAGACGACGTTAAAAACGGCGCACCATTTAGACACAAAATCTTCATGATCTTAATTGAACGTACCTTTTAAACTCGATTCTTTCAATATTTTTCCCAGATTGCACGCATAAGCGATTGCAATATTGAACTGTGTAGATGAAGCTTTAGTTCCGTTAAACACTACAGCGAGAATGCGTTTGTCGAGCTATAAAAAATGCTTTCCTGTAGCACTGAGTAACGGTCGAAATAAGGCACAGCTGACATTGGTCCTGCTCCCACAGGTAACTTAACCTATAATTTGTATTCTGTGAATGAAATAAAACAATTAATAGAAAATCAGATGTTCAAATTTATGTAACATCATCGCATATCAAACCCAAAGTCCTTGTATAGCAATATATACAAGGTCTTTGAGCAAACTGCCTTCCGTATGACGTAATAAAATTCGTGTTTTAATTATCTATACAGAGATGGCTTCACTGTGTAGCAACATGTCTCGCTGTGAATACATAAGCATTGCTATATAGCTGTCCCCACACATATTACACAGTTCTTAGTTCTCGGTGTAGTGCGTAATGTAACGATGAAGTACTAAATAAAGTGCAAAATTCTACTTCCACATCTACATCTTCATCTTCTAATTCCATGTCCATTGTAGGCTATCTGAAAAATATTACATTCCTTCATTCAGATTTGATAACTGCGTTTTCAAAATTCTTCATTTAATTAATGTATTAATCAAGTTACTGTAATTATATTATACAATTTTAAATTAAATTATGATTTCAGCAGATAATGAAAATGTATTCATGTTATAATAATAAAAAAGTGCAGTACATGGAATTAACATTGTTAAACCTGTATTTCGCTTTTCGCAATTGGCATTACTGAATAATAACATCGAATTTCTTTATTGCAATAATCGATATTCATCTATTTCAACTTCACAATGTATGAATCGGTTAAGTATTCATAAATATACAATTATTAACATTTAGTCTCGAATTTTAGGGCTATATTATTTACATTTTTATTTTATTCACGATATAGTCCTAATAAATCGACCCTCCCAAGTACTAACATTGTAACTCATTTTTTTATGGTTTTGAGTTGACCTAGTTAATATGGTCTTAAATTGTTTCTTTTTCTTCCAGTACTACCATTGTAACTCTAAACCTCCCCAATTGTATGTAAAATCTTATTGTTACTCTACATATCTGTATACACTAATTTACACCATCATTTTAAAACTTCATTTTCATCTCCTGAAAAATGTAAGAAATTGAGTTACAATGTTAGTACTTGTGAGGGTCGAAATGTCACTCGAGGTCTGAGATTTTCCAGATATCGGCAAATCTCAGACCTCTCGTGACATTACTATAGATAATTTTTGGTCTCGAAGATAATACCAATAAGAAGTAGAAACAGTTTTTTTGAAACTGTTTCACAATTGAAACTGTTTCGTATCGAAATTTTCCTGAAATAACCTGTTCCAACTGTTCCAAGAGTGTTACACTGTTCCAGTGATCATTTAAACGTCCCACATGGTTCCAAGAGATAAACAGTTCAATTTCTAAACAGCTTCCCTGTTCTTTGCTGTCTGCAAAGACCATGTGTAGCGCTATCATCGAGCTCCAATCGAAAGTAGTTTTAATATCGATGTTCCACACGGCCTTCGTGCAACAGTAGCCTATGTAGGACAGCGCAATTTAATTGTACGAATCAAATTCCCTAATAGCTGCCCATTGATCGAGAATATGTTCATGGTGTCGTGACATAGTGTTAATTATTAATATACCGCAAAAATATTATCGGCTAATGTCTTATCGTTATTAAACTCTCCTAGGGTTATAATTTATGCGTTATTTTTACTAAAATCGATTCATTTTTAATTGTAGTTATTTACTGAACCTACTCTTTAACAGTAACCTACGAAAAATGACTTTCGTTGTCATAATACACTGAACAGCTGATTTAAGGACGATTCAAGGGCTTTGAAACATGTTCCAGAAGCGGATGAAAAGTTGAAACAGTTGGAACACTTGAAACAGTTGGCACTGACGTTGTAAACATATATTTTTGTGAAACTGTTTCTTTGAAACTGTTATTTTGGAACAGCTTCGTTCATGAAACAGTTACAGCCGAAACTGTTTCTTAAAAAGAACAGTTTATCCCATCTCTAATAAGAAGATACACTTCAAACCCATTACAGTATTTGTACTTTCAATAAAGGATATCTTCTCCTCTGACCTAGAATTCGTTTAGAAGAGCTTGGAGTCTCATACGTCTGTACTTTCTTCAGAACAGAAGTCTGTTATTTATTTATTACACGGGCAAACTCGACCGTTACTCTGCTAATGGAAAGCGTATCCTTGACAATGCCAGTGGGTGTTCACTGGATGTGTGGAAGGAAACTGGTCGTTCACTTCGGTTAGTCAGGGATAGTGACTGAAGCTTTACTTTATCTAATAAACATCACATTAAAATAAAACAGAAATTATGGACAAAGGATGAAGCTGCGTGAATTATGTGGAAAAATATAGTACGAGATGAGATCCAGAATAAACATGAATCTTTTAAAAGAACGGAGGAGCTATGGTGTGTAGAATCGTTACTGATCATTCTTAATTCTCCATGAAACTAGTGACTATTGGTTCGAATCTTATGTACAGCAAGAACATATTCCTGTTGTTCATTAAATATTCTTTATTGTCTCAGTTTTATTTCAGAGCTATTCTGAAACTGCATTAAGACAGATTAATTTGAGAACTACACTAGACCTACCATTCTTACTTTCATTTTTCCATTATTTTCATTTTGTCGTCTCGTTGACTATAATGTAGCTACAATATATGATGAGTACTTTTTTGCATCTTATAAGAAAATTGCCTACTTCAAATGAACATCAGTTAGCCCTGACATTTAAATTTAATGCTTAGATAACGAATATTATAAGATTGCAATTCACTACTATCATCATCATCAATATACGTGTCTATCTGCATTTGAACGCTGCCTCCTACAGTGTCAAATCTTTTCTTCGATTCCTATCCTTCTTATGTCTAATTAGTGATTCCTAAATGTCAATGATTATTTGTGCATTCTCTCTGAAAATTTCCTATTCTTTCATAATTGAAGCAGTTATTCAAAAGATAGGCCCAACTCGTAATTTTAAAATTTCACAGAAGGAACAAAAAAACTTAACATCTCAGTATCAAATATCGACACAAAGTTAATTCTTTAATATCATATATTTGAATCACTTCCAAGAAGATATTATATAATTTTATGCTCGACCATGCCGAAATGTAGTAATTATACACCTGGTAGCAGTCCTTTAATGCATGTCATTAAAGTACACCTATTCATTAAAGTTCAGGTTTTCACTTATTCTCGGATATGCAATCGAAAGACGAGGGAAACGTCACGGAGGCTGGAAATCCAATACTGTCGCAGAAGGTTATGTTCTGTTACTATAATAATTAGCGCTAATTGTAAATAATATTCAAATAAATTCAATTTGTCATCTCGTTTTTCAATTCTAAATCAATTTCCAGGTTATACCAAAATTAGTTCATGTTATTCTCTAGATTACATCAAGGTTAATGATATTATTGTTCCTCGGAAAAAATCAATACTTTCGCGCCTACGCACATCTCACAATTCACGAGCTATGCACAAGGTCACTTCCGATCTTCAGTAAGATACAAAAAAAATGAATACTTCTGAATAATTTCAAGTTAGAAATATGGTCGAGCATAAAAAGTCGTATGAAACTTGCATATAATGGTAATTAAGACGCTCGTATGAAAATTACTATCATTATAGGCCCGTTGCATAATGTACCATTATCTTTCTGTGACTGTTATCCTTCAGTGCCTCGGCCAGCATAGAACGGACAACATGGTGATGGATGTTGCGAAGGGCCTCACTATAGGGACAGAAGCCAAGAATAGTAAAAACTATAGATAATAAAAATTCAGTGAATATATACAAATTATATCATGTGTTCAGATTACAATGTGAACGTAATTCACACGTTTTATAAAATCTTGATAACAGCATTTATTTCGGAACACTTGTAATGGTGGGGAGTACTTGGCGTCACACCTGTCTAATCGACAAACTAGTTCAAGACGCAGTTCAAATTTATGATACTCAAATAACAAATGCTGGACTGTTTGCAGGGAGTTATCACGTAGGGTGACCAGATTCACATCAATAAAAAAAGAGGACAAAATCTTAAAAAACGAGGACATCCTTCGAAAAGAGAGGACAGAAAATATGTACTTAGATTTAGGCTTAGGCCTATATTATACTTTAAATTACGTCAATATCTATTTTATTACAAAATATTTACAGTACAGATTTACTAGCTACCTGTGAACAACGATCATAAGGCCCGTAACACACATGAAGAGTTTTCGCTAGCGAGAAATGTGTTGCGAGAAAGAGGCGAAGAGCCTTCCTCCACACACTTAGCGAGTTCTCGCTATCACAGATCACACCTCTCTATGATCATCTATGCACTGCCTTCATGCAGAAAGTATTTTTCTGATTATAGTAATGACTCGTTGGGGGAAATATTATAGGTTATGTATTTATGTATATTGTCGTACTTAAATATATAACCTGAAAGTATATACTTTACAAATTACGTACGAACGCCATGTTGAATCTGAGTATTCGGATGATGAGGAAATGGAGTTATATGAACATATTTTGTTAATGAAAAGAAGAAGTAGGCCTAAAATTAAAGCCAGAAATATCTGAAAATCACATTATCTTACGAAAACAAGGGCTAGTTTTGGACACTGGTTTCGATTTAAATGATGATACGTTAGGCGTTATATCAGGTTCAATGGACCACAGTTTTTTTTTTTTCCATTCATGATATGATTGAGAATTCTTTGCTATATTCTGATTAAAATTAAGTAAACTCTTAAGACATATACGTAGATACATTATTTCAAATGTTTAATTAATACTATTAAATCTCATCAAAATAAAATATAGCCCTATTTATTTTCAGATAATCTAATAGGTATTTGTCTCCAGATTTCTCCTTTAAGTTTCGTGTTTTTATAGTTTTCATCCCGTATATAATACAAATAAGCCTACGGGTGACATCGTACAAGTTAGATAAGTTTCTGACTGCAATTATCAACCATCTTTCCTCATTTTCAAATAAAAACAATACAATTCATCGCCACCTGTGATATCTTTTTCTACATTCAATCGTCATAAAGAGTATAAATGCCAAACATCTTTGATAAATGTGTCAAGAAAATTCGCTGAGCTACCGATTCCAGCGAGAAACTCGCGCGAGGTTTTTGCTTGGAACGAGAATCTCTTCCAGTGTGTGGACGTCCATTTGAATCCATGTTATCAATATTTGAATTTTCTCGCAACACATTTCTCGCTAGCGAAAACTCTTCAAGTGTGTTACGGGCCTAACAAGGAGGAGCAAAGAGAGTTATTATCGTTGGTAAATTATATATTCCGTCGATGCTCCTGCCATCTACAGGAAAATTACTTGAAAAGGCGCCAAAGCAAATAATTTCAAAATATCAGACATACAAGTTACGAAAAGGACATTTCTTGATTTTTTTTTAAATCCGCCCGGACCCCAGACAAAAGAGGACGTCTGATCATCCTATCAACACATGCACAAATATTTCCACTTTCTGTTTCTATCTTGAACCTTTTGAAATAGCTACCAAACTAGCCATGTCCAGATAAGAACTGAGTAAGAACAAAGTTTGGTTGCATTAGCTTAGAATTTACTCTATCGTAAATCGTAGGAATGTATAATTCCATAGTTAAGCTCCCTTTGTGCTGCGAATGCGATTACAGTTGAACTACACTTTTAAAAAGAAGTTGGAAATACTTCTTCTCATTGTTTCTCCTCCATTTCTGTCCCCCCTTCCGTCTTCTCCTAAACATCACGAAATCCCCATCTCGTCATTATTGTTACAATCATACTTTTTAAAGAACTACGTAGTTCCAAGGGCCTATTTTCTGAACCCAACATCTAACACTGCTCATAACAAGATTCATTAGTTTGTGGCCAGCTTGGTGAAAGATTATCCCTTAACATAAGCAAGATAACCGCTTCCGTGTGAGAAGAATTTCCCACTTCCCTTTCTGGTAACAGAACTCCTATCAGTTCGCTGGGTAATACGAATAATCCACAGCGGTTAAGATGATAATTTTTAAATATTGTAACACAGTTCGCTTCCGATCACTATTACTTCATCCATCCGACGCTGCATAATCTTTGCGGTCAGTACATCGAAGTTAAACAATACTGAAGAACGTGAATAAGTGACTGCAGCGATAGCCGCCATCGAGCGCTGTCATCCGGAAAAGTGCAAGGCCAGTTAGCCATCCGTCACCCTGACCGTGACCAGTGAAAGTACTGCAGTGGCTAGCCTTTCGATTTCACAGCTTTCACTCGCTAGTGTCACACGCCCAGCAGAACCTGCGAGCTGGGTAGCAGGTACAGTTACAATGCAATGCCCTGCCAAAATGACGTGCGAAGGCGTTTTGTATGCAAGCGAAATCGATGGTGGATGATCGGGTGTGTTCAAGGGAAAAGGACAGAGTGGACATTACCATAATAGTACATTATACAACGAGCCTATAATGGTAGTAATTAAGACGCGAGTGTGTTTATGAAACGAGCGCAAGTTTCATACGACTTTTTATGCTCGACCATATTTCTAACTTGAAATTGTTCATAAGTATTCATATTATTCTTATCTGACTGGGGAGCGGAAGTGACCTTGTGCAATATCTCCTAAATTGTGAGATGTGCGCAGACGCGAAAGTATTGATTTTTTCGAGGATCAAATGTCATTGACCTTGATATAATCTAGAGAGTAAAATGAACATTAATCTTGATATAACCTGGAAATTGATTTAGACATTGAAAAACGAGATGACAAATTGAATTTATTTGAATATTATTTAAAATTAACGCTAATTATTATAGTAACAGAACATAACCTTCTGCGACAATATTGGATTTCCAGCCTCCGTGACATTTCGCTAGTTGTCTTTCGATTGCATATCCAAGAATAATCGACGCTTGCGCTTTCATATTGCTTTCTGATTGGTGGAAAACCTTAACTTTAATGAATAGGTGTACCTTAATGATGTCCATTAAAGGGCTGCTACCAGGTGTATAATTACTACATTTCGGCATGGTCGAGCATAAATTTTATTCTAATAATACATTTTGCTTAATTTCGTTTGCTTTGAGCATAGAATTTTCTAGGTAAGAAACTTTGTAAATACTCTTTTATTCAATTTCAGTACATTTGTACCTTTCGTATATACGGTAATTGTTAAATATTTCATAATCTTATCTACGCGATATATTGTATTGCAAAATAAATAGGTCATTTCTGAAACTGAACATGTCCACTGAAACGGAAATGAGAAATTAAGGAATAGTATGGACATTACCACGAAGTGAAGAGAAGCTGCTAGAAGCATTTGAAATGTGGATATGGAGAAGGATGGAGCGTGTGAAATGGACAGACAGAATAAGAAACGAAGCTGTGTTGGAAAGAATGGTGAAGAAAGAATGATGCTGAAATTGAACAGAAAAAGAAAAAGGAATTGGTTAGGTCGCTGGCTGAGGATAAACTGCCTACTGAAGGATGCACTGGAAGGAATGGTGAACGGGAGAAGAGTTCGAGGCACAAGAAGATATCAAATGATAGACGACATTAAGATAAGTGGATCATATGCGGAGACAAAGAGGAAGGTATAAAATGGGAAAGACTGGAGAATGGTGGGTTTGAAGTGAAAGATCTGCCTTTGGGCAGAACACTATTGTATGTATGCTAGTTTAAAGAAAATTATATTTTTTCGTTCACTTAAAATGCAATGTGAGAAGAAAGTTCCAGTTAGAGAGATAAGAGAACATCCAAATGCAATCAGGAAATGCACTGTGAAGAATCGAGGTTGATGAACTGCGATACAGACAAGTTTCCACGCATTGCTGGGAGGGTTAAGTGGGTCAGATGTGAGAGGAATACGTTGCTCTGCACACTATTCTCTATCGTTTGCACTTCGCTAGATAAAAGAACGTGTAATCGTTAACAATAGACAGTTCCGCTCACTAAGTTGAGAATTACAATCCTTTAATGAACACTGAAGCTCATTTCAATTACCTGCATTTAAGGGACTTAATTTCTTTTCGAAGAAAGAGTTTACAGATATAAATTGAGCACTACACAAAGACAGTAGATACATGAACAAAAAATATATAAAGCATGCATTTTCATAATTTTCTGAGAATGTATTTTACACCATAACTTCTTTACAATATTACTACCGCCTCTTATTATAGTCCGAGTCAGCTTACTTAATATCCTAAGGCCCGGTTTTATAAATATGGTTAATCTGAAGATTATATTAAACGTAAGTTAAACCTAACCATGAGGTTAACTCAACGTGTTGTATTACAGAGTCTCGGTTAAGTTAAACCGTAGTGGAATACGATTGGTATTACTGCTAGGAAAGAAAAGAAGACTATCGCAGCTGCTTAATTATATTATTGATTTAAAACAGGCCTGCACAAGGTTTGAGCTCTCCGAGCCGGCTCACAGCTCATGAGCGGAATACAGATATTAGCTGCGCTCTGTATAAGGGTGGACTGGAAGAAGGGGTGATCTTGTACAAAATATACACAAAAGGAAGTACTATTACGAGTGTTTATGAAATGAATTCCCGTTCAGTGTTTGCAAAACTATCTTGGACTATTATTAATTAAGTAAGAAATATTTATTTTACAGAAATAATAGAAATTCTGTAGCTACTTAAATGTGCAATATCATTTTGTTATATTTTTATTTATCAGTACATCAAAACTAGGTTTTATGCTGTTGGCAGCTGAAAGGAACAGTAGCCTACTGATCGTAATGAAACATCAGTTACACATGTTCGATGTCTGCCTTTATTAAAGTTGATTATAGAAAACAGTTGCTCACAAATATAAATGTTGAGCCAAACATGGCAATCATTTTCACAACCAGCCTATGTAGTAGTGGATATTATTGCTAATGTTTAGTCTTGTAAAACTCAACCAGGCTAGTAATATTATTCAAACGATCTTTAGCCCTTAGTTCACATTGAAGATCAATAAGTTCGAGCTGTAAATCGTTAAATGTTAAATGTTATGTTCCGTGTTTTAGATTCCTCCATACTGTACTGTAGCAGTAGGTAAGCAACGTGAAACAGTTACTGAGAATAGGCCTACACACTGCACTCCACTAGACAGCTGAGTGGTCGTTTCCCTCTCCTCTACGTATAGCAAGTCTATGTCATTCTGACGTATCTTCCTCTCCGTTTCGGCGAGCGGTAAACACAGCTCTCCCGCTCCGAAGGAGCGCGCGCGCTCGTTGAGCTCTGTTTGTGCAGGTATAATTTAAAATAACCGACGCTCATGGAGAATCTTCATTAAGAAACATCTCTGTTCTTCGATATCAGAGAGAGTATCTTAAAAAAAAAAACTATAGAGGACCAATACCTAGTACTTCAGTATGCTTGTCAGACTTAACCTCACATAGTTTCTTAATGCTGGCTACCAACGTTGTACTCCCAAACACAAAGCGACCAAACTAAACCTTGCATGACCATCCGCGACGTAACTCCATACAGAATCAACTGAGTAATGAAGTAATAATATTAGTGTGCGTATTTTATGTGTTCCTAGAATATTTATGAAACAGAATTCAGTCAAACAATACAATTATTTTTATGATTCTAGCAAAATTAGGTAATATTAATTAGTGTGTTGATAAATCAGGCCCCATAGTAAATCTTACCAGGAGACTGTCTGCCACACACAGTACAATGCTCAATAGGTTTATAGAAGATTTATGGGCACCTTCGAAATCTTCGATCGTTTTCAGTATGCCTACTACCAGAGGAAAAATAGCGCAGCGTAACTAGTAATTGACACAGAGATTCAATAGAATGTTTTCAAAAAGAGATCATTTATCTTTTCAAATAACCTTTAAATTCAATCCCTAAAACAAATAATTTTGCACTTTCTCATTTTTCTGTTGCATGTTGTATCCGAGTTTCAATTTTTCGAAAAAGGTTAGGACTATAAAGTCTAATTCTGAAGGTTAGGACTTCTGTTTAAAGCATCAATCTGTTTTAAAACTTATATTCATTTATATCATCTGCAATATCCATGTGTATTGCGGAACCGCCATCTTGTACTGTTGCAGTTTAAACGGCAGAGAACTGCCGATCAAGTTAAACTCAAGTTAACTCAAGATTAACTGGAAGTTAAGGTTCATAATACGAAGCACAACGAAAAACTTCAGTTTAAACTGAACGTAAGGTTTAAACAGCGTTTATAATACCGCCCCTAAGGGTAAAACCTAACCATTTTCCCATAATCTATTTGTTTTAGTAACCTAACTAAACGGAGCAATATTTTGATTCAAGCATAGCAGTGCTCAGTAGAAGTTCCGGTGCTACCCTGAGTTGATGTAAACAAGTTGATGTAGTTAAGTTCATAGGTTCGGTGTCCGAAGTTCCATCCCTAATGATCGTAAATATTTTAAAAGTCCCAAGATCTTCTGAAAGCGAGACTAATGCAGCTTTCAATGGGACAATGGAACTCTACAGAAATCTGTTAGCGTTTTAAAAGGAAACAAACATCCGAAAGCTTGATATAAAAAGTAGGTAATATCTGGACACGGTTGGGTGGACAGACGAGCGCAGTGAGAGAATTGTGCAGGGGGAACCACGCATCACCTCTCAAGCACACACCCATCTAGTTACAACGTTTCACCACTCTTGTTTATCACGGCTTCATGCTTCAAGTTAAGTTCATTTTCATTCAATTTATTATAACGAAAGAATATAGATCTGTATTTTAGAATACTTTTTGGCCGATCGTATTTTTTTAACAACCTTACCGATGTTGTTGGGAGGTCTTGTAAGTTAAACGTGCAGTAAGTAAATAAATAAAATCAACACAAACTTGTATCTACTTACTTAAAAGTAACGAACTATCAGCGTCGCGTATTACTGTATACTATGAGGAAGTACTATTAATGTATTATTAATTATTATACCTGTACTCTTTCTAAATGAAGTTATTGGAGTGGAGATTTGTAAGAAAACAGGAATTAATGCAGATAAGACAGCGTGAAAACTAGAGATGAACCAAAACTACCTGCCGCTCTCGCTCGCTGTGTTCGTTGCATTTGTCTTTCGAGTCTCGGCTCGTCATTCTCGCTGCGCTTCGAGTCTCGCTCGTCATTCTCGAAATAGCATTTGGTCGGCGTGGAAAGATTTCGTAACTTTGAATAACATACATCATTGAAATAAATAACACTATAAATGTTTAAATGAGACAAAAAGACAAAACAGAACAGCATGTTAGTTATCAAAATGTTCTGGATCTATTATATGATATTACCTATGGTCATATAAATTTAAAAAAAAAATGCTCAAATAAATTTGCATTTCTAACATAAAATATGACATTAATATCTTTTACTTGAGATTGCACACTTGACCTCAAACATATGAAAAAAAAACTCTAAGGGTGCTATTCATAGACATTTCGCTAGCCCGGGCTATGAGCGTGCTAAACAGGATTCATATCATATCATATCGCTGACACTGGTGTATGAATACAAAAGCGTTAGTTCGCTGATCATCCACCGAAAGCCTGCGCTAAGAATGTCTATGAATAGGGCCCCTAGTCTTTTAATAAGGGTCTAGTAATTAAATAAACACTGGAGAACGGATTATTATACACTGAAAGGTAGAGATGTTTCAAATAGGCTACTTGATTGTTTATACATATGTAACAGTTGCCAAAGCAAATAAAAGTTCAGACAGGTATAAATAACTGCTGACTTCGGGACTTGATCACAATATCGAGTCTCGGAAGACTTACAACTAGTCTTTACGTTAAGGACGCGACGTAATACAACATTGTCGTGCGGGTTTTCACAATCGCCGCCGAATAACACATATCGACAAATACAAATAATAACAAATGAATGACGCCTATCGACAAATAACAAACTTCGACCAGATATGAAAATGCTAGCGTCCAAAAACAAACTATTTAAATTAAAAATAATTAATAATAATTTATCTTTTATTAAGATCGGCCAAAAAATAGTATGCAATAGACCTCGTCTCGTCTTCTCTAACTTTTCCTCGATTCTGTTATAATTCACTTACCACTCTTGTATCGTATGGATTAATCAAACGAAAGCAAGTATGTTTATCGTTAACCCGCGAACGGAAATTCTGTGTGAAACTGGTCCGATCTCAATTTTATTGAGAGAATGTGCGCGCTTTTACTCATGCTTTCATCTAACGCGACAAAACAAAATTCTGCTTCGGAGACTGTTGCTCTGGGTAGGTGTCCATGTAACATAGCTTTACGTAGGCAGATTCAGGTCGTCGGAAATCATGTAGGCGACTCCTATTTAGGCACGTGTAGGAAGAACTGCCTTAGGATAAGTTTGGAAACAAGGAAACGCCGCTCGGGAACAATCTTATAATTTTACAAGTGGAATTTACATATAAAGAAAGTATTCTGTTAAATCAAGTTAGAAAGTTTAGAATGTAATAGGAACTGTTGTATCTAATCACATTAATTAAATATTTTCTTAACGTTTCTTTTACAGCGTCTCAAATTTTCACTAAAAGTAGGGATTATATTCCATTGATTTGCAAAACATAAACAAAATAGAGCTATGAAATTATAATTGTTCAGGGTCGTACAAAGATAACTTTATGTCCGATTTGACTCTCGATACGTTTCTGTATTGCTTGTCTCCGCATTTATTTCCCCCCCCCCCCGAGGAAGGGTACTTCTCTTATTCTTCATACATTCTACCTTTTGTGTGTGCTAGAAACATGGTTTGTTCAAACGAGACTATCTTGTTAGTAGACCTTAGGTCCTTAAAAATCAACTTCTAGGACCTAAAATAGGCTCTAAAATTATCAAATAGACACTGAAAATAGAGATTAGACAACTAAAAATTCAATTTTAGGCAATTAAACACACTATTTTATGCATCTAAAATGTGTTTCTATCCACTGAAATTAAAATAACTACAAAAACTCAATTAATTAGTGAGTATTAAGCATTACAGTTAATATGGGAGGAATGATAGTAGGTGGAAGAAGAATAAAGTGTATCAGATTTGCTGATGATATGACGTTTTTAGCAGAAGAGGAAATGATAGGCTACTAAAGGATATGCTACTGGAGCTAAATGACAGCTGTGAGCAGTATGGGAAGAAGATAAATGCCAACATAGGTCATAGGAAGAAAAGTAAAGTAGGTAAACTTGCGAATTCTAAATGAGGCAGTAGAAGAAGTGAACAGCTTCAAATAGGCCTACTTAGGGTGTGTTATAAGCAGTAACATGAGCTGCTGCCAAGAAGTCAAAAGGAGATTAGCAATGGCAAAGGAAGCTTTTAATAGAAAAAGAGCATCTTCTGCGAACCTCTGGAGAAAGAACTAAGGAAGAGACTAGTGAAGTGTTTTGTATGGATTGTGGCATTGTATGGAGCAGAAACATGGACATTACGACAAAGTGAAGAGAAGCGACTAGAAACTTTTGAAATGTGGATAAGGAGAAGAATGGAGCGTGTGAAATGGACAGACAGGATAAGAAACGAAACTGTGTTGGAAAGAGTGGGTGAAGAAAGAATGATGCTGAAACTGATCAGGAAGAGAAAAAGGTACTGGTTGGGTCACTGGTTAAGAAGAAACTGCCTACTGAAAGATGCACTGGAAGGAATGGTGAACGGGAGAAGAGTTCGGGCAAAAGAGGATATCAGATGATAGACGACGTTAAGATATACGGATCATATGAGGAAACAAAGAGGAAGGCGAAGTAGGAAAGATTGGAGAAAGCTGGTTTGCAGTGAAAGACCTGCTCTTGAACAGAACACTGAATGAACGAACGAACGAACGAACAAACGAATGAAGCATTACAGTATACAGTGACAAAACCAGTAAAAATTATTGTGGTTATTTTTGTTATGTGTTAAATTATGAATAATAATTATTAATGAATTCATCGGTGTCATTGCTCTATTGCTGTTCATACAAAACTATTCATATTACAATTAATTATTTTACCAGTGAAATAACACATTATTCATAATTGACATTGCAATACATAACAAGGATTTTCTCTAAATTTTCTGCGGTGAAACTTGTCCTTTTCTTATACAGAACCATTTTATGGATAGGAAATTTATTTTCAATGATACCCAAGTAATGGGTGCAAATTTAAATCTAGCAATATTCGCCATGCTAATTTCTTAAGGGTGAAGTATGCATCCATCCCTTTCATCACATTTCTACTGCCTGCTCAAGTGGCCAACAAAACAATTTTTTTTTTAGGAATTTCTTCATTCCTACAATCCAAATACTGTATTATAAGACTTTTGTACCAAACCCACGCCATAATTTTCAACACTTTTTTTTTTCATTGCTGCACGAAAAAATTAAAAACACATATTAACAAAATAGAGATAGGCCTATGCATTTTTAGGCTCTGAAACCTTGAAATATTTCGCAATGGAAAAAATAGGTATTTTAGGCACCATAAACACCTTCCAAAACATTCATATTTTATATGAAACTGGAAGATGTTTAACTAGTCTTAGTTATCCCTGTAGAAAAAAAAATAAGCATTTAACCTAAAATCTGAGGTCTACTATAGCTAAGTAAGATATTTTATACTTCGCTGCCCTTGTCTATTCCAAAGTAAGAAAAGACTGGAATTAGTGGCTAAATGTTTTTATTATTATTATTATTGTTATTATTATTATTATTATTATTATTATTATTATTATTATTATTATTATACAGAGTGATTCAAAAGTAGCGTGACATAAGACATCTCCGTTATTAGTGTAAGTACAAAAAATTATTTCAAATAAATGTTTTAGATATTGTTACGTGTAGTTCATGTGCAAAATTTAAAGAAAATCGTAAAAGCCATTTTTGTCAAAAATTGCAACATGTTCGCGTATCAAGTAAAGTACCAGTTTGGTTAGCCCCTTCAGTCCTGAATTTATACTAAAAAGAACTGGAAAAAACTGGTCACATAATCATTCTGGGGATCCAAAAATCCCAAATCAATTCTTCACAGAAAATCAAAATTTGGAGCAATTTTGACCCCTGGAGCCCCAAAATTTTAACTTTTATTTTTAATTCAAGTATATAAATATTTCAAAAATAATATTCCCCATTTCTATCACACTAAATTTTTCAAAATATTTAAAAGTATCGAAGACATTCCAAAAAAGGAACAAAGTACAGTATAATGTACATCAGGCCTGCAGGGGTTAGGGGAAACGCATACAAAACTTAGGTGTCACATCTCTGGAGGGTACGAAACTTAAATTAGAAATGTGGTTTCTGGTTTGGGTCGCGCGCAGGAAAGAAGAACCACAAAACGAACGTGGTGATAATGATTGTGATAATTATGGAGATGGCGATAAGAATGAGGATCACACAGCGATTACTAAAATATCAACGGAGGAAGTAGTGTCGCAGTGATGATGTTACTCGTAGTTTTCAAACTTCGTAATACGAAATAATCTACATTATTTGTTGATTCAGTATTTCTAGTTATGCATTTCTTAAAGGAATACTTCCATTATAAACTGCTTTGTCAATTTTAAGTTATAATATTTCAAGTTTAGTTTTCTTCATAAAATTAGTGTAATTTACCTATATATATATATATATATATATATATATATATATATATATATATATGTCGTCATTATCATAATGTATTTAATTTTAGTTTTATCCTTTAAATATGCAGAAATTTGACCCGAACAAATGTAATATTTTAAAATTCATTTGCAGAACGAAAAGTTACATTTATTGGGATCAAATTTCTGCACATTTAAAGAACAAAACTAAAATTCTTTCAATTAGTTATTATCATAATATACTGCTCTCTTAAACTGAATGAGCATATTATTAATTAAATCAATGGCTTTCCCAAAACACGCTATAAAATATCTCACATAAAACAATTTTCATCTCGAAAAGGAACCAAAAACGAGGAAAATTATATTAAACTTTTTTGTTTGAAATATCTCAAAGAAAACCCCCAGAAATTAATGACATTACTTACTATTCATCCCATACAATCGTACGATTTTGATCTCTTGAAAGTGATACTCAAAAGTAAGTCTCGATTATCTTCTAATTAAACGTGTAACAGCCAAACAAAAACAGAGATTTCGACCATGAAAATTTCCTTAGTCGAATTTTACAGATGTCAGTCATTGTGCTACATGCGACAGAGATGTTTAGAAAGAACATCGGAGAAATGGAGTATTGAGGACAAAGCAGGAGGAGGAGGAGGAGGTGCGCCGCTTGTCACTGCCATGTTAGTCCTCAGAGTAGGCGGTAGAGAGAGCTCGCGTGTAGCACGTCACGGGAAAACAAAAGTGAAACTATGGGACTTTCGTAAATAAGATCAGTGTAGAATATTAATCGGAACATCTTAAAATGACAGACTAGCTGACTTGTAAACGAAAACCGTTAAAATTTAACATCTATCGAACACAATGAGATCAAATAAAAGTGATTACACTACGTTCACTTTCTCCAACGCATTTAATCCAATATTATGAATACAAATTTAATCTACAAGGAAGTAATATGCAATCGTGACTTTCTTGGCGTTGGTCCAACATTCGTAAATGTTTCTATTATACAGGTCTGCAAAATTAATGGTCATAAATTTTTTTCTAACAATTTATGCTACATTTATGGTTTCTTGGGGTTCTAAATCCAAATCTGAGCTCAGATTTTCTCTATAACGTACAATTTTTCCGCAACACGCATTGGCACTTTCAGAAATGTGAATGTATCGTTATTGAATTTAATATGAAAAAGTGATGAGGTGAAACATGTCCTATGGCAAATTTAAAGGTATACTTTACAAAAACTATTAGATTGTCATAATTAACAACTCACATTTAGACAAATGCGTATACCATCTTTTTCTCTTATGGTGAAGTTGCGTTTGTTGCTTTTCCTCTTGTGTGAGATTCAAGAGATGTTTTTGTAGCCAGTGTTTTTGTTCTCACTGACTGCTTCTTCCTATGCTGTTCCAATCACAAGAGAAATAGGGAACTTAGTATACCCAGCCCGCTGACCAAGAAGCATGCACAACTTTCTCAGATCTCCAAAGATCATCCAGTTATGATCTTTATATTTTACCTTTGTAAGAACCACTTCAAGATTTTCATAAGTTTTTTTAAAGTTTACCAGATGATCAACAGGTAATGAAGTATATTTGTTGCCATTATTCAAAAGCACTCATCACTGCCTTCAGATTTCTTTAGAAGAAATCGATATTAGTCTCCAATCTTTTACTTCGTACTGAACATTAAACTTTTGTATCAAACCATGAATATCACTGCAGTAATACTAAGGCACTCTCTCATGAAGAGCAGGGCGTAAATTCCTCTTCTCTACTCCTGTACCAATGAAGAAATGTTTCTAGTGCCAGCAAATTTATTTTAATCTGGTGCGTAAGAGCTCAGCTTTTTCCTTGGTAACCATAAATCTCTTATAAAATAATTGAGTTCAGATTGGTAAACTCTTCATAATTTTCACTCTCTACATCGCACAGCCTTCTAGATTATGTTTCTGATCCTCATCAACTGGTTAGAACAATATTTTACTTTAAAGTACTGGATTATGTATGCAAAAAACACTAGTACTTACATGAATAATATAAAACATAAAATATAGTTTTGCGTAAAAATGGTGCGAGATTTTGTAAGTCCATTTTTATCATCATCAGCAGCATCATCATCATTATCATCATAATCATCATGATATTCCTTTCAAAATTTAGACGATCCTATCTGTTTCGTCCTCACATTTTCTTGTCATCTCTTTCTAGGTCGTCCTCTGTCGCGGCATTCTGAGGGGCGATATTTAGAGCTTGCTTTAGGATCCGGTTCTCTTATAGGCCTATTCTCTCCATGTGGTTAATCCAATCATCTCCGTATTGCGTTAATTTATGTGTAGGCTACAGGTCATTCGTTATGTCGTGAAATCAAACTGCATTCGTGCGCCGTACCTCATAGTAACAACCTTATGGTGTGGGTAAGTGAGCTAGCTGCAAGTCGAAGCATAGCAAATGAGAGAAGTTTCCCAGTTCACTTTTTCCTTTCCCTTCCGTGAGGGTAGGTTTCACGAGATACCGAGTGGTCTTTAATAACAGGTGGAGTTCATAAGCGGTCACACGATTTCCAAAACTAGTAAAAATCCTGAGGCTTTTCGTGGTTTTTCTGAATTCTTCCAGGAAAATTCAGGAATACTCCTCTATGATAGATTGAATTCTTCCAACTTTCTTCGTGTTCGTCGTTTCAAAATTATATTATCTCTCATTTCCTGAATAATCATCGCAGTTGAAAGTTCGTTAAATTAAATAATAATAATAATAATAATAATAATAATAATAATAATAATAATAATAATAATAATAATTGGGCATTTTCTTTTTCAGTTTAAGAATTATCTCGGTGCAGAAATGAGGTGGATATTTCTTCTGGCCATCTTGGTGGCCTTTTCTCTTGTGGATTGCGGGAGCAGAGCTGAAAGCAGTGACTGGGCCTGGGGTAAAGGACGAGAAAGCAAGGCTTCCGACGCAGGTAAAACATGAACAATAAACTTTACTCCATATAGGTCTATCTTATCATTCTTTATGCTCGACCATGCGAAATGTAGTAATTATACACCTGATAGCAGTCCTTTAATGCATGTCATTAAAGTACACCTATTCATTAAAGTTCAGATTTTCGATTATTCTCGGATATGCAATCGAAAGACAACGAGGGAAACGTCACGGAGGCTGGAAATCCAATACTGTCGCAGAAGGTTATGTTCTGTTACTATAATAATTAGCGTTAATTGTAAATAATATTCAAATAAATTCAATTTGTCATCTCGTTTTTCAATTCTAAATCAATTTCCAGGTTATATCAAAATTAGTTCATGTTATTCTCTAGATTACATCAAGGTCAATGACATTATTGTTCCTCGGAAAAAATCAATACTTTCGCGTCTGCGCACATCTCACAATTTACGAGCTATGCACAAGGTCACTTCCGATCTTCAGTCAGATACGAATAAAATGAATAATTCTGAATAATTTCAAGTTAGAAATATGGTCGAGCATAAAAATTCGTATGAAACTTGCCTATAATGGTAATTAAGACGCACGTATGAAAATTATGAAACTCGCTTGCGCTCGTTTCATAAACAAACATATTCGCGTCTTAATTACTATCATTATAGGCTCGTTGCATAATGTACTATATCCGCTTTACGTTATCTTGTAGTAATGTTTCAATAACTTAATTTCTTACGATCAGAAATTTCGGTACTTATTAGCTATCTACTACTACGTGTAAATTGATCTACAATGTTATCCGTCCTGTTTTTATGTTCTGTATTCCTTGGAATATGTAAAGTTTCTCCAATGTACAATACTGGCATATTCATACATGGGTAAATTCAGTGGTGAGAATGCACCTCAATGCCTTTGTAATCGGCACAATTTTCTTTTTAGGGTTCATTCATTCAGTGTTCTGATCAAGGGCAGATCTTTCACTGCAAACCCAGCTTTCTCCAATGTTTCTATTTTCTGCCTTCATATTAATCTCCGCATACAATCCATATATTTTACTGTTGTCTATCATCTGATATCTTCTTTCCCCCCGAATATTTCTCCCCTTCGCCATTCCTTCCAGTGTATCCTTCAGTAGAGAGTTTATTTTTAGCCAGTAATCCAACCAATTCCTTTTTCTCTTCCTGATGAGTTACAGCATAATTGTTTCTTCACCCACTCTTTCTAGAATAGCTTCATTTCTTATTTTGTCTGTCCATTTCACACGCTCAGTTCTTCTCCATAGGCATATTTCAAATGCTTCCAATCGTTTCTCGTCACTCCATGTTTCTGCTCCGTGAAATGCCACACTCTACACAAAGCACTTCATAGTTTATTCCTTGTTCTTGGATGCATATTATTCATGTGAAAAAAAAATAAAAACAGGCAAAGCTTGAAGATAGCGCCTACCTGGTATTTGAGAAAACAATTCCTGGACATACTCGAAATGCCTTCTATGAGAGAGGCGCATAACGTTAACAACATACTCTGCCACTTGTCTAAAACATTAGTGCATGAGGCTTGCCTTTTAGCATATACACTTTGGATGAAAACTCAAATTTGATCATTTTGGCACTTAGCCCCAAGCTGTTTTTGAGTTGACCCCTTCAATTTAAATAAATCAACAAAAGTACAGGCATATTAAATTCTGCAGTGCTCGGGAAAAGTGACATAAGTCAGTTTCCAAAAACCTCTTTTGATAATTTATTGACAACTTACGGAACATCTGCTCGCTTGGAAAAAAATACATAGGCCTAAGTATTTTTCCCATTACAATAATTCATACAGAAAAAAATCAAATCGACATAAACCAGTGTAAGTTGTCAACAAATTATCAAAAAAGGTTTGTGGAAACTGACTTACGTCACTTTTCCCAAGCACTGCAGAATTAATACTGTAGTTGCTCTCAAAATGTACTAAAGTTTAAATTTTGAAAAGAAACATAATCTGTCTTGCAGGAGCGGGGACCAACAGCTACTTGGTGAACGCGACAACAAATGCTGCGGAGGACGAGGAATCTCTGATCGACACGATCGTATCGTCAACCAGGCAAGGCCGCAACCTGCAGCAGGACGGCTACAACCAGGTGGCCGCCGATCCTCAAGTGAGAAAGGCAATAGAGGATGGTGACGATGCACAGGCTCGCCACTACATCCGAGAGAAGCTCTGTGACCTTGGACTCATGGCCGTATGTACTGACCACGCTCTATAAGTTTAGTTTAAGCACAAAGCGATCATTAAAAACATTTGGACGCTAATATTCTCCAGGTTTATATATTTCAGTCCTAAATCGTAAACAGTAGTTCCAGCCTGCCAGAAAGTGATTCAAAGAACAGGGAGAAAATATTGATTCAGAACTTTAAAGTTGGCAGAAAGTTCCTCTGAATCCCTTGAAATCTGTTTACGTTGCCTAATGGAATAATAGGCCTATTTATATTATATTCTGTAACACCACGGCATGGCGCGTCCTCAGGTTGCGGATAGAGAAGACGGCCTCCAGATATGGAGGGTAACTGCGAATGTATTGAATAAGCAGTCGTGGACAGCCGATAAGGGGTGGTCCTACAGTTTGCGAGTTGAGTGAAGAGCTAACAACCCATCACCGTAAAATACAGTTTGTTACGAAACCTCAACACAAGCGTAGGAATGGGATTGATTTTATGACGACCACAGCAAAGGAATATGGTTATGCGCAGAGACCGGATTTTAAAGGGGAAATTTTTCATCAAAAAAGGACAAAAAAAGAGAAAGTTACAGCCGAAAAAAGGACTTCAAAAAAGACTATATTACTCCCCAAAACACACTTCAGCACATTCATGGCACACATAATCTTAAATTCATCTCTTCACAACATAAGGAAAGTGTCGCATTTGATATAGTAAAAAAAAAGGACTACATTACTCCTTCAAAAGAGTGCCATTTTAATTTAAAACATACTTCATCACATTCATGGATACACATAGCACACTCAAGTATTTATTTATCGTTTCACATCATACGGAAAGTGTTGTATTGGATCACATTCAACATTTCAATATGTTTCAATATGATTCTGCCTCTATGAATGCAAAATTCTTTATAAACAAAAATGACCGCTCAACATCAACCCAAACCAGGAGTGAAATTTTTCTTTTTATCCTGAACTCTAAATCAGCACACTTTATTAGTTTTTCAATGTCTGGAATCAGAAGAAGAACGATATTTATTTTCGCTTGCTCAGGAAGTTATAGGCCTATCGGAAAAAATATAGGAAAATTATCTAAATGTTTGTGATATTCTGTCAAAAAAGGACCAAAATAAGAGATAGCCTATTTTAAAAAAAGGAGAAAAAAAGGGAGTATGGACTAAAAAAGGGAAAAAGAGAGAAGTAAAACCACATAATTTGGTCGGTGGAAGATAGTTTTGAACATCGTAATTAATTATTTCATGTTTCGTGTTGAAATAAAAAAAAAAAGGGATTCTCTTTAAAATTCGGTCTCTAGTTATGAGATTTGGTACATGGAATGTCACGAGTCTTTATTGAACAGGAGGAATAACATTACTAGTAAAAATTAACTAGCTAGATACAGAATAGACTTTGTGGGAGTGCAGGAGTTTAGGTTAAATGGGAATGATATATCACAAATATCAGATTACTCGTTGTACTGTGGGGAAGGAAACAATAATCACCAATTAGGAACGGGATTCTTTATTCATAAGAGAATCAAATCAGCAGTAAAAAGGGTCGAATTTATCAGTGACAGGTTATCGTAATTAGTAAGCCTACTTAAG
The DNA here is from genome assembly GCF_040183065.1 of Periplaneta americana. Lineage (NCBI taxonomy): Eukaryota > Metazoa > Arthropoda > Insecta > Blattodea > Blattidae > Periplaneta > Periplaneta americana. Next base: position 111,497,163 of record NC_091130.1, read on the forward strand.
GGTAGATGGTGCGATATTTCGATGCGAGAAACTGAACGTCTGTTCTAGCAGGACAGAATTATTAGTAGGGATTTGTGGTTCTCTTGGTCTCCCCGATCTAACTCCCTGCGATTTTTATCACTGGGGTACAGTAAAAATGCTATATACAAGACAAACTCATGTAAGTCAAGTTATGACACATTTCATAAAGAGGTGACAAATGCATGCATGCATACATACATTACATACATACATGCATGCATTACATACATACATACATACATACATATAGGCTTATATATGCCTACATACAGAGTGAGTCAGCCAGGGTTAGACCGGCGTCGGCGAAAAGTCGTATGCGTAGTAACTGCTGTGTCATCGCAGTGATCAGACCTCTTGCTCGCATACGTTTCGTGTTTAGTTATGTAAACACGTAGTGAGGGTGCAGCTGTATACCGTACATTTAGAGTGCAGTAGTGTGTCCATTATGTAATATAGCCTTGAACAACAAGTGTTTATATTCAAAGATAAACCACACATGTTAGGCCAATTATACAGTGTTCATAGATTTGATAAGAAACGTAAAAAATTATATATTAGTTATATGAACACTAATAAATACAGGGACATCATTTTATTTTTACTTCAATTTTTATTGTACCTGAGTTTTTGAATGTACTTCACTCCCACCCCTTCTACTAAGGAAGTTCCAACTCCACACAGAACCAAGACCGAAGATAGTAAGCAGTACTGAGTTACTGAGTACAGTACGTTCCAGAAATATGTTCGCGTTTTCCAGTGACGAAAGAGCTTTCAATATTGAATCATATTTTCGCACAGGTACTGTCCGTTTGCCTACGTCGCATCCCGATTTCCCCCACCTGCTTCTGCTCGCCCCTCTGTAAAAGCTGGGCTGTCTTAGCTCTTTTCTGAAAACATTAATTTCTCTTAGGAATTGGAAGTTTACGTAATATTATACAGCTGTTTAATTTAATTTAAATAAAAGGGCCTCGTTAAGTAATTAACTGTCACGTGATTTCCTCCCTTTCTACAATCCTGCGGCATAACCACTTGGACGGACAGTAGATAGCATGTCTGAGTAATTTTATATTTTCGGGTCGGGCAGAAGTGAAGATTGAATTTACAGTACGTAGAGTAGGTACAGAATTATTTCAACATGAGTTACTAGTACGAAGGACGAAATTGGCAATTGGAATTAGCTGCAATAGTCTATAGTGCGATAATATGCACAAAAGAATTGAAGTCTGTATCGAAATGAACGGCCACCATTTTCAAAATTGTGTTTAAATATTCATATTATGATTATTTTTCAATTTAACTTCTTTCTCTATATTGTACGCTAATGTGCTGTAGACAGTATAATATACACTGCATAATGAATACGTTCGCATGGATAACTCACTTCGTGAGTAAAAACACTTATTCTTAATACAGTACTGTACTTTGATTAAAGAAAAACCTAATGAAAATTATCAAACTCAAAATCGCGATATTTCCTAGTTTACGTAAATTGATGAACTACTTTTCTTCCATCCTATACCTAGTAGAGTGATTTGTGTTTTACGCCAGTATCATCGAACTCCAGTCTTGGAGGGGGGAGCAAGCGGTGTTTCCGGTTCTCTAAAGGTATAGACAAGTTAATATTAAAAATGTTTGTAAAAATAAAATGATGTCCCTGTATAATATAATTATTAAAGAAATTAGTAATAGTCAGACATGTTTCGGAGATGCTTCTCCATTCTCAGTGACTATTTACCACGACGGCTGGTTCAGGTGATCGAACCGCGTTTTTGCTTGGCGGTTCGATCACCTGAACCAGCCGTCGTGGTAAATAATCACTGAAAATGGAGAAGCATCTCCGAAACATGTCTGACTATTACTAATTTCTTTAATAATTATATTATATTTATTAATGTTCATATAACTGTAATATATAAATTTTTACGTTTCTTAACAAGTATTTATTTACAACTTTGTGAAATACAAATCTTGGATAACAGTTGTAACAAACTTCCGTCATTCCCTGATTCTCCAGAGCCTTCTAAAGCAATGATTTACAATTTAGTAAAGAAATTTCGTACAACTGGATCAGTATTGGATAAGAAACGAACATGTGTGAAGCGTGTTCTCACTGAGGAGATGTTAGATGAAACTGACCACTGATTACATCATCCTGCCGTGTAGCTCAGCAGGTAGGGGTGTCACAGGCTTCAGTGATAAGAGGTACGAAACAATTAAAATTAAAAGCTTACAAAATTCGTGTAGTTCAGAGGTTAACGGAAACCGATGATCAGAGCAGACTTAGATTTTGTATATGATTCCAACAGTCAGTATATGATGTACTACTTGACCCCACCTTAATTTTTTATAGTGACGAAGCATGGTTCCACCTCAGTGATTAAAAGTAAAGTTTACGCGAATAACCCCCATTCACTTGAGGAACTCAAACAAAATATCCGGCACGAAATTCGATCCATTTCGGAGAACGAACTGCGGCGAGTTGCTGGACATGTCTTCATGAGATGTGAGTCGACCTGGTTGGTGAGTTGGTATAGCGCTGGCCTTCTATGCCCAAGGTTGCGGGTTCGCTCCCGGGCCAGGTCGATGGCATCTAAGTGTGCTTAAATGCGACAGGCTCATGTCAGTAGATTTACTGGCATGTAAAAGAACTCCTGAGGAACAAAATTCCGGCACATCCGGCGACGCTGATATAACCTCTGCAGTTGCGAGCGTCGTTAAATAAAACATAACATTTAACATTTCATGAGATGTACAGCCTGTTATCACAAGGACGTAATTTCGAACATGAATTGTGAATTCGGCAAGTACATCATTACGCAATACTAACCGCAAAAGCGCGGAACGAATCCTCCGCATATGGTAGCTTCGTTACGTATGAATCAGCACTGTGAGTGCGGTTAGTTGTCTAGCCCTGGCTGGTTCAGCCTGTATAATACATACGAGCATTGAATCTATTATGAATTGTAGAAATAAACGTAACTACTTATTAACATAGCACTAGCCATACCCATAGCTCAGGCGGTAGGAATGTTAGCTTGCGCTCGGGAGTGGGTTCTTGGGCTGATTACGTGGTTAAGTTTCTTCCGAGGTTCTCCCCAACGTTAAGGCGATTGTCAGATAAGCTATGGCGAATCCTCGGCCTCATCTCAACAAATACCATCATGCTGCCACCAATTCCATCGACACTACCAAGCCTATTAATTGAAGGGTTCAGAGCCATAGTGGGCCAAGCGCCATTTATTAAAAACGGAGGAAACAAGGGTTAAAGTTAAGCGAATCCCATAGTTTAATGAACATTGACATACCGTTAATTTTAATGTGTATACCCGGTACTTTATCTTACTTGCTATATGTTTCCATTGAATTATGGTAATAACTTCATTTTAATCCTTGTTTTCTACGATTTTAATAAGTGGCGCTTGGCCCACTATGGTTCTGAACCCTTCAATTGGTATAGTAAGTTACATATTCAAGTAAAGAGAAACATACAACAAATTCCACAATTTGGGACATCTGGCCGAAATCTACGGCTGATCACTAGGATCCAGAATACAAAGCAGAGGTTAAATTAAAAATAAAATATGATTGCGGAGAGAATACGGAACAATGATAAATTTAAAAATAAAGTACAATTTGATTTCGGAGAAACATGAGATGAAAATACAATGAAGAATAATGAAATGAAGTAAAAAAAATTACATAGTATTATACAAGTGATTGTGTAAAATGGATAATCAATCTCTCAATACCATTAGACAAATTTTGTTAATGTCCTCATTAGAAAATTTAAGAGAGAGGAGAATGGTTTTGGTGAACTTAAATGAAGTTCCCCTAGCGCCAAAAAGAAATCCTTTCACTTCCCATGTATTAATATTCATTTTGTATCTCTCACTGAAGTGAGGAATACATGGGTTGTAAATACACTTCTCTTCATCGTTAACGTTATTGGCTTGTTGATCATCCTTCTCAAAACAGAGAGTGAGGTCAAGAATGAGGCTTCTTTGATTCCGGCGATCGATGGCTATAATGTCTGCTCTTCTCGTTGACCCATTCTCAGCCAAGCAGTGCACTTCTTAGTAAACCTCCCACTTTGCCTTCCGAAGAGTGGTTGCGATGGAGCTTCTCACTTTGTGGTGGCGATTGTTCCTCAGTAGTTCTCCTTTAGGGCAATAACCCAAAACATGCCCCATGTATGTGCGTGTGAATGTAAAAGTTTTAATTGTTTTTAATGGTGGTACCGTCTGTGTGTTACAGTGCGAGCCAGGAATTGAACCAAAGCGTCCCTACGTGCAGCCCCACGACTTGATCTACGCTCAGCCCGTCGCCATAAAGCCCGTGGGCCGCCCTATTCCAGCCCTACCAGTCCGCGGCCCTCACGGACCTGGATACGGCCCTCCCGGACCTGGATACGGACCTCCTGGACCTGGATACGGACCTCCCAAGCCGATCCCCTTCCCACCGGGCCCAGGGCCGATCTTCCGTCCGCCTCGTCCCGTGCCAGGCCCAATCTACGGCTCCCCCAAGCCCATACCTCCACCCGTGCATGAGCCCGTCGAGCACGACTACCTGCCTCACCCCCCGATCAAGAAGCCTGTGGACGTCGTAGTGAACAACCACGGAGGAGTGCAGCAGCACGTTCACCACCACTACCACCACAGTGAGGGGGGCGTAGTCAAGCCGTCCGTCGTGGTGGACCATCCCAGCCCCATAGTGCCCACGGGTCCTCTTTACGAGCCCGGTCCATCCTTTGGGTCCATAGGAACTGGTTCTCTGTACGGCACTGGACCCACAGTCGGTCCAGTTTATGGAGGAGCAACAGGGGGACCTATCTATGGAGGACCCACATTGGGACCAGTCTATGGAGGAAGCGGTCCCTATCTCGGGCAGGGATCTTTCTACAAGAAGGAGCTGTCCATCAAAACGCCACTGACAGGTGAGAAAAGACCCCCTTCAAAACCAATATTATCTTTATTTCAGTTACTACAAAATACAGTATATCTAAGATTTCAACATTTTGCTAATGCTGAAGAATAGCGAAAAATATAAAGCGAATTCTCTTAAATACACGGACATCGTTTTATTTTTACTTCAATTTTCATTGTACCTGAGTTTTTGAATGTACAGTAGAACCCCGATTATCTGACACCCTCTTAACCGATTGACGGATTATCCGACTGTCTTTCGCTCACACTTTTTTTTGTTCTTTTATTTTATTTTTTTTTTTTTTTTGCTTCGAAAACAAATGAAGTAGGCTACTACTGTACGTTATATTAGTACGTTCTTTTTCTAGACAGTGTTATTACAAGCCTTTACACTTCTAGTTTGGTCTACTGTTCGAGTTGCCGTACTGTACCACTCTATATAAAATGTATTCTATGAGTGTCAAAATAAAACTTTTGTGATAAGTATCGAAAATGCATATAATTAAGTGATTTGGGGAAAGAGAAACTGTGGCTCATCTCGCATCAGAATACGAGACTAATGTTACAACTGTGCGCGATTTAATAAAAATTAAGGTTAAAGTGTATAGCTAGAGTATGTAAATATACAACATGAGACCTCTACTATTCCTATCTTTCCACTTACAGTCATTAGGAATAGTTTCCTTGCCCCTTAAAAACACGTCCTTGACAACCGAACTTAAATTAGTGAACTTCTGATCCACTACCTAGCGGATTAAACACAAGACTACGGAAGAAATTACCAAACTTCGAGTATTATTAATTTCATTTACGAAAATATTTTATGGTACGGATTATCCGAGTTTTTCGATTAATCGTTCAGTCCACCCCCTTCATTACCACGGATAACAGACGCTCTACTGTACTTCACTCCCGCCCCCTCTACTACTAAACTTCCAACTGTCCTCCGCACAGAACCAAGGCCGCGTATGCAGTCAAATTCGCCTTACGGTCATAGAAAACAGTACTGAGTTTGTGAGTGCAGTACGTTCCAGAAATATGTCCGCGTTTTCCAGTGACGAAAGAGCTTTCAATATTGAATCATATTTTCGCAGAGATACTGTCGTCCGTTTGCATACGTCGTATCCCGGTTTCCTCCATCCGCTATTGGCGCCTCTCTGTAAAGGCTAGTGGCTGTGCTGTCTTAGCTCTTTTCTGAAAACATTCATTTCTGTTAGGAATTGGACGTCTACGTAATATTATACAACTGTTTAAAATAATTTAAATAAAAGGGCCTCGTTAAGTAATTAACTGTCACGTGATTTCCCTCCTTTCTACGATCCTGTGACATAACCACTTCGACGGACAGTAGATAGCATCTGTGAGTAATTTTATCTTTTCGGATCGGGCAGAAGTGGAGATTGAATTTACAGTACGTAAGGTACTCTTTTATAGAGTAGGTACAGAATTATTTCAACATGAGTTACTAGCACGAAGGACAAAACTGGTAGGCCTAATTTCAATTAGGTATAATAGTATATAGTGCGTTAATAAGCACAAAAGAACTGAAGCCTGTATCGAAAAGAACGGCCACCATTGTCAAAAATGTGTTTAAATATCCATATTATGATTATTTTTCAATTTAACTTCTTTCTCCATATTGTACACTAATGTGCTGTAGACAGTATAATATACACTGCATAATGAATAAGTACGCATGGATAGCTCAGTTCGTGAGTAAAAAAACTTATTGTTAATACTGTACTGTATTTTGATTAAACAAAAACCTAATGAAAATTATCAGACTCAAAATCGCGATATTTCCTAGTTTACGTAAATAGATGAAGTATTTTTCTTTCCTCCTATACTTAGTAAAGTGATTTGTTTGTACATTACGCAGTATCATCGAACTACAGTTTTGGAAGGGGGTAGCAAACGATGTTTCTGGTTCTAACCGTTAATCCAAAGGTATAGCCAGGTTAATATTAAAAATGATGGTAAAAATAAAATGATGTCTCTGTATTTCAATAAAACTAATAAGCATTTGGGGCATATGTATTCAAATTTGAATGCAAGGAATTAAATGCTCAATTCCAATTGTTTTGGATACAGGTAATGGTCTAGGCTCCACAGCCTCTTCTACAAACTACGCTGAGAAGTACCCCAGTTACCAAAATCCTAGAGTGGATGGAGTACGAGGACTGGGGGACTGCGTGTGTGTGCCCTTCGACCAGTGTCTCCCCCACGAGGTGGCACGCAAAGACGGCTATTACATCGATCCCCGCCACAATGGCGGCAAGAACATTGAGGCCATCACACTCGACGACGTAGTCATCACCGACGGAAATGGGACTGTCATTTCACGGCATGCCAAACGGGAAGACAGTGCTCAAGAGATCTTTGCAGAGGTAGACGAACAAGAAAAGACAGGTGAAGCAACAGAAGTGGTCACTACTACAGAAGTAGCTAAGGATGAAGCCGAGGAGAAGACAGAGACGCGCAAACGAAGAGAAGCTCCAGTCACCAAAGACGAGAACGGAAACGATGCCTCTAAGTCTAATGTACACCCTGTAAGTAGAAATCCATATATCAGTCTGAATGTTGCACATTATGTTACCTCTGTCCTCGGAAAGGATATCCAAAATTACAAATTCCAACATTTATTAATATTGTGCAAACCTAGCTTTCAGGTAAAAGCTCCCTATGAAGCAGGCTTGAATAATTGGTAACTTCCTAGAAGACGGGCAAAATCCAACATGGTTGACGAAAACTAGTAAAATCGATCTGCCAACTATGAAGTTCAAATGCTACCAAACATCACAAAATCAAAGACGGAAAATCAAACATATATTTATATTTTTAAAGAAGAAGACAATGAAAATATGTTTGATTTTCCAACTTGGATTTTTTTTGGTGTTTGTGGCATTCGAACTTCATAGTTGGCAGTACTTTTCTGACAGTTTTCGTCCGCACTTTACTCCCACAAATCATTAAAACACACACAAAAAACATAATAATTCATCACTTTTTCAAACAAAATTCAATCCTCATTGACGTCTTCAACGACAACCACTTCACTTCCAGTATATGACACAGGCTTCAAGGCAATCTAAACTTAAACCATGCATGCAGCAAAGAACTAAACCACAGAAACATAGTTTTCTCCTCATCAATCGTCACGATTCTTATTCACCAGCGAAAGAACCAAACCAAAATCGAAACAAATATAATACTCTGTTTATGTTCACACATCTGTCACGAAGATCATAAAATGATAAATTTTCAAAAGCTTCAGTCATCAGACACAATATAACACCACTCACGTCAAACAACCAAGAACAACTGACAAAGTAACTATCTATTCAAAATTACGAAAATTCTAGAACAAATGACAACTATAACTAATCAAATCGAAAGCAAATCACAAAAATCGTAAAATGATAAACTTTCAATGGCTTTAGCCACCAGACACAATACAGGCTAACACCACTCACGTCAAACAACCAAGAACAACTGACAACGTCATTACCCATTCAAAATTATGAAAATTTTAAGTCAAATGACAATTATAATCAATCAAATCGAAAGAAAATCACGACGAGACCTAGTATAAAAACCTGGAACTAACATATAAAAATCACTAAAAAAAATCACTAACATTTAATTCTAAATTTAAAAAGTTGGTAATACTTACTACACACAACCAGGTGCCCGTCTTCTATGAAATTACCCAATAATTTTGTGACGATGCCGTATATAGTTCCTGGGATAGCTCAGTCGGTAGAGCATTCGTGCGCTAAGCGAAGGGTCCCGGGATCGAGACCAGGCCCCGGAACAAGTTTTTCCTTGAAATTATTCAAGCCTGCTTCACAGGGAACTTTTACCTGAAAGCCAGATTTGTATAATACATTCGTTACTGTAAGTACGTTAACAGAAAGCCACAATTTATGTCAGACGGAATTGTGTGCACTCAAAGTTGGGTTCTGGCGTCTTGTCAGCCCATTTGAGTTGTGTTGATATAAAGAAAGAATTGTGAGGGTGTCGTGAATAGTTCCTGGGGTACTTCAGCAGGTAGAACATTCATGCGCTAAGTGAAGGAGTCCCGGGATCGAGACCAGGCCCCGGAACAATTTTTCCCTTGAAATTATTTATTAATATTGTATACCAACCGAGGTAAACGCGACTGTAATATCTTTTGTCGACCTAGGTGGAGGCTCAATATTACGGTGGCGCCAAGCCACGAAGTGCTATATCCATGCAGTATTAGTTAGTGATAAAAGACACTTTCAATTGAACATAAACTTATAAGTACTGGCATGGAAAACGTAAGACAAAAACTAAATAATTAAATTGGATATCGTTTCTGGTAATAAGATTATTTATGGGCCTATTAAGTAACAATTTATTGAATTATGAGCTGTATATATGCTTTATTGTTTAAAAGAATCCCCTGGTACTCATTTATTGTTTCCAATTTACATTATTTTAAAGTTAAATCTCTAACGCACTTGAGATTCTAACGCGCTATTACCTCATTGTAATTGCGCACTGTAGAGAAAATGTTAAATTCTATTATACATACGAACATATTATTACAGAATTGTTAATATATACTTCACGAAAGATGTAAGATTAAGGTTTGTATTTTTTTTCTTTTTATTTCCAAAGAATTTAAAACCCATAAATACGTTTAAATTTTAGAAGCCATATATATATATATTTTTTTTTTTTTAACATTACGAAAATAATTATCTGCTCAAACATTAAAATATTGCACATCGCTATGAAGTTATAAAACAAAATTTCCTGAAACTGAACAACGACATTATTTCTTTATTGTAAGTTCCGCGACTCTATAGCCCTTCAAGGGCTCACAAGCAAACATTCTGATGGGGGTAAACAAAAAAGTCATTTTTTTTTACCACGTTAATGATATCAAAGGAAATGCTTACACAATTTTTGGCAACTCGATCGCAATTATGAATGTCGTAAAAAAAATAGGTTCGCCAGGGGCCGTTAACAGAAAGAAAACACAATTTCATAGCAAAAATTTACTGGAATAGACAGCAATTGTTGAGCTATTTTTCAACATATTCGCCACCGGAATTGATACATTTGTCATATTATGAGATCGACAGAGAGGTGCAACGGCTGTCAAACGCTGGTTCCGATCCCTGGCGGCTGACTTCTACGACACAAGGGTACAAAAATTGATCCCATGGTATGACAAATGTCTCAATTCCAGTGGGGGATATGTTAATAAATAGCGCAACAATTGCTATATCTGTTTCAATAAATCGTTCCATGCAATTGTGTTTTTTTTTTTTTTTTGTAATCGGCCACAGGGAAAATCACTTTCTGGACGGCCTCGTAATTGCGGTCGAGTGGCCAAAATTTGCATACGCACTTCTTTTGACATTATTAACATGGTGGAAGAAAAAAATTAACTTTTTTATCTGTCCCCATCAGAATGTTTGTTTGTCAGACCAACCAGCCGGCTCCTGGCCCTCACGTCCACTTTCCACATTCCGAAGCAGAAGTGGACGATCATCCAATCAGAATTGCTAAATAAAATGACAGGCAAATGAAGCTCTTTGTATAGAAAACTTGCAGTTTAACCTATGAAAAATACATGTGCCCAGAAATATAGAGATGATAGAATCTTCATTCTAACGTCTTCTTACAAGAATTTATCGAACTCACTATTCGTAATTCATTCAAATTCATTCATTATACTAACCAAATTCGGGATCAATTTAATTATAATCGTTATATTTTAAATATATATTTAAGTATATATGACACAAACCAGGGACTTCTTTGCCATGTAAATAGCAGTAGCAGTACTCATTACTGGTGTTGGTGGTAACCCAGAACGCTTTTTTGTGCTTTATATGGTGGTGCAGGTTAATGATGACGTCACAGAGGAAACCAAGGAAGAGAAGGACGATGAGACGGACGAGAATGAACAGCGACAGCAAAGAACTGCTGAGGTGGGTGGGCAGACTCATTCTGCCCCTGACGTACTTCTACTTTCTGACACTTCAAGTTTTAAAATTCCTGACAAAATTCTATTAGTCGAAATGAACTTTTTTACTTCAATAACATCTTCTAATACTAACAGTAAGATAAGATAGGACTGAGTGATATATCTGTAACCATTGAAATTAATCTTAGTTAACGTTAAAATATTTCTTTCGTCTATTTCAGTAGTTCTTTTTCTACCTCCAACCTTACAATGAAAATACAGGGCGACAGAAAAGTCCTTCAGAAGCAGATATAAATGCTAAAAAAAAAAAAGGAGATTAGATTGCCATCACTTCGTCAGATCCTTTCATAGACGGGACTAACTGAGTTGGTAGCTGTATAAAATGTAAACTGGCTTCGTGAATTTCGATATTGTTTTTCGTTAGATTATTCAATTATATTTGGCTTGTGTTGGTAAATAGATATCTTGGCAACATCCCAAAATAAATAATTCGGGGTCCGGTGGCATCAGGGAATAGTGGCAAGGATCTCTGTCCCCAAATTTTGATTCTAATAATCGCATTGTGCTATTGTAAATATGGAACTGAGAAGCTTCATTGTCTAGTTCAGTGGTTCCCAAATTGTAAAGAGCTGAGAAGGGTTGCGAGGTGATTTATAAAATCAAAGTAGTAACATACTTACTATGTTTTCAGAAACATAAACAACATTAAACATGAAAATAAAAAAAGTTTCAGTAGTTTAGCGGAGTATAAATACTCCATTTCACGAAAAGTGCATTTATTAAATTACATACATACCTACATACATATTAGGAAATTGAATTAGGAAACTTTTCAGATTTTTTTTTTCACTGTTCTTGAATAGATACCATCACCTAGAAAAATAAACTCTATGGAATTTATTTGTTCTTCCGAGGTCAGTATGATTAAGAATAAAATTATAATCACATCCACTTGTCATAATTCCTTCTCTCATACAGATGGTAAGCAATCTGCAATCTCTTTTTTTAACTTTCAATGGGGTGTGAATTATCACACCACTTTCAGCTTACTGCGGAGAAACTTTCCTAACGTTCTGTATTTCATATTTTCACTTAAAATATTAATATGCAAGTAGATAGTTTAGAAACGAAATAATATGTCGCCGTGGTTTATTGTAAACACAAAGTTTCCTTAGAGGGTTTTCAAGTAAAATTATATTTACTATAATTTCAGATTTTCAAAGACCAGAATTTTAAAACAAAGAATTATAAATAATTCCAAAAAGTAAACTTTGAGTTTAGTGTAACTTAAATTTGTTAATATATATTTAATTATTCCATTGCCTCTTGTCTTCTCGAAGTAGCTTAATTTGTTTTATGATAACACAGTATAGACCTATAAACTTCAAAGCAGTCGGCCTGGGTGGCAAGTTGGTACAGCGCTGGCCTTCTGTGCCCGAGGTTGTGGATTCGAACCAGGCTCAGGCCGATGGCATTTAAGTGTGCTTAAATGCGACAGGCTCGTGTCAGTAGATTTACTGGCATGTAAAAGAACTCTTGCGGGACAAAATTCCGGCACACCGGTGACGCTGATATAACCTCGGCAGTTGCGAGCGTCGTTAAATAAAACACAATATTTAACAACAACCTTCAAAGCTGTGATTCTTGGTATGCCGATGTTTTCGAACGTAGAATACAAATTTAAGTTACGAAAAAAACTCAAAGTTTACTTTTTGAAATTATGCAGTTTTTATATAAAAATGTTATCTCTGAATAACATTTTTATATAAAAACTGCATAATTTCAAAACTTCTCTAAGGAAATCTTGCGTTTAAAATAAACCCCGGCGGCATGTTATTTCGTTTCTAAACTATATAAAAAAACAATCACACTGCGCAGTTTTTCCTTGAGAGCCTCGCGACCAATGTCCGATCAGAAGGAGCGAAAGAAAAGCAGTAGGCATTCTCTAAGCATGAAGCGGTAAGATTCCACTAATATTAGTGTCCATTGGCTGTTGCGTAATTCGCTTCCCATTTGAAATGTAGGCCTACAGTATACAGTAGTTTCTTGTGTATTTCCATAAATCTATTATTTAGCTTCTTGCCTATGTTGACAACTTCACCTTGTTATTTCTAACTGGACAATACATGAAGGACAGACTGCAAGACAACCAACGTCTACAAATGGCGCAAATTTTTCGTTAGTGTCTACTAGGAATAACTGCCGTCGACATGACTCTAATAAGTGACAATACAGAGAACTATAGAAGACTTGGAACTAAGATGACTAATCCTCAAACCGTTCCTCGTACTAAACCTCCTCCTCTGATGCTGGTTGCTGTGGTAATCACCTAAGTGGTGATAGTAGTCTAGTTTCGCTTCTTACACCCGAGTGGTTGAGATGTTTCATTCATGCCTCACAAACTTTAAATGATATTGCTATTTGTACTAAGTATATTGCATATATTTACAGTAGCATTATATTCAAATCACCGACCTGCACGGGAATTCACAATTCAAAATGCACTGCCTATTATATCATCTTATAGTTAAAATGCAATGTACAGAGTTGTTTCCGATCTCTGATAACGAATTTGAATCACATCATGTGCGTCAGGAGTCACACGACAGCTGAACTGTGGCGCGAGGTGACAGACCAGTAGTGAGTGATCTCATAGAGTGCACGGCGATTCACAGCAGAAATTCCTAAGAAAATCGAGCCTTTTTGGGAGGGGTACATTACGACCCTTTCCAATGTCAAGTACAGTTAAGTGAACATAAAAGAAGCCTGCAATAAACGAGGTTTCGTTATTTCCAAGAAAGTCATCTTCTGTGTACTTAATAAGATTGGTAAAGCTCGAATGGAATTAATTTGTATCATCTCGTAGGGTGCGGCGACTTGTGACGGGGGGTGGATTAGCTTGCTTTTTCCACTCTGCAATTAATCCCATCCGAGCTTTGCCAGTCTTATTAGGTACACACGAGATGCCTTTCTTGGAAATGACGAAACCACGTTGTTTGCAGTTTCCTATGATTTTCACGTAACTGTACTTGGCATCGGAAAAAGTTATGTACCCCTCCCAATAAAGGCTCAATTTTCTTGGGCATTGCTACTGTGATACACCGTGCACTCTGATTATGAAATCGCTCACTGCTGGTCTGTCACCTCTCGCCACAATTCAGCTGTCGGTGTGATTCCTGACGCACATGACGTCATTAAAATTCGTTATCAGAGATCGGAACAACTCTTTGTATATAGTTCTCATTACTCCATTCACGTAGTCGGAAAAAAAGTTGATTACCCATAAACTCAGAAGACTAAAGATAAATGCTTAACGTTTTGCTTAGTACTTGTAGACCTCATTTTTATTACGAAAAAGTGAAAGTTCAAATCACTTGCAAAATGCATAAAAATTCAGATTAGTATATTTATTTGCATAATATGTTTTCATGTGATTTTAATATGTCCCGGTTATTTTGTGAGAATTTGTTATATAAACTTGGAATCCATTATACTTCTGTTCAATGCTATGGCATTTTGAAACAAACAGAAAATTATGGAGAAAATAACAGAAACGTTAACGTTGAGAACAGAAAAAAGATTACTTTCTATCAGTTTTATCTCAAAAAATTATCAGTAGGCCCTACTTAAAAGCATATAGGCCTCATTTCCAAACGGATCAAAGAAACTAGCACAACACGTTTACCTAGACATGACTAAGACTTCTCAACACCGAATGCAATGTCTGTAACTAACAATTGCATTAAGGGTGAGAACTTACTGGAAGGGATTGATTTTTCCTTCTTGCAGCGACTTTTCGGTGACACGTCCAAGTACAAAGTCAGCCCAACATTTGGAGTATCTTTTGGTCTGCCTCAAGGAGGAGGGGGTTATCCTTTAAATCCTTACGGACCTAACCCAGCTATTAACCCTTACGGCGGTTCAGTGGGAGGCTTAGGTGGTGTCAATTTAGGGTTAGTCAGTGTAAACCCCCTGCTATCAGTCCAGGTAACACAAGACGAATACGGTGACAAAATTGTGAAACCACTAGTTAATCTACACGTTACACCTAATCAAGGTTTGGTTCATAAGTTTGGCAGTCTTATCCACGGCCTTCATCACAAACCGTACTATCCTACGTACCATCCATACAAGCAGTATCATAATCATCATCACGTTCACACAATGAAGCCGTATCCTTCATATTACTATCCTTACAAGCAGCCTTCTTATTATTATGGCTGGCATAAACCAAACTATCACTATGCTCCTCACTATTACGGTTATCGGGCAAGCAACGACTACGATGCTTCTGGAAGTGGACACTACTCCAGTGGGTACGTTTCTGATGAAGAAGATCTGCAAGAACAATACGATAATGATTACGTTGACGATCCGTATTCGTCGTACTCACGTCAGAGCCGTGGCAATCACACCGCCGTAGCTCCCAACACTGTTTCCTCACAACCTCCCTCCTCCTCCGACTCCAGAGGTGCAACAAAGGTGCAGTTCCCAAGTGACAGACGGCGCAGTTTCAACACAAGGACTAAACGACAAGTTACCCCTGACAGAATTCAAGACACGAGCGCTAACAATGAGGTGATGCCGGTTCAAGAGGTAAGACCACGAGAACCGAAACATTTGTGAAAGCTGAGATCAGACTTTCCAATGCTACAATGTGTTGGATATCCTCACTTGAGACATGGTCAAAACAAAATAGTTGTCTGCACCCTACTTTGAATAAGGGAAAAGTAAAAATATCTTACAAAACATTCACTACCTCTACGATAGAATGTGACAAAACGACGTTTTGAGACCATACACGTATGCATAATATTAACCGTTTTAATTAATTCTTATATAAGGAGAAATTCAAATACCTATAGTTAGTCATATATTAAAATATAATTTTTTCTTGTGTATAAACCGATTCAAATGCAATAACTTTGGTAGAATATTGTTCGTGTTACTGATGAAACAATACCGCTAAATATGAAAAACTGCTATGAAGCATTATAAGATGCGTTGTTTCATCATTTTTTCTTGTGATGCGAAACACAATAGTACACAAAAAGCTTGACAACCACAACAATACAGCAAAATAAGAAAGATAGTAAAAAAAATAATGACATTGACATTTCCTTTCATTCTTTTCAAATGCATTACAAAGAATTAAATATATGCTTGTGTATAGAATACTCATTTACATTAAAAACATTTTTATAAACTTAAATTCCGCTTGTAATGTACACTTACACTAAAATTCTTTCGTGATAAAAAATACACTATTCCTAACACGATATAGCCTAAAGATTAAAATTGCATTCTATTGTCCATAAAGTTTGACGCTTGTAAGATCTTAATACTGACAAAGATAACTGGGGGAACTTTATTCATCTATATACAGGGTGATTCACGACTAATGACCGTAGAACCGATTCGTTCCATGGGCCATTTTGAACATAAACTGCTACAGTATTTAAGCAACACTGCTACAGTATTTAATCATAGTAGTAATTTAGGCCCAAGAATATACAACAAATTTATATTTAAATATCCTAATCTTGTCAATTCTAACAGTTCTAGTATTAAATTTTAAAAGTTATGTATAGATTTTATAAAAATTGTAAAATTGTAAATTTAAATCTATATGTCCTTATTGCGTAGTAGACATAAGACAAACTGTATTATATATTTCTTCATTTCAATTCAGGAATCCGCCCCTGAGCACAAGTTCTACTCTTTCAGGGACCAGCTAAAGTTTTTCTGTCTATATTATATTTTATGTTACAATTATTAGCAAAATAAATAAATAAATATGAACATGGATCCGATTTTCAACTATTAAGGAGTTACAGCTGACTGAATTCTACAAAAGTAGCAGTGGTTTTGAGTAAAACTATGAGTTATTCACTTAAAACACACAGAAATATTAATTCAAAATACTGTATTAATCATAAAACAGATTTTCAAATATCCCTCCTTCCACTTCAAACTACTTGGACGCACGAATGTAAATGGCGCTTAGCGTTCTGTACCTCGGCACTGCTGTCCCTGATAAGTGCAGCTGGTAATCACCAGCCCTATCTTCCCCTTCACTCCCGTACTTCACATCACGGTGCAATTCTCCGTTTAGCTTACGTTCCAATCTTTGTATTCCGATGCAAGCAACTCCAAAGCCTGATTCACAATATGACTTTTGGATTTTTACGAATAACTTTCAAACTATTCATAATCGGACTCATGTTCATATGACATCTTAGGATCAAAATGGCCTGTAGAGCTGATTTCTAAAGTGCATCATTAGTCGTGAATCACCCTATATATTCGTATTTTCACTTTTATGTATAATTCTTACTTTTTAACTATAAATATGGCGACCTTTACTCCTATTTCAGTCGTCAGAATTCATACCAACTTACACAAATAATATATATATACTTCACAATGTATGCAGTAATACGCTGTGGTTTTAAGAACGTTACTTCGAAAAGTATCAACATGGTGTTCTACAGTAATATATCATTCAAAGGATTCATATTGAGCTATACATAAGTTTACTCCATGAGTTACATGGATTAGAATCTAATAGCCCTCTCTGATGCGGTGCCAAAAAAACTAAATCGAAGTTCGTCACATTTTTCTGTGCACTTTATCCACGCTATTTACGTTCCTGAAAATAATTTATGTTCCTGTATCCGCAGATATAACAAAGTCAAGCAATTTTGTAATGCCCGTAAGGTATTGTTGAATAGTGTTATGTTAAATGAAAATATAAAAGCAGATTTTTACATCCTAGATATTTATTATCTACAAGATAATTATTTTGTAGTTATCTATTAAATGTGTCTCATTTAAGGACACTTTATGATGCATATTATTAATTAAGATTAAATGATAAGGAAAAAATCGGACAGAAGCGGTTTTCCTATGTTCAGTTAGTATTTCAGCATTCGTCTCGAAGAGACTTGGAATAGTTAGTCGGAATAGCCTGCAAGTTCTTTCACTGACAGTAAGTTTCTATTATAAACTTACGAGCACTTTAATTAGTTTGACATCTGTACAGATATAAGTACATCACTAGCCACTATCTGAATATATCTTTTTATAAAAATAACAACTCACTACTTAATAATAAAAATAAAGAATGAATATCAAAATTCGATATTTCTTCATGTTGCATTAATCTACTTAAAATGTAGAGTCCTCGGATATAATGTTTGCGATGCTTTAAAATTTATTATCAATGAGACCAATGAACTGCAATCTATAAAGAAACAAACAATCCTCTACAAGACAGAACAGTCCTGATATACAGAATGATTCACGAGGATTTACCGTCCCTTACGGAACTTATTTCCGAAGACATTTTGAACAAAAATGTCTTATAAACATATGTCCTAATCTCAATATTGCCAGAGTTATGCTAATTTGAAGTTGCTTGTAAAATGCCATTAATATTCTTTAGTTTTAAGGGTAAAAGATTATTACAGATAAAGAATGAACTATCCAGGAGTATCATTTCTTTAATTAGCTAGTATTCTGAAGCTAAAAATGTGTTGGGAATTCCATAGTCGCTTCGTACAGCTTTTTTTTTAACTACAAAATTATATTTTCTTACGCATTTATCACAACAATTGTTACAAATTCTTTAAGACTTACATTAGGATGCATAATTAAACTGTAAACAATCAAGTCCCTAAAGTCGTATGATTTGTAACAATTTTTGTGATAAATGTGTAAGAATGATGTCATTTTTAGTTAGAAACTGAAAAATAAAATGTATACAAACCAATTAACAACACATTTTTAGCTTCAAACACTGGCCATTTAAAGAAATGACACTTCTGAATAGTTCATTCTCTATTTGTAATATGTTTTTATCCTTAAAACTAAAAGAAAAATGTATTTTACTAACAACTGCAAATTAATGTAACTTTGAAAATATTGGAATTAGGACAAATGTTTATATTATATTTTTGCGCTCAAAATGTCTTCGGAAATAAGCTCCGTAAGTGGCAGTAAATTCTCATGAATCACCCTATACATAATGGCTTCAACATATTTTGTATTTTTTATGTAAATAATTTTATGCTCGACCATGCCGAAATGTAGTAATTATACACCTGGTAGCAGTCCTTTAATGCATGTCATTAAAGTACACCTACTCATTAAAGTACAGGTGTTTTCAGCCAACGACAACTCAGCTTACAGGTGTTCAGCCAATAACAAGTCAGCTTTGTACCTTTATAAAACCGCAAGTATCGATTATTCTCGGATATGCAATCGAAAGAGAATTAGCGAAAAGTCACGGAGGCTGGAAATCCAATACTGTTGCAGAAGGTTATGTTCTGTTACTATAATAATTAGCGTTAATTGTAAATAATATTCAAATAAATTCAATTTGTCATCTCGTTTTTCAATGTCGAATTCAATAATCAAGGTTATACCAAGTTTAACGGGATTACACAAGGTCAATGACATTATTGTTCCTCGGAAAAAAATCAATACTTTCGCGTCTGCGCATATCTCACAATTCACGACCTAGAACAAGGCCACTTCCGATCTTGTCAGATACAAATAAAATGTATACATCTGAATAATTTCAAGTTAGAAATATGGTCGAGCATAAAAAGTCGTATGAAACTCGCCTATAATGGTAATTAAGAAGCTCGTATGAAAATTATGAAACTCGCTTGCGCTCGTTTCATAAACATCCATACTCGCTTCTTAATTACTATCATTATAGGCTCGTTGCATAATGTACTATTAATGCACAGATATGTACATTTTAATTTCAGTTTAAAATTTACGAATACAAATGAATCCAGATACCGACGGGCTAGTTCCTGTAGAAGTAATAGTTTTAATAATTTGGATCTACTCATGAATAAAGCAACCACTCGACCATCGAAGACAAAACAAAATCCTATAAATTGTTGTTAATTATTCTGAAAGTATAAGTAGAACTATAAATCTTGTCCTAAATAACTTCAGTTGATCATCATAGCTTGCGTCCGAACACCTAAATTGAACGATGTTATATGTTAGGTTAGGTCTAAATTTAGTAGATAAGCCTACTGAATACATTTGCGAGTGCTTAAGAATTAAAAGGTAAGGGTATGAAATATTATTTCATCTCACGCAAATGTGCTAAGTTATTTTCAGGTAGGACGATTACCTCTACAATGGAAGGAAACTGAAGATTAAGGACCACTGACAAGACAAAGTCAACAACTTAAGGAAACAACCACATTCTGTCACAAACTTCATGTCAACTGCAACTTCACTAACATTTATATTCTACTGAGACTGAAACTATATTGTAGACTTTCTGTGACTCTTTTTCCCTTGACTTTGAAAACTATATTACGCATGTTAGACAACTTTATTTATTTTCTTTTGGATTTGGCGAACTCTGTAACTTTGTCTTTGTAAACAAAATAAAGTATGTTATTACTGTGTAGGGCATAATGTTACTTTTACAAGCAACTTCATATAAATTTTGTTTTAATAATTATGGTCTTTAATCACTACAATGTGTCCATGTAGGTACCTATAGATAATTATGGTTTCTAAAATAGTTATAAACAGTATTAATCCAAACATATTATGTATCAAATGGATATTGTATAACATTATTATAATTGCTTACAAGAACAGATTAATTCAAAATTTTCAATGGACACATTACGTTGCCTACATAATTAATTAACTTACAACCATCGGTAACAATAACAAGACCATTTTTTTTTCTTTTTATCTTAAATTATCCACTACCATTACTTTCAGAACTAACACAAGTCTTA
The DNA here is from genome assembly GCF_040183065.1 of Periplaneta americana. Lineage (NCBI taxonomy): Eukaryota > Metazoa > Arthropoda > Insecta > Blattodea > Blattidae > Periplaneta > Periplaneta americana. The sequence goes on from NC_091130.1 coordinate 111,517,862, forward strand.
TAACATTGCATGCAGCATGAAATTAATTGTGACGTAGTTTTAGACACAATCTCAAAGAAATTAAATCGTTTCTAAATTACAAGATAAGTAGGCCTAATCCAGTAAGATTCTACTAGTATAAATAAATCCCACAATCTCTTCCTACTTACTTCATAAGCTTGAAAGCGTCCGATTCAAGTATCTTCTTTTGCTAAAGTTAAGTAAATTTCTATCTTCATATCTAACCCTATTATTTCTGCATGTTACTTTGCTGAAATATGTATTTTTATATATAAGTATTTAATTTTAAGTTTCTTTAAATGATATTATATCTGTAGTCTGTAGGACGTGCGTTGAAGACTAAATTTGGTACCGGTAATTGAAAACAATTTTACAATCAATAAAACTGATAATGTATTGTACGTTATGAGTCTAAAATCAAGCCCATTAAGAAACTGTAATCATTTAAATAATAATTAATTTTGTAAGAGTAGGTACCTATTCTACATACGTAAATTTCATTTCTACATATCTTAAAAGCTATCGTGACGACATTGAGTCCATGTCATGGCAATAATGGAAAAACACGGCACAATAGTGTAGCATTATTAATTTTTACAGCTTACGCAAAGAGAATAATAGTGAAGACTTTTTACCATTTATATTTCCCCTTAAATTTTGCTATCAGTTAACCCTTAAATTCGCAAGGTATTCTATAGGATACAACAGATTAATAAGCTATAGGCTATGCTATAATTTTAATACTACAGGAAAATTAAAATTTTACAATACTATAATATTGTAGACCTATAAAATATGGACATTGGGATAGTTATTTTCTTTACAGTCCGACACGGTTTAATAAACTAGTGTGAGAAATGAAGTTTTACCAATTTAAGGGTTGAAATATTATTTACTCAAACGTTTTGAGTCATATTATTTCACTGACTTGCACTTTTTGAAAATTAATTATTTTTGCAATATTAACAGCGTATAGGTAATTAAGTATGGACACTTTCCGTCGGTACCTTTGATGTAGCCGGACTGATTTCAATGACCTTCAAACCAGCTAGAGCGTGAGATTCTCCTTTCTCCCTAGAGTTGGCGCTGACAACACACCAGCTAGCAGTCGACACAGCGGAAATATAACACATATAATTAATACATCTAGGTACATTACGTACTCAAATAAAATAAATTGGATCCATAAAATAATAAATCAGTCATTAACTGTAATGTCTAGACTCTATAGTTCCTTTATAATGAGAGTTGAGACGTTGACCCCAACAACAATTAAAATATGTAATGATTTGATAGCACTGAAAATGGGAAAACAAACCTCTTATGAGAAGTAAAACCATATACCTATATTATATTATATATAAATATTAAACGAATTCGATACTTAATTTTATAATGTATTATATTATTTTATAATATAATTTATTATATATGAAATATAAAAAAAATATATTATTACAACTAGTTTGCCACTGAGAAATAAGGAAAAGCTGTTAACTTGAATTTATTTGAAGCAAAGCGTTACTGGATTATACAACAAGGTAGGCGATGTTTGGATCCTGTGTCTCAACTCTATACTCAATTATTATCTTAGCGTATGCTCGATTACACTAACCTCTAGCGCTTGAAAGTGGAACTAAACGCCGGCTCACAGAGAAACAAAACACAGGAAAATTTGCTCAGTGTCCATTCTTTATAATTCCTATTCGCTGATATTAACCTCATTGTAAGTCAGTAATATTGCTATAAAAAGTGTTAATATAGTACAAAACCTGGTCACGATTTATATCCAAAAATTATGAACATGTATTTGCAGAAAACTCTAAACAATACAAATTATTTATTTCACAGATATAAGTACGATATTGTTTACTGCACTATTAATTATACAGTAATTATTATTATAGACCTGCTGTCAACCAAAATTTTCCTCTTCTAAAAAACAACCGGTACTATAAATGTTACCAAAGTTTTTATTATAGTAAAAATAACAATGTTGCTGTCTAAATAATGTTTCTTCAAATAGCGACAAGCGTTCTACGGAGGTCAACAATGCGGACCACGATACGTTTGTTGTCGACGACCTCTGCAACCACATCGTCCTCAATATCCACAAGGTGGAGGACTGCAGTGTGGAAGACGTCACGCACAAGGCGTTAATGGCCGTATAAAAAATCCAGTCTATGTTGATGGCGACAGTGAATTTGGTAAATATCTTTTAACATAATATTTTATATGCATGTGCGTTGTTAATGTTCAAACACTCACTTCGCCAGTTCTCTCTTGTACTGATCATAACATTCTCTGATATTTCAGGAGAGTATCCATGGCAAGTTGCGATCTTGAAAAAGGATGTCCAGGAGAGTGTATATGTCTGTGGTGGAACCCTGATTGATAACTTGCACATCCTCACAGCAGCTCACTGTGTGAAAACGTAAGTAAATTAAGACTAAAATATTATTTTCTTAAATGTCAGTACTTGATTGCTCATCATGTACTCTAGCTAAGAATTCCTCCTCTCTTTTATAGCAACGACGCACTAATCATGTAGACCTCTCTGCCACTCGAAGTTGTCTATGGTGTAGGCCCTACGATGATAAGTGGTTCCATGTTACAGCAGCAGATGATGATGATTATTATTATTATTATTATTATTATTATTACCCACAAACGTAACTCAGTCAGCTGAGGTACTTGCCTGGCGATCAGGAGTTGCGCTGTGGTGTGGGTTCAATTCCCGCTTGGGCTGATTACCTGGTTAGATTTTTTTCCGAGATTTTCCCCAACCGTAAGGCGAATGTCAGGTAATCTATGGCGCATCCTCGGCCTCATCTCGCATCACCCATTTTCATTGACGCTAATTTTTTTTATTTTACTGGGTTATTTTACGACATTGTATCAACATCTCAGGTTGAATAATTTCGAGGGAAAAATTGTTTCGGGGCCGGGTATCGAACCCGGGACCTTTGGTTAAACGTACCAACGCTCTCCCAACTGAGCTACCCGGGAACTCTACCCGACACCGTGTAGCTCAGTTGGGAGAGCGTTGGTACGTTTAACCAAAGGTCCCGGGTTCGATACCTGGCCCCGGAACAATTTTTCCCTCGAAATTATTCAAATTAACTTTACAGGGAGTTATACCTGGAAACTTGATTTGCATAATACACGTCACTGTACGTAACAGAAAACCACAATTTAAGTCACACAGAGTTAGTGTGCACTGAATGTTGGTTGCTTGACGGTTGTCAGCCCACTTTGAGGTCTGTGGATATACAGGGAAAAATTGGATCGGTGTCGGGTAGAGTTCCCGGGTAGCTCAGTTGGGAGAGCGTTGGTACGTTTAACCAAAGGTCCCGGGTTCGATACCCGGCCACGGAACAATTTTTCCCTCGAAATTATTCAAATTAACTTTACAGGGAGTTATACCTGGAAGCTTGATTTGCAACATCTCAGGTTATTTAGCGTCTGAATGAAATGAAGGTGATAATGCCGGTGAAATAAGTCCGGGGTCCAGCACAGAAAGTTACCCAGCATTTGCTCGTATTGGGTTGAGGGAAACCCCCGGAAAAGAAACCTCAACCAGGTAACTTGCCGCAACCGAGATTCGAACCCGAGATTGTTTCGCGGCCAGACGTGCTGACCGTTACTCCACAGCTGTGGATTCGACGCTAAATGACTCGGTACTTAATACATAATAAATAACCAACTAAAATTATGTTTACTACCACTACCACTACCACTACCACTACCACTACCACTACTAGTTGCAATATTAATGTTAATATTATTAATTAATAAGATGGAATGCCGAAAAGGCAGAAAAACCCGAGAAACATACCAGCAAATAACATTTTTGTCTACCGCGAATTTCGCTTGAACTAGCTGGGATTTGAACCTGGGTCAGAAAAAAAAGATAGCTAGATAATATTTCATGTCCTTTCAACATTAACATTTTGTCATGAGAAAGAGAAGTGAGCTAACAACTACAAAGATATTCATTGTGACCTGTCTATAGTTCCAATTTTGATCAAATCCGGGAAATTTATATTGCGAATGCACATTGGGGAACTAGGATACATGACTGTAATCCAGTACTGGTACTGTACCGAAAAATTCGAGACGTATAGCAACTCTAAAATTGCCCTACAATTAGCACAACTTTCATTATCCGAAGTCATTACTGTGTTTGAATTAGATCTACTGTACATTGAATTTATTTATTTATTTATTTATTTATTTATTTATTTATTTATTTATTTATTTATTTATTTAACCTGGTAGAGATAAGGCCATCAACTACAATATTAAGAATACAATTGCAATTATAATTACAATTAATATTAAATTTACAAATACAATAAAAATCAAAGTACTACAAGAATAACTGATTAATAAAAGCTAGACAGTTTATTGTAAAAATTAAGAAGAGAGAAACATTTGTTTTATTAATTAAGTAAAAATTAAACCTACTCTACGCAGTAAGGAAATGCTTAATAAGTTTGCTTTTGAACGCTACTAAATTCCGAAAGTCTCTGATGTCACTGGGTAGGGTATTTCACAAGTGCGAGGGCGAGATTGTGTATGGTGATGAATACGATGATGACTTATGTGTTGGTATGGCTAGTATGCGGCTATGAATTCACATATAGAAAAAAAACTGCCCTCAAAAATAGAATATGAAAATGGAAATTTGTGTGGTACATACCTATAACATATTTTACGCATGTTTATTACGAAAATTAAACCAACTAATTGTTCATTATGATTGTAGATATAATGGACAAGATCTAAGAGTGCGCCTGGGAGAATGGGACGTCAACCACGATGTGGAATTTTACCCGTATGAGGAACGCGATGTAGCTAATGTCCACATCCATCCTGAATTCTATGCTGGAACACTGTATAATGATATTGCAGTGCTGAAACTTACGCACCCCATAGACACTGTACGCAGTCCCCACATTGCGCCTGCTTGCTTGCCTGACCAGAATTCTGACTACACTGGCTCTCGATGCTGGACAACTGGATGGGGAAAGGATGCATTTGGTGACTATGGCAAATACCAGAACATTCTCAAGGTTTGTACAGTTTCCACTTATTTATTTTACAGTGTGTTCTGAAAAAAGTTCCAATATTTAAACAGGAGGTATATGTAGGCTGACCAGACGTCCCCGATTTCCGGGGGCAGTCCCTGGTTTTGAGTTGCTGTCCCTGGAAGCAAATATCCCCGTTTTTGTCCCCGGAAATTAATTTTGTCCCCAGAAGTTTTTATTTTGTTTCAGTAACATTTTACACGTTAAATATTTAAATATCGTGATGAAACTGCTGCGATTCATGCAATTTCTGCGAGCACAGTATGAGATATTGTGCACTCTTTGAGAAAAACATAGTCTTCATTAGCGTTGCGCGGAAGTGTTACAACTGCCGCAATGTCAATTTTTAAGTAGTTCAAAAATGAGGAATTTTGTGACAAACCAACAGGTGAAAAGTGATATGATGTTTTTCAATATTTGGAAGAAAAAAAAAAAAAAAATTCCATCCCATTTGAAAATCTTCTCAAAATAGTGTCATTAATCATATGTCTTTCAGTTACTAATTCGTCAGTTGAAAGACTTTTCTCCACAATGAACTCACTCTGGACTGATGAAAATTCAAGAATGAAAACTGAAACAGTTAAAGCTTTGTTACAAGTGAAAACAAACTTTCATTTCTCATGTGAAGAACTTAGTGTGAAGCTGTATAGGAATGAACAGATCCTTAAAAAGATAAATTCTTCAGACAAGTACTTGTAAAATCTGTATGTTAGGATTCAGTGTCTACAATATTATGTGAAAGACTTCCATGCATGCGTCAGTACTAAAATTGAATTCTTAGTGACTATTTATGTATAGGAGTTACGTGTGTTTATGCATTTAATTAAAAGTTAGATACTCTACAAATTTAATGTGCGAAGTACTATCATTATATCTACTGTTACATGTATTTTATGAAACATTTCAATGGAGAGTATCTAGATAAGCATTTGTGGTTTTTCTTGAAATTTTCAATGTCCTCTGCCGGACCATAAAAACTCTGATCAGCCTACCGTATATGCATCAAAACAAGAAATACAAGTTCTACATGGGTTCTAAAATTAATATATTCTGAGAAGTGAGCAAATCAATTATTATTTTTCTTTTATTTTATTATTGCTATTAAAAATATAGTGTGAAATCCAGTGACATAGAATTTTTCTGTCAGAATTCAGGTAAGCATATTTGTAAAAGGCCCCATACACGCGAACATATTTTATCGGAGACTTATCTGTGCAGACTTACTGTTCTCCAACCAGGAGATCAACCGTGAAAGGAATGTGCTTACTATTGCCTCATCTATTGGAACGAAGTAGATAAATAATATTACCGTTATAACGCCAGTTTAAAAACCATGTGCTGTTCTGCATATGTTATTTCCTGTATGAAGAGATTAAAAGACCAGGAGATTAACTGTCATCTAATTTTGTAACTAGGGTAGTATCAATATGTCTGTATCAATGTTATGGTTTGTGCTGTGAGAGCTAGCCAATAGAGATAAGAGTGCCCACATGTGTGACCTTATGACATCTTATGACATCAACATTAATTCACAGCATTACCCCCCTTCGTCTCATCCGGCGGAGACTTTCTCGTGGTTGGAGCACAGTACTTCAGGAAGGTGCCTTCTAGACTTATAGCTCACAAATAAGTCGTAAGAGGTCGTTGAAACCAATCATTCCCCTGGAGAAATGCGATCACTCGAGAAATAATATTTCTTCATTGTTCTACGTTCATAGAATTGCGTGAGAATAGTTTCTCAAAACTGTACTGTCATAGTTTGCCGCCATTTCGCTACAGAGAACTTGTTTGAAACGAAACATGAAGAAATTTGGACCACATGCTTGCAATATCGTTTATTTCTATGTTTATTTTTTCTCCCGCTTAATTTGGAGAGCACTACAGTCGGAAAAATTCAAGTAGCCCCAGAAATCTGGAGACTTCCCTGAAAATCAAAGGTCTTAACACTTTTCGCCCATAAACTAGGGGATTTGCCTGTGGATCTAGGTTTGTACAGACTTACTTCCAAGTAAGGAAGGACTAAAATGAAAAGTATAAATTATAATTTTTGTTATAAAAGAGATGTGTTAAAAAACTTTAATTTCATTTTCACATTTCTTTATGTTACTAATAGAAGATAAGTAGTAACATCAGAAATTAATTTTATAGTAATATCCGCAGTCTAGTATATACTGTCACGAAGCTGGAGTTGTTGAGGAATAGTAGACTGTGCCGGTACTATTTCGCATTGTCTGTGATGAGGCGATAGTAGCGATCCTAGTCGTTAGCAACTATATATGGATGCATATTCCCTGCATATTGAGCTTCGTGACTGTATATACTAGACTGTGGTAATATTCTGAAATTAAAATCCTAACCTTGACACCTACATAATGCTTGCAGGAAGTGGATGTGCCCATTGTATCATTTCAACAATGTCAACTGCAGCTGCAACAAACTAGACTTGGATACGATTACAAATTGCACCCAGGAATGATCTGCGCTGGAGGCGAAGAAGGAAAGGATGCTTGCAAGGTAAATGTCTATTATTTTTTTCTACTGCATTTCAAATAAAACAATATAGACCTACCAGCTGCACGAGTATTTCTGGACATTTGATATATTCAAAAATTACAAATTCCTTGAGAAAAATACAAAATTGGATGTATGGATGAAAGACATCTTAATTTCTGTCAGTCTCTGTTATGTAACAGATACCTTGGCTATTGTCAACCTCTGTTTGTATAATTAAAGGGCATAATCGCGGGTGAAATACAGGGTTGTTTCCGATCTCTGATAACGAATTTGCATGACATCATGTGCGTCAGGAGTCACACGACAGCTGAATTGTGGCGCGAGGTGACAGACCAGTAGTGAGTGATCTCATAGTCAGAGTGCATGGCGACTCACAGCAGAAATTCCCAAGAAAATCGAGCATTTTTGGGAGGGGTACATTACGACCCTTTCCAATGCCAAGTACAGTTAAGTGAAAATAAAAGAAGCCTGCAATAAACGAGGTTTCGTTACTTCCAAAAAAGTCATTTTCTATGTACCGGTACTTAATAAGACTGGAATGGAATTAGTTTGTATCATCTTGTGGGGTGCGGTGACTTGTGATGGGGGGTGGATTTGCTTGCTTTTTCACTCTGGAATTAATCCCATCCGAGCTTTACCAATCTTATTAGGTACACACAAGATGCCTTTCTTAGAAATAACGAAACCACGTTTTTTTGCAGACTCCTATGATTTTCACGTAACTATACTTGGCATCGGAAAGGGTTGTTATGTACCCTTCCCAAAAAGGCTAGATTTTCTTGGGCATTGCTACTGTGATACACCGTGCACTCTGACTATGAAATCACTCACTACAGGTCTGTCACCTCTCGCCGCAATTCAGCTGTCAATGTGATTCCTGACGCACATGATGTCATTCAAATTCGTTATCAGAGATCGGAAACAACCCTGTACTATAACTAGGTAACTCAATATTCGGTTTTCAGTTATCTACTTCAGTGGGTTATTTGAATAGTAAGCTTAGGGGTCCATTATTGTTTTTTAAGCTAAATAATTTATTTTTAAAATCTGCTATACAGCATTACTACACATGGAGACAATAAGTTGGATGCACAAAAACTATTTCCTAATTACTGTATGTACTATCTCAAAACATTAGATTTACAGTTATCCGGTGAATCATAGTACTAGATCTGCAAAATGTTTATCTCTTTAAGCCAGATCAATCTAGGTTTCAAAGAACATAAAATTACAGTATACTTTAATGTAAATAATGTTTCAATGATTTAATATTTTATATAAAGGCACCATACTCGTAGAAACAATTTTCTATATACTGCTGTCGTGTATTATTGATATGTTTTGTAGGTTAAGGAATACGGGTACTGAACAGAGACATAAGCGAGAAAAATTTAATTTTCAATCAATTAAAGCAAACTTATATTACAGTAAATAATATATTGTTGCTAACAGTATCAAAATAATAAGTTATTGTGCAAAAGAAGATCTAAAATTAAACATAAATATTGGAAAAATAGAGCAACAGGAACGATTGATGTACACTTGTTTATTGTAGAGTTTAAAAAATTTTCAAAAGTAATATGTAAATATCCTTTAAGGTATTTTTTTTATTAAACTCGCTTGGTTGAAACTTGCATTAGAACTAGTCGTAAGTGCAAGTTAAAGCCAACATAAAATGAAATAATGGAAAATGAGGTATTAAATGTATATTTATTGTGTATAATTGCTATTTGTGTGTATGTTAATTGTAACTTATTAAGTTTGTGTACCTTTTGTGAACTATTATTAATAAATATCAAATCTTCTTGTTAATTGTATCAAATTCAAAGACCATTTATGTATGTTGTAGTAATATTATCTTTCCTTACACAGGGTGATGGTGGCGGTCCATTAGTTTGTGAACGTGGAGGAACCTGGCAAGTTGTGGGTATTGTTAGCTGGGGAATAGGTTGTGGACAGCATGGCGTCCCTGGAGTCTATGTGAACGTTGCACATTACCTCAACTGGATCCGACACATTGTCAACAACAGATATTAAACAAGGGTACATCATCAAAACAAGAAATTTTCAAACATCAAATTGTAAGAAAATTTCACGAAACATTACATCAAGAAATATTGAACAGCAATGCGATTTCCAATTGTAAAATTAGAACTTAAGGCAACTCAAGTATTAAATTGTTCTTATGTTGTAATTTTTAACATGAAATAATGTACTTTCAAATAAAAGACATAACATGCGCGTTTGCATAGAACACTTTTCAATACTTTCTTGTTGTAAATTTCTTGTTATGATGATGAAACTGGACAAGAGTCTGAAGAAAGAAATCATTCTCAATTAACTATCTGTATGTCTATGACTGAATACATTCGAACTGTTTCCATGAAACGTATATGTGAAACATAATAGGTCTAAAGAATTTCCTTCTTCATTTATACCTACATGCAGTGAGAGAAGTGAGGCAATATGCACCGGTATGGAATACCGCCACTGGTTTCTATGGCCAGAAAACACACCATTAGTGAAAACTGACATACCATCACTGAAAAAATGTGATCTGTAAAAGTTTGTTTACACATTTCTTCACAGCAAAGAGTGCTACCTGTTTGCTTCGCAAATCTAAACCATAGCCTTCGGGAACTGTATTCAACGTGTATTTAGACACGTTTATTTGATAAGTCAGCCCCTAGAATGCTTAAAAGGGTTGTATTTCAAGTATAGAAGGCTTATGGTGGCCATTGTTCAAAATTTAGTGACTGTGTCATTTTTGTTGTTGTACTTTTTATTAATAATTAATTAAGGAACTTTGAAGCGTTAACATTATTTTAAATGATAACTCTCAATGGACATTGCAAAATAATCTAATAAATAACTGAAGTGGGCCCTAACTTAAATTATTTTATTAAAAACTTTAATGTGTTGCGTAAGCTTAAAAGATTCACGTTACTGACTGTACGAGGATTTATTTTATAGGCCTACATCATGTTTGTGTATGTTGTAAGGGAGGGGATATGTCTTTTTTAAATCGAGATATGCCAGTGGAAAATCTTGGGGTAGCATACCGCCTTTGTTTTTTCCCCCACTTCCCTCACTGCCTATAAGTCACAAAAATTATTACTTAGTTATCTATGTTTAGTTAATTTATGTATCCAACAAAGTTTTATTACATTGTCTTAAAACTTCACCTTAATTTGTAATTTCATACTTATAATGTATAATGTGTAACTATTACCATATAAGTAATTTTATATATATTTTTAATTAAATTTCTGTCATTTCTATTTTACTAGTCTCAAACAGAGCAGTAAAGAAGTGCATATAAAGCAATGGTTTGATACCACCACCACTACTACTACCATCCTCATTGTCGTCATCGTTCTCGAATTTAAATCTGCTGATCTTTTCAGTCTCCAAACTGCCTATCACACGTTTCAGTGGTTTGCCAACACTACTTTTCATTTTGGGTTTATATTATAAAATGTTTCGAGGCAATCTTTCATTGTTCATTCTATAAATAAATTGTAGCCACTTCTGTTTTATACTTTTATAATATGTTTTCAGAATCGATGTAAACTTTGAACATAAGTAGGCTATATTTTATAATGTAATATGGTTTGACATTTTAACTTGTTATTAATTTATTGTGTGAAAGCTTCAAAACAGCGTGGGTCATTATGACTTCATAGATTTTGTTTATTTATTTGGAAACTAAGCTCCTTTCCATAGATGTTACCTGACATACAATTTGTAACCCAGTTACCACTAAGGCTCTCTTCTTTCTATTCATCTCATAACAAACCATGTGTTCAGAATATTCTGTTATGTTGTCCGTACGAGAAAATTTCAATATCATAATAAGGAAATAACAAAAGTAATTTATATAAAAGCAGAAATTCAGAAATTATCTGATTTTATTCCAATTTGGTTCGATAATTACAGCCACTACTCTTCCCAAAATGCATTTGGACCAGAGCATCTGCATTTTTCCAATCTGACAGCACTCTATATAAAACATGAGAAATTTAAGAACTGGCTCGATAATCCGTTCGTATTTTTGTCAGAAATTGATAATATGCGGAAAAAAAAAGCAACATCAGAGAGAACGAAATGGAGTCCTTTATAAATTCGCCTTTTGGGGAGGGGAGGGCAGATTCATCCGCAAAAACAGAAATATAACTAGAGAAAATAGAGCTCTCCATTACTAGTACATTCAATAAAATTAAGATCACATCCAGTCTGAAAATACTTGTAGAAAATGTATGTCTACTTGTTATTATCAAAAAATTACCACAATAAATGCATTTCTTAATTTTTTCATAATAGGAATATACTGTACCTTCAACATATGAAATATTTCCTTCACAATCCAATGAAGACAGTCTGAGTCGTTAAAAAAGAAACCATGTTTTGATAGATTTATAATACCGGTATATTAAAAAAGTATTTTGCAAATTTTTGAGCAAGGGATGAATGATATTGGAACAAAAGTTTCCTGACTTGTAATGCTTTCTCCTCGGTTTTTCTCACAAAGTGTTTATTCTTCACTTCATTGTGACACAGTTCTGAATCTCAATAAATGATTAAATTTTCGCTCTGTAATTGCCAATTACTAACAGAAGCAAGATAAAAGAAATGTAATAAAACCCATATAGTCATGTTATGATTTTGTATTACAACTGTTTCGAATGGACAAAGGCATATCAGAAATATTCAGAGAACAATTATGGATTCCATAAATATTTGTTTCTTTTGTAGTAGATATAATTATTTATGTTCACATCACTGTAGTGTACTCATTTCGTTAAATATTTACACATTCATCAGGTCAATCATTTAATTTACTTCCCATAAAACCATGTGTTCTTACATACCGTACTTAAATTAATGGAACTTACATGATCCAGAGTAGTGATATGTTTTGGAAAAATGTTGTCATTTATGTGAAAAGTGAATTACACGAACATGAATTCTTCAATGTATGATTAACTCAGACATTTTTTATATAATTTCTATGCAGCCATAAATTTGGGGGGGGGGGTTTCAGTTTTATATTTATGAGGATGGAGCATATCAATAACGCATTAGATGAAAATCAATTTTAAGTAATTTTCTTTTTTTTTATTGTATAAAAATAACAACTGAATTGATAAAAAAAAGGTTTGTCTGTAATGAATAATTTGCATTATATTCATACACTTAGATATAAGTGTGATAAAATACGGTAATACATTTAATTCATCAATCTGCCTGGATCATGTGAGTGTAAATAAAACTACAATAACTGCACAACAGTGTTTTATATTACATAAATGTCATTTTACATAGTTATGATAAAACTTTGGGTTTCTTGTGCATGCTATTGTTAACACTTTCATGATCACAGTTTCAATATAGCATAATAAGACATTATTCATACAATGCCCTGCACAAGAAAACTGGAGATAAGAAGTAAGGCATCTTACTTGAGCCTAAGTAGTTATTCAGATTTATATTTCATAATAATGTTTATTAGTTAATTGTATTTGTAAGAAACTTAATACTGGAAAATACAAACAATGAAATGTTGATACTGTAATTGTATTATTTTACAAATTCCAAACAGCCCAACCTAGTCATTAGTCCCTAACATTTATTATTTAATGAGATTGTACTGTACATTATATACAGTGCTGGTATAACAGTTTAAGCCAGTGGTGTAGTTGGACCGGTATACCATACCACCTAAAATAAAAACTCGTTGTTACTGTACTGGCAAAAAATAACTCTAAAATATATTAATTAAGTTTAACTAGTCTTTAATACCATAACAGACTTTGAAATGGAGGACGTTAGCTACATATTAGAGTGTAAGCTTTCATGGCCAGCGTCAATAGGAGAAAAGTTTTCCAGGCTATGGGGCCGTGGTCCGTTGGTTGTGTGACCAAATATTTAACGATGCAGCCAGTGCAGACTGTAATCGGCACGCGCAGTAGAACCAGCCGCACCAGTAACCTACACAGTGGCATATACTGGTTTAAGGGCCTGGGCTACCACTGACCCTATCATTACACAAAATATATTTTAAAATCCCTATAATAAAATTCCTTACCTATTTATATATGAATTCCAGACGTCTTGATTGGGACGAAAATACTTTGATGACTTCGTCATTGAAATTACAGTTGGGCCACTTGCGAAGTTTCTGTAGAAATGACTTTTCAATGGACATCAGTGCCAAGTCGGATAAACGTTCTTATGTATGAGTTGATCTGCAGTAGGATTTTATTCTCTTCAACGCAGAAAATGTTCTTTCTACTGATGCTGACGTAGCTGGTATTGTCACAATTAATGTTGCCAATTTAAGGACTTCAGGAATAACTTGGTTCAGCTGGTTTTCATATATGGCAGATAATATTTCATGGATAGGTTTGTTCGAAAAATCAAAGACCTCTGCTGAATATATTACACTTAAATCATTTTTCAAAGTGACTGTTATAGGACTGAAATAATTTGTTTAGTGCCTCATTCGGGAAGTTTTCTCTATAAGCAGAAAATTTTTGAGAATCTAGAAGATATGTGAACTGAAGCTTTCCATAATCAGAAAATCTGTCAGTAATTTCCATGTGCATACGATCTAGTATGCTGTAATACAGCTGCCTGTATTTCAATTCATCATCTCCTTTTCTTCGCTTTAATGGTGGTTCCATTGTATTGGCTGAAGAATTTTCATTTTCCATATCACTCCATATGGACGGAAACCCACTACGTCTGAACTCGAATATAGTATTTTTTAACTTTGATACCTCTTGCAAGCAGTATGATATGTCTAGACTTTTTGTCTGAAGAATATTGTAGAGCACATCTGTATGTGCGAACACTCTAGCATTGAATTCAAGAAGAAATATATTCTGAAACTGTGTGAAAAAAATACAAATATCCTTGAGCCTGCACAATTACATCATCATCCCAGTTTTCTTCAGAGTCATTACAAATGATATTTTCAAAGAAAGCAGTCAGTTGTTCTCTGTATTACTTTACTGTATTTACAAGCCGAGATGTAAAATTGCATCTAGTTGGTGCTACTTTTGGGAGTTTCTTGTTCATAAATTCCAGAGGTTTTTCTGATCTTTTAGGAGATGATGAGAAAAATGCAGCTAAACCCGACAGTGTTTTGAAAAAAAAGCGGCATTCTGGAATGGATGAAGTAGTTTGTTGCAAAACTAAATTGAGAACATGGCTGTAACAATGGACAAATAGTGCTTGAGGATACTTTCCTTGAACTTTTGTTTTTAAGCCATTAATATTTCCCGCCATAACTGAAGCACCATCGTATGTCTGTGCAATTAACTTATTGCCGACATTGTATTCTGCTATAACACCTTCCACATGCTGAAACCAAGCAGCAGCAGTTTTGCCCGAACTAACATTTGTGAATCCTATAAACCATTCTTGAACATTGGCAGTACTATCGACGTATCTTAAAACAGTGGACAATTGACTCTGATTAGAGCAGTCACTTGTTTCATCAACAACAATGGCCGCAAAAGGTGCTTCTTCTATTTCAGATTTTATGTTCTTTATCATAACCCCAATTATAGCAAATATTAAGTCATTATGAATTGCGGGAGAAGTACCACGAAATACTGTTGAACTCTCAAGATGATTGGCCAGTAAATGGTCAAATTCACTTAAGGAACTTAAATATTCAATATAATTTCCTATATTGTCTGATTCCACATTCTCATTATGATCCCGAAAAGCCAATTCTTGTTTTCCTAGAAAGCAGACTGCGTTAATAAGATGCAGTAAAATCTCCCGATTTTTTTTCCACAGGAGCATTGTGTTGGTTGATATGTAGAGCTTTTTGCTTATCTAGCTGTAAATCAATTCTTGTCTTCCCAAAGTTTGCAAAGTTCATGCTACTACTATAATACTATATTAAATGAAATCCATCAGTGCAAATTTAATAACAATAATAACACAATGGTTTTTAACGATTTACTTCACTGCAATGAGTATATTACCAATATTCTATCAGATCTTAAAATATTTCACTTAAACATTCGTAGCATCAACAAAAATTTTTCCGAACTCTGTGTTTTACTTAATAATTTTTCCTTTTACTTTGATATTATAGTTCTAACTGAAACCTGGCTTGATCATGACTCTGGCTATGATATTAATGGTTATAAAAAATTTGTTAAAATAAGTATAATAAATGTGATGGTATAGTTGTATATTTTAAGGAAAACATCGTAGTGTCTTTAAGTGATATTGACATTTCCCATTGCAACGCTATACATTTTCAATTAACACTTATTAATGATACTCTTGTTAACCTAACTGCAATTTACAGATCTCCAAAACTATGCAAAAATGAATTTCTGAAAAATTTTGAAAGCTTCTTGTCAATATACAAAGATTTAAACAACCATGTTATTCTGGGTGACATAAACATTCAAATTTTAGAAAATAGATTAGATAATTTTGGCAACACGTATTTAAATATCATGCATGAATATGGATACGTGAAATACTTAAATTCCATTACTCGTCCATCATCCAATTCATGTCTTGACCATATTTTCCTAAAAACGGGAAATAACTTACATTTTATACCTGGAGTATATGCAAGCGCAATAACAGATCATTATATGACTTTTGCATTGTTGTCAATCAGTAATAAAAGTATTAGCAGAGAAGCCACTGAACCTTCGGACAATTATAAGCTAATTATAAACCATAAAAGCCTAATATCAAATATTAATAATATTAATTGGGAATCTATATTCTACAATGAAGACGCAGATACATGTTTCGATAATTTTTATAAAATACTCTGTAACCTAATTTGTAAATTTTCTAATCATGTCCCTCTCAAATTCTCAAGTAAGTACAAAAAAATTAAACCTTGGATTACCACAGGTATTGTTAAATCAATACGATCTAGGGATAAGTTAGCTAAGCAAGTTAAACGAGACCCACAAAACAATGTTTTATTAAATTACTACAAAAAATATAGAAATATTCTCACTAATGTAATAAGAAATCAGAGAATCAAATATTATTCTGAAAAATTTAACAAAAATAAAAATAATCCAAAGCAATTTTGGAAGACCATAAACGAAGCTACTGACACCCAATGTAATAAAAATAGTATATTAAAGACAATTATAAGTCGAAATGGAATAACAATTGAAAACAAGGAAACTATCGCAAATGAATTTAACGATCATTTTACTAATGTAAGTCATGACATCGTATCTAATATAAAAAAGAAAGTATTTGGTACTCATCACTATAAGCTTTATAATAAAAGTATATCATCTATGTTTATGTTTCCTGTAAACGAATGTGAAATCATTAATATTGTAAACAGTTTAAAAAATAATGTGTCTCCTGGTATTGATGGTATTACAACAAATACCCTGAAACTTATTATCGAAGCTATTTCTAAACCACTAGCCTTTATATTTAATTTGTGCATATCTCAAGGTGTATTTCCCTCAGCCCTAAAACATGCTGTGGTGATACCAATTCACAAGTCTGGTGACAAAAATAATCTTAATAATTACAGACCCATTTCACTATTACCTAGTCTCTCTAAGGTATTTGAAAAATGTATAAAAACACGGTTAATAACATTTTTAGAAAAAAATAAACTACTAAATGATAATCAATTTGGTTTCAGAAAAAATTTGTGCACTGATGATGCTATTATGGCAGTTACCAAAAAAATAATTCAACAATTAGATGTAGGAAATAAATGTCTAGGAATTTTTCTAGACTTACAAAAAGCTTTCGATACGGTCAATCACAGTATACTTTTGAATAAAATGGATAGATTAGGAATTAATGGAATTGCTTTAAAATTATTTAAATCTTACTTAAGTAACAGAACTCAAGCAACTAAAATAAATGATCACCTTAGTAAATCACGTAACATTGACATAGGTGTACCTCAGGGGACGATTTTAGGTCCTGTTTTGTTTTTAATATATATCAACGATTTACTTAAAATTGACATTGAGAAATATTCTGGTACTCTGTATTCTTATGCTGATGATACTGTGGTTATATTTAGCGGTTCGAGTTGGAATGAAACTTATCAAAATTCTAACAGTGGTATTAATATTATTAAAGAATGGCTGGATGCTCACTTACTTTCTTTGAACGTTTCTAAAACAAAATTAATACCATTTTCATTAACATCACATGGCCTTGAGCAACTAGAAATAAATAATAATATAAGTATAACTATACATGATTGTAACCTACCTACTTGCTCATGTAACGCTTTGAGTATATCCTCACAAGTTAAATATTTAGGCATTATTATTGACCAACATTTAAAATGGGACAAGCATATCTCCTTTCTGTGTAACAGATTGCGTAAAACAATCCACAAATTTTCCATTCTACGCTCTTATTTACCTGTTTATGTTCTGCGTACTGTGTACTTAGCTCTGTTTCAATCAATAATTCAGTATGGTATTTTAGGTTGGGGAGGAATGGCAAAATCGACTCTCCGTCCTTTAAATCTGCTCCAAAAAAGAATTATCAAAATTTGTCTATATAAACCTTTTGATTACCCAACAAAATTAATTTTTCAGGAATTTGGCGTATCAAATCTAGAACAAATTTATAAACAAAAATTGCTGATTTACTTCCATAAAAACCACAATAAATTTAAATTTGATCCTCATGAATACCAGACGAGACAAAACTACAGTTTCTTTCTAAATACTCCCAAATGCCACACAACTGCTGGATTAAAACACAGCAGAAATTTTGGACCCAAAATATATAATACATTAATTAGAGCTTACCCTGAGCTAAGTACACTTAACACACATAGATTTAAGAAACAAATCAGATTAATTATTTAATTGTTTAAGCTAATTGAGTTAAAAATTGTTACTCTAATATTCATGTACTTCTTTATTTTCTATTTGTATATAGACATATTACATGCTGTATGTATTTTACCATTTATTAATGTGATTGTGCTCAATGAACTCTCGTAATTTTGTGATATATTTTGTATAACTGATCTGAACTGCGCCCGAGCACGAGCTTCTGCTCTTTCGGGCTGCAATGCCTAATGTAGCTCAAGTGTATAGTATTAATAAATATTATTATTATTATTATTATTATTATTACTACAAATATGAGCTTTTGATTTGTCGTGTTTTAGGACTGCCGTTCGAAGGGAGTTGATATTAGAAAACCCCCTTTTGACCACACATTAGTTTCGCGGCTAAATAACAAACATGGCCAGCAAAATAGTTTAGACAGTTTAGAACTACCACACAACCAATTCCACTTACCATATGATGTTGAAGTGAAATGGCGTGTGTACTCACGCTGTTTTTCTTTTACGTCCATGGACAAATTTAACTCAGGAGTTGGTCTTTCCATTTTCACAATTTCAACTTCCTCGTTGTATGTACGACGGTTAAAAGGCACTTTTAATAAACCTTCTATTACACAGTCATTTTCAACACAAACCTCTCCAGAAACTTGTTCTGCCATATTTTTCACAATATTACTTAATTGGGAAATTAAAAACTTAATAGTTCACAATTAATATAACTCTTAGACACTCGAACAAATCACAAATTTAAAATACTGCACTGCAAGAACACAATTACATTCATGAGCTAGCGTGCTAAGCGTACTTCGCGCCTGCGAAGAAACCGATCACGAGAGCGGCAACTCACCCAGTCTTACATTGCACGATGGAAACAGAAGAGGGCGGGGGGAGGGGCAGTTGTGCGACCGGACAGCGTGAGCGGTACGGTCACAGGCTACCTCACGTAGCAAGCGGTTTCTCCAGTGATGCTGCCTTGACAACTTGTTTCTTTTCGAGAGCAGAGAGCGCATATAAATCTAACAATTACTTTAATTTTAATTACTGTGGTAAAACTAATAATACAAAATTATTACATTATGTTATATTATAAACTTTTTCTTTTGTAATTTCCTTGGGCTACCACCGGTAGCCCCAGTAGTCCGCAAAATACGCCCCTGAACCTACACCACTGAAGATGTTCACTGCAGCAGTGAACGAAACGTTTGGTCACACAACCAACGGACCACGGCCTCATAGCCCGGAAAACTTTTCTCCTACTCCAAACTACATTATTATAACATAAAAAAAATTAATCAGCCACTGGCAGCTCAAACTATATTTTAACAATAACGGTACTGTGACTTTACAAGAACTGACATGTTTCAAAAACACGTGATGCTGAACTTGTAAAATGTACATGTAGCAACACAGACCACGTGGGTGAGTGCAGTGTTCTCGCTTTCCTAACAGATTACTTCTCATTCCTACTTGCGTAAAATGGTTCCAGTTACGTGTTAGAATATTATAGATTTATTAATTTGTCCTACAGAATATTATGTGTAATATTGACAATTAATTTTTGAGGAGAAAAACTCGCTCCGGCGCCGGGGATCGAACCCGGGTCCTTGGCTCTACATACCAAGTACTCTGACCACTGAGCTACGCCGAATTCAATCCACAGCGCCGGATCGAAACTTCCACCTTCAATGTTTCCCTGTACGTCAACATACATGCCTAACTTGGAGTCAGGCCACAAAGGGAAACATTGAAGGTGGAAGTTTCGATCCGGCGCTGTGGATTGAATTCGGCGTAGCTCAGTGGTCAGAGCGCTTGGTACGTAGAACCAAGGACCCGGGTTCGATCCCCGGCGCCGGAGCGAGTTTTTCTTCTCAAATATTAATTACGTGTTAGTAGCTGGTCTCTTCCAAGACGTGTGATGCTGTAGTGTGCGCGAAAAATGCTGCGAGGCTGTGAATTTCCTTGTAACTGTTAATTTGTGCAATTATTCAGAAATGATTGGTAGTAAAAACATATATTATATTTTGGACAATTTAGGAAACTCAGTTTATAAGAAAAGATTATTACTATACAAAACGAAAGGCCAACCTCAAACTATCTGGTCTTACATGTATGCATGTAGGCTAATAATAGCAGGTTTCATTCAAGAAGGTGTCATTTTGTACTGTTAACTTCTTTTCTCCTCTTAAGAAATATGCAGGAGCCGCCACTGCGGTGTTTTCATATCAGCAAAATGGAAAGAGATAGTAAATTAAATTGAACATTATTGTATTATTAGAAATCATTCTATACGACTTACTTGTCATTCCATTTGAATTAATTCAATGAGTACTAGGATAACATGATAAGGCTACAACCATACCATCATGAATTCGAGTAGGCCTATCCATTATTCTAATTCAGTGATTAGCGTCACTACCTTAACAGATGCATAGACTTCGCAACAATAAAAAAAAAAAAAGAAATTGTTTATGAATACCTCAATTTGAGAAGTCGAAAAGACATTTTATAATTTCATCATGGCTTCTGATAATAGAGACTCTGAAACTCGCAACACAAAAATGAAATCTGAATCAGACGTGGAAATTTTCTATAAAGTATATCAGAAATCTGAGAAAGAGATCTCTGAAACTTTAATTCATCAATATGAACCAACAGATCCAAGACTGAGCAAGATCAGTGGGGTAGCTAAGCAGAAAAGGCCAACCACTGACTCTGAGCAACTTTCAATTCGAAGATTCACTGATGAATCTTTTCTTTGGAAGCACCAAGATCATGACATGTTGGCAATTTTGTCACCCACTGCTCTAGAAGCTGGTAGTGCTTCTTCAATGGATTTAAGCATCTGGAATCAAATATGTGAAGGTAGGTACACACTTATTACAAATTCAAAACAAAGGTAGGTCGATATTATCTTTTTTGTAATAACAAATCAATCTGCCTTTTTCTCCTTCTTGGATAGGTCTTGCATTCTTACTTACTTACTAATGGCTTTTAAGGAACCCGGAGGTTTATTGCCACTCTCACATAAGTTCGCCATCGGTCCCTATCCTGAGTAAGATTAATCCAGTCTCTACAATCATATCCCACCTCCCTCAAATCCATTTTAATATTATCCTCTCATCTACGTCTCGGCCTCCCCAAAAGTCTTTTTACCTCCAGTCTCCCAATTAACACTTTAGCCTATATGCATTTCTGGATTCGCCCATACGTATTTGTATAGGTACCGGTATTGCATTCTATAGGCCATAATTTTTCAGTAAAGTAATATTAAAAGTCATTTATCCTATACGAGATATTACAGGTCTTTAACTAGAAAAGTGATACATATTTTCTCTATTATAATGTTAGGTACCGGTAAAGAAATATTATAATGTTTGCAAACTAACTTTTAAAGTTGCAGGAATGTGGTGAATTGCTTCCCCTTATCACTTTACGTTGGACTCAGGGCTTTAGTTGGGCCGGTACTCAGTACCGGTAATTATAGAATTGTCTGAAGAGAATACCGGAAGTTCTAAATCATGCAGATCTATAGCGGTATGCACCTGCTCTTACAGGACCAACTTGTTCCACTTGTCTGGATAAAATTACATAAATTTACTGAATAGAAAATAATCTCATATACCTAATGATGGGAAGACGATAATATTGAAGAAAGAGATTTTTTTTGTTTTTGCCACATACTACAAAAGAATAGAGAAAGAAAAATTTGTTTCAACAATGAGTTAGTTTGACCCACCTGATAGTAACTATTGTCAACTGCTTGCCACAAACCAAGTTAAATGTTATGTCGGCAACAGTACAATACCTCACTGCTTAGCACTGAAAAGAACAAGATTTAATTTTCGCTTTATACTTAACCAGACTCCTTGTATTTAGAGTTAGAAAACTATAAATTTACAAAACAAAATTAAACTTCTCAACGTATTTCTGACTTCTTCGATGATTGTAACCTACCTACTTGCTCATGTAACGCTTTGAGTATATCCTCACAAGTTAAATATTTAGGCATTATTATTGACCAACATTTAAAATGGGACAAGCATATCTCCTTCCTGTGTAATAGATTGCGTAAAACAATCCACAAATTTTCCATTCTAAGCTCTTATTTACTTGTTTATGTTCTGCATACTGTGTACTTAGCTCTGGTTCAATCAATAATTCAGTATGGTAAAATAGGTTGGGGTGGAATGGCAAAATCGACTCTCCATCCTTTAAATTTGCTCCAAAAAAGAATTATCAAAATTTGTCTATATAAACCTTTTGATTACCCAACAAAATTAATTTTTCAGGAATTTGGTGTATCAAATCTAGAACAAATTTATAAACAAACGTTGCTGATTTACTTCCATAAAAACCACAAATTTAAATTTGATCCTCATGACTACCATACGAGACAAAACTCAGTTTCTTTCTAAATACTCCCAAATGCCACACAACTGCTGGATTAAAACACAGCATGAATTTTGGACCCAAAATTTATAATGCATTAATTAGAGCTTACCCTGAGCTAAGTACACTTGACACACATAGATTTAAGAAACAAATCAGATTAATTATTTAATTGTTTAAGCTAATTGAGTTAAAAATTGATACTCTAATATTCATGTACTTCTGTATTTTCTATTTGTATATAGACTCTATTATTACATGCTGTATGTATTTTACCATTTATTAATGTTATTGTGCTCAGTGAACTCTCTTAATTTTGTGATATATTTTGTATAACTGATCTGAACTGCGCCCGAGCACGAGCTTATGCTCTTTCGGGCTGCAATGCCTAATGTAGCTCAAGTGTAAAGTATTAAATTAATTAATTAATTTAAAAATATATATAAAAAAACTCTGTTCACATTTGAAACAAAATCCCGATCATAGTTGGTATTATGACTTTTTAGAAATTAGTTCATATAAATGTGGTTGTGAGATAACAAATAAAATGAGTTTATTGAAGTGGCTAAAACAAAAATAGTGTCGTTAAGGCGAAAGTAATAGTGCGCAAGTTTCATATAAAGATAGTGATAAAGCAAAAGATGATGTGAAAAGACCGGAATGTGAAGAAACAATCACAATGTAAAGTGCAATAGGTACCTCTGTAAGCTCTGCAATACATTGTGTAGTATGTTCATCCATGACACCCCTCTTTTGCCTCCTTGTCGGACCTCAGATCAGTGGAATTATTTTAGTGCTGAGAATCCATGGATCATCATTAATGAAAGTAACTTAGAATGTAAGATATATTCAGAAGCAAATTTTATTCCTAACACGCCTCAAGGACTTCACATTTCGCATGAATAGTTGCAGGAAAAAATAAACTACTACAGAAATCATAAAGAAGTTCAACAACAAAGTTTAAGGGAAAAAAATCGTGAACATAAACTAAATAAATCACACACAGCTTCATCAGAAATAGTAATAGTTATAGTAATTTATTCAGCATAAAGATTTTTACAAATCATGGCTTCGTCAGTCTTATTTCTAAGTCTTAATCTAGTTTCTGATTATACTATCGGCATATTTATGAATTTGTAGCTTTGTTATTGCAGGACATCATCTGCTGACATGATTTAAGAAGAAATGTACAGTGGCGGCTCGTGACTGGAAACGAGTGTGTGCTACAATATGGGAAATTTACTTTAAAAAAAGTTGTTACAATTTGGTTGATCTACTCACTAGTGGAGCAGTGTGAAGTTCATGCTGCAGAATCTGTCAGTCAGTGTTCCCAACACATAAATTGTATTCCTGTCAGTCTAACACCTGGAAATCCGTCAGAATCCGTTAAAATTGAAAAAAAGAAATAAGACCCACTCAATATATCTATATACAAATGAAAGCAAATAACGCAACTTCCTTACCAATCTTGATTAGAATAATAATAATTCATCCACATCATCTGCCCCTAGTTCTGCAGTTGATGTGCCGGGTTGGTCTATGTTCCCCCAAAATTTAAACAATTAAAAATGACAGTAGCTAAAAAAGTCAAAAGACGATGTAAATCGTAATTTCCGCCAGAAAAACCGTCACCCACCATATCCATTCTTCGTTTTGACGGAACTGACGGAATTTCCGTCCAGTTGGAAACACTGCTGCCAGTTATTTTGGAGTTCAGCCCCTTCATGTCGGCAACCAGCAATCAAAATTTTAAATTCGAATAGCATTCCGGTGCATTCAAGCCATCTGTCAGAAGGTTGAAGGAGTAGAATAGGAGTACAGCATCTTTTAATTAAATTGTATTAAATATAGTACATATAAATAAATATATAATAATAAATGTTATAAACAGTACGTTTCAGTTTTACAGGAAAGTTTAATAATTAGCATAAGAATGAAATAGTCGTCCCTACATTCTGTAATCAGGACTTGTAAAGTAGACACAAACTCACAAATACTACACGACTGCTTCTTACTCGCTCCTGATTGGTTGTAGATTTTATAAAAAGCCAATGCGAACGAGTCATTTCAATTCGCTACTTTTTCTTGCAGTTCACACTGCTCATAATGGGAAACCATAGATTACGTCATACAACAAGCGAATGTAAGCTCTCTGCACATGTACAAGGTTCGCTGCATTGCACTGCAGTTCATTGCGATAAGGAAGTCTGCACACATTACCGACTGGGACATAAGACGACGCACAAGCTATAGACAATAGAAGTTCCCGATTCTGCGTGCATTGGAACGCGTAACACGAATGGAAGAAAGAAAACATAAATAAGATTATGCTAGGGACAGAAAATTAACTGTGTGCTGCAGCACTGCAGCACACAGTACATAAGGAGCGGCCGCCACTGGAACTGTATCTAAGATAGTATAATAATAATAATAATAATAATAATAATAATAATAATAATAATAATAATAGAAATGTTCTTAACAGCAATAACGACCTATATGCCTTCACAATTAGACATTAATAGGCACTTTCATGCAAGGTCTAAAGACATGAATTCCTCTACAGTATATGGCATATGATGCAGCAGCAACCTGTTGAATATGCTTTTAAACTTCTTTTGTTTACTACTTATTATGGAGCTTGGAATTTTATTATACATGTTTATGCCTCTATGTAAAATACTTTTAAGACTTGTGGTAATTCTATGAGTGGACAGATGGATATGACTTGATGTTATTGTTTGATACATGTGGTAGTCTGAATTCAATTTGAATTTTGCTTTGTTTTTATGAATGAAAGACACTGTTTCTAGAATGTATATACAAAGCACGGGCAGAATTTTGAGTTCTCTAAAAATTGCTTTACTTTGCGACCTTATAGGTGCATGTTTCATAATTTTTATAATTTTCTTCTATAGCTTAAAAATTTCCGTAATTTTGCTTGTTACGCCCCATAATGGTATCCCATACTGAATCTGGGAATGTAGAATTGAGCAAAAGCAAAACTTAGAACATGAGGTTATAATACTGCAACAAGAAGCTGAAACCACTGCTCGTGTTTCCAGAAAAGCTTACAAAATTGCTAAAATATCAGAGACGTTACAATGACATGCTAATTGATATAAATTTTCAATCTCTTTATGGGCTCAATATGGGAAGAATTAATCCTTTGCACAAATTTCGCGTCAAACTATGTTTTTAGATCTGATTGAACTGGAGAGTGGAACAGCTTCCAGTATTACTACTGCCTTTCTTGAAAAACTCTGTTTGTGCGGAATAAGTGAAGAAAATTTAAAAGAATATCTCAAGTGTTTCATATGACAGTGCCACAACAATGATACGCAAAAGTGTGGTATAGGGGTGGAACTTGAAAAAATATTTCCTGCTATCATAATCTGAATTATAGTAACCATAGACTAGAGCTAGCTGTTAATGATTCCATCAGAGAAGTCCATGGAATAAACTATTTACTTCCAAATGGCTTTTAAGGAACCCGGAGGTTCATTGCTACCCTCACATAAGCCTACCATCGGTCCCTATCCTAAGCAAGATTAATCCAGTCTCTACCATCATATCCCACCTCTCTCAAATCCATTT
The DNA here is from genome assembly GCF_040183065.1 of Periplaneta americana. NCBI lineage: Eukaryota > Metazoa > Arthropoda > Insecta > Blattodea > Blattidae > Periplaneta > Periplaneta americana. The sequence continues at coordinate 111,544,310 of NC_091130.1, forward strand.
TAATATTATCCTCCCATCTATGTCTCGGTCTCTCCAAACGTCTTTTTCCCTCTGGCCTCCCAACGAACAGTCTATATACATTTCTGGATTCGTCCATACATACTACATGCCCTGCCCATATCAAAAGTCTGGATTTAATATTCCTAATTATGTCAGGTGAAGAATACGATGTGTGCAGTTCTACATTGTGTAACTTTCTCCATTCTCCTGTAACTTCATCCCTATTAGCCCCAAATATTTTCCTAAGCACCTTATTCTCGAATATCCTTAGCCTCTGTTCCTCTCTCAAAGTGACAGTCCAAGTTTCACAACCATACAGAACAACCAGTAATATAACTGTTTTATAAACTCTAACTTTCAGGTTTTTTTGAGAGCAGACTGGATGACAATCGTTTCACAACCAAATAATAGCAGGCATTTCCCATATTTATTCTGCGTTTAATTTCCTCCCGAGTGTCATTAATATTTGTCATTTTGCTCCAAGATATTGGAACTTTTCCACCTTTTCAAAGGATACATTTCCAATTTTTATATTTCCATTTCGTACTATGTTCTGGTCACGAGGTATCAGTAAATGAAAAATAGCTTCATAAAATAAATTTAAAAACTTAAAAAAAACCGCACTATTTTAGCCTTCTTTGTTTCATTTTATAAACAGATTTTCTATAACTGTTCTGACAACATATGAGATCGACATTGAAAGAGCACCTGTTCTAGTTTTGTTCGCATTTACAACATCATTCTAGTTCAATCACATGGTCAGATATTATGATAACATTGCTACTGTTGTCATCACCAGACACTGGACTTTAAAAAAAATTTTTAGCTGGTTATTTTACAACGCTTTATCAACTGCTATGGTTATCCAGCGTCTGAGTGAGATGCTGATAATGCTAGTGAAATGAGTCCAGAGTCGAGCACCGGAAGTTACACAGATTTGCTCTTGACAGGTTGAGGGAAAACCACGGAAAAACCTCAATCATGCAACTATTTCCAACCAGGATCGTGTCTTATTGTAAAACAATAATAAAGGAGAATTGATTGATTGAATATTAATTAATTTATTATTTTCTTTACTTTAACAGCAAGAAATGACGATATGGAAATGTTGAAGACTGCTCACCAGTTGCAGGTCCCTTCTTTTCCTCAACCTTATATGCAAGGTACTGTGTATTCACATTAATAAAGAGGCTACTTACACTAACGTTGGTGACATCTATTGGTAGGAACTGGTTTCATATCATGCTTCCTAAAAGGAATAATTAACAATGAGAGTATATGTTGCTAGTTGTTAAGCATTTTGATTGCTTTTCAAAGCTTTTAGACGAAAGATTTCATCTGTTGATTATTATAGACTTCCATTACCGTATAATTTCTTTCTTTTAGATGGAAAACCTCGTACCTAAAGACAAGAACATTTAGGCTGACCAGACGCCCCCAATTTCCGGAGACAATCCCTGGTTTTGAGTTGCTGTACCCGGAAATTAATTTTGTCTCCAGAAGTTTTGATTTTGTTTCAATAACACGTAAATATTTAAGTATTGTGATGAAATTGCTATGAGTCATGCATATTTCTGAACGGTTCTCAGTATGTGACAGAAGAACCAGCGAGCACAATATGAGATATTCTGCACTCTTCGAGAAGAACATAGCATCTTTTTATTCATTCCCGTTGCGCGGAAGTGTTAGAACTGCTCCAGCGTCCATTTTTAAATAGTTCAAAAAATTAGGAGTTTTGTGACAAACGAACAGATGAAAAGTGTTATGATGTTTTTCAACATTTCAAAAAAAAAAATCCATTCCATTTGAAAATCTTTTCAAAATTGTGTCATTAATAATGTGTCTTTCAGTCAGTAATTTATCAGTTGAAAGGCTTTTCTCTACAATGACCTCAATCTGGACTGATGAAAAGTCAAGAGTGAAAGTTGAAACTTCGTTACAAGTGAAAACAAACTTGCATTTCTCATGCGAAGAACTTAGTGTGAAGCTATATGGGTATGAACAGGTCCTTAAAAAGATATATTCTTAAGACAAGTACCGGTACTTGTAAAATATATGTGTTAGAGTTCAGTGTGTACAATATTATATGAAAGACTTCCATGCATGCATCAGTACTGAAATAGAATTCTTAGTGGCTGTAATTATGTATAGGAGTTACCTATGTACAAATTTAGTATGCGAAGTACTATCATTATATCTACTGTAACATGTATTTTCTGCAACATTTCAATGGAGAGTGACTAGATTAGCATTTGTGGTTTTTTCTTGAAATTGCCGATGTCCCCTGCTGGACTATAAAAAATCTGGTCAGCCTAAGAACATTACTTCCTACATTTTAAAAGTAAGATAGACTTCGTTTATAGTTAACAACATTAGTAGGCAGTGATTTCGTTGGGAAAAAAATATTTACAGGAACTCGCCTAGTTAATTTAGCAATCGCCAAATGGACTCTTCTTGTGTGTCAAGTTTGGCATCCTCATGTTTCCACATCTGTACTAAATTCTGATCTTCCAGAAAGATGTTCTGGTGCGTTCTGGCCCAATTAAATCACTGTTAGTAGGCCTATAAAGTGTGTGTCACCGACCCACTGTACAAACTGAGATGTTTTGAGTGTATTTTTTTCAAGAATCAAACAATGTAGAGAAAAAGGGGGCACATTTGAACAGTTTTTTATTCACATCCATTATCAATTTTTTTCAACTATAAATGGCGCAGAATTATATTACATTGCTTAATATACACATCAAAATTTTATTTTTCCAGAAATTACATATGTAAATTTGAAACATAAACTTTTGTAACATATTCAAAACTGCCCCATGTGTGAGGTAGCTTTGAACAGGTATATGGGGCACTTTTGAACAATGTCCAAATCATCTGTTAAAGAACTAATTAATGCTCAAAGATATCACGTAAAGAGCACTACTTTGGTTACATTATTTTTTTCTTTAAAATTACTTAAGTACACATCAAACACGGAACTGGTGATACCTGGTACAGCATTTCCATCTGCATTTACTATCGTACTAACTGTTATCATAGTTCCTTGTTTAGCTGAGATTGGCTGTCCAAATTGCCATGTGCCAAGTTCAGCGACAACTTCTGGAGCTTGTACAACTGTTGCAAGACCCAATCAGTTGAAGTCAGTCAATTCCAGAAATTCTGTTATTAGCTATCCTTCGGTACCGTATACAATACTTGCAAGCTAAATGGCGAGTATAATAATAATTCCTATGTGATATTTTTGTCGATTTTCAGATTTTTGTTCTATTAAATACCTAACTTAAATAATGATACAACAAATAATAAAATCTCCTATGTAATTACGTATCTTTCTTTCTAAAATGTAAGAATTCAAAATCTCCTATGTGCCACTGCCATAGAATGAATCATCAAAACCTCCTATGTGTACATGACAACACATAGGAGGCATTGCAAATACAAGTGTCTTGTTCCTTTTGCACATAGGGGATTTTGTTTTTTTCTATTTATGAACTTGTGATCAGTAGAACAGCCTACCGTTTCGCGATTCTTTTGCTATTGATTTGTTGTAACAGTCTCATCTGCTATTTAAATGATAATAAAATGGTACTGCTATTGCTGATTCTGTAGGTTAAGTTTAGGACAAATATGAGGAAATTAAAAATGTAATTGTGGCTCCTGTATAAGAAAAGAAGAATTCAGTGTCTGTGTTAGATTCAGTACGGTAGTCTATATGAGGTAGTTGCTGAATTTGAAAAAGAAGAACAAGAAACTCATGATCTAGATACTATACAATGTTTGAATATAGGGACAAATGTTCAAGAACTTACAGAACTGCTCAGGGCTATCAAAGAAAAATCAGAAAAATGAAGAGGAGAAGAAAGAAGAGAAGTGGGAAATTGAGAAAGAGGGGAAGAAAAAGGGCAAGATGAGGATGAAAAGGAGGACTAGGAAATGAATTGTGCAGATTTTTCGTAATTTAGTTCTAAAAGGGAAGTAAATAAGAAATAAAAGACTGGTGGGGCAGAAGTATGTTGGATTTCAAAAGGTTGGAAATGAAATGCTTCAAAATTGTGCCTGAGAAACCAAGAAACATTTACCAAGATGCAAATACAAAAAGGCCACAAAAATAACTGAACGAAATTTTCAATGTGCTGAAATAACAGAGGAGGCAAGAAATGAAGTATTTAATATAGCCTATTCTGGAACTTAACCAGAACAATGGAAGAAGTCCATAATTTTACCTATTTTTAAGAAGGGGGACAAGACTAACTGTGGTAACTTTCGAGGAATATCACTTTTGTTGACTTCGTACAAAATTTTGTCCAATATTCTTTTGAGAAGATTAACTCCATACGCAGATGAAATTATTGGGGATCTTCAGTGTGATTTTAGGCGTAATAGATCGACTATCGATCAGATTTTTTGTATTCGACAGATATTGGAGAAAAAATGGGAGTATAAGGGTACAGTACATCAGTTATTCATAGATTTCAAAAAGGCATATGACTCGGTTAGGAGAGAAGTTTTATATGATATTCTTATTGAATTTGGTATTCCCAAAAAACTAGTTCGATTAATTAAAATGTGTCTCAGTGAAACATACAGCCGAGTCCGTACAGGCCAGTTTCTATCTGATGCTTTTCCAATTCACTGTGGGCTAAAGCAAGGAGATGCACTATCACCTTTACTTTTTAACTTCACTCTAGAATATGTCATTAGGAAAATTCAGGATAACAGACGGGTTTGGAATTGAATGGGTTACATCAGCTTCTTGTCTATGCGGATGACATGAATATGTTAGGAGAAAATGCACAAACGATTAGGGAAAACACGGAAATTTTACTTGAAGCAAGTAAGGAGATAGGTTTGGAAGTAAATCCCGAAAAGACAAAGTATATGATTATGTCTCGTGACCAGAATATTGTACGAAATGGAAATACAAAAATTGGAGATTCATCCTTCGTAGAGGTGGAAAAATTCAAATATCTTGGAGCAACAGTAACAAATATAAATGACACTCGGGAGGAAATTAAACGCAGAATAAATATGGGAAATGCCTGTTATTATTCGGTTCAAAAGCTTTTGTCATCTAGTCTGCTGTCAAAAATCTGAAAGTTAGAATTCATAAAACAGTTATAATACCGGTTGTTCTGTATGGTTGTGAAACTTGGACTCTCACTTTGAGAGAGGAAAAGAGATTAAGGGTGATTGAGAATAAGGTTCTTAGGATAATATTTGGGGCTAAAAGGGATGAAGTTGCAGGAGAATGGAAAAAGTTACACAACGCAGAACTTCACACATTGCATTCTTCACCTGACATAATTAGGAACATTAAATCCAGACGTTTGAGATGGGCAGAGCATGTAGGATGTATGGGAGAATCCAGAAATGCATATAGAGTGTTAGTTGGGAGGCCGGAGGGAAAAAGACCTTTGGGGAGGCCGAGACATAGATGGGAGGATAATATTAAAAATGGATTTGAGGGAGGTGGGATATGATGATAGAGAGTGGATTAATCGTACACAGGATAGGGACCGATGGCGGGCTTATGTGAGGGCGGCAATGAACCTTCGGGTTCCTTAAAAGCCATTTGTAAGTAAGTAAGTATTCTGGAACTTGAGGTCATAAAGTGATATATTTTACGAAGGATATCAAGTGATGAAGAAACGAAGAAAAACAATGGCATGACTATTTTTAAATAAGCCAATAGGTGAAATAGTATGCCGAACTCTGTTCACTATCTCTTTAAGAATTTATGAAGACATGTTCAAGTGATGAATGAAGAACGATGACAGTTCCTTTCAATCTTTGAAATGGGTCAAAATATAGATATTGAGGACAACTATAATGAACCTGTCAGAAAGGAAACAAATGTTCATGAAGGGAGTGAGTGATATTAAATGGTGGTTTGATGTACTGAAAATTCCAAGCAGGGCCAGCACTAAGAAGACATACGTGGAATCATCTTTTCGTTCAGTCCCCCACATGTACGAAATGTATGTGACATCAAGCACAGACCATGATGAACAACATGTCGGAGGAAGATCGTTCTCTAAAATTAGCAATGAAGAAAATATAGCTACACATGCACCAAGAAAAGACCAGTGCGACATATGCTGTAGTTACAAACTATCAGTAAAGATAATCATCAGAATGATATGTATTCGCTAATGGACTACATAAAATCAATGACAATAGCCTGGCCTGAACATCATACAATGTAATTATTGTGAATGATTTTTCCATCTTCAAACATTATGATGCCTTCAATTCTGTTGTGCTGTCTCTCAGACCTGGCAAGAAAGCAGGAGACCAAATTGTCTATGATTTTAGATTCCAAAAAATTATCCAAGTGCTGAAATAGCCTATTTTACAAAATAAATTATTCGACAGTGAAAGAGGCTCTAGTGGTTGTTCTCATTTTATGTTGCCATTTCATAACATGGGAATGGCCAATCTGATATAGGTACAGAGTGATTCAGACCACCTGTAACAGTCATTTAGGCTATTTCAGAAACTAATGCATTAAAATTTTCGAGGCAAAAATATTTGTAACTAAAGCACATATGAACTTTCACTTGAGCTGGATTTCATCAATCAGCCACAAAAGGAAGTAGGGTCAATGGCGTGTCACTTTAAAATTTCAAATGGAAGTCGGGATCAAATAGAGTACCATTTGATAGAGTTCTTCAAAACAAACAACTTTCATAGGAAAAGTTTTTATTAATTCCTACTCTTTCAAGGAGAAAACATACGAATAGACAATTCCATTAATATTGAGAAATTTTACAAGAAGAAAATGTGTGTTTCCAGTGCCTACCCACTTCACTTGCGTGACTTGGGTTCCGCACACTGCAGATAGATGGTAGAACTGTGACCCATTTTCAAATTGCCACTTCGGCAGGCCACGTTGTGCATGATGTGTATCCGTGTGAAGAGTTATTTCGTGTATTAGGGTGAGTGTATGTTAAGTGTTCGTGTAAATGTAGTGTAGGGAATGAGTGAGGATGATGATGAAGTGAGGAAGGGAGAAGGGGAAACCCAGTGCCGGCACATAGCCTACTCCTGTCGAATAGCACCAAGGGGGCTGCCAGGCTTAACGTCCCCATCCGACGGACGAATCACTATCAACAGTGACATATGCCTTCCCTTCATATGCACCGTGGAGAGATTTGGGATTTAACTCAGGCATATTTGGTGCACAATTTAGTGATTAGAAGTTGTGCACCGCCATCTCTCCTAGTCTCGAGGTAGAAATTTTTCAAGAAAATTTCTGACCCCGCCAGGAATCGAACCCAGGTCGGCTAATCTGGAGGCAGACACGCTACCACAAACAAGACAATAATTCATGTTGACATGTTCTCTGCTTATGATCACTGCAATGAATGATATTCCCCAGATTCTATGTAAGTCCACACTTGCTGCAACTAACATGTCACGGAATGCAGTGTGCCAATTACAGTAACTTATTTCCATTTAAAAGAGAAGGAACTTACTCATGGACCTTAAAAAAGTAGTCCTGGAAAGTCCCCTCTCCAAATCTCATTGGATTTGTATAGGCATAGAGCTCACTGGAGGTGACAGAATATTTAGATTTTGATTTATGTTTATAATAATAATAAATTTACCTTCCCTTATGAAAAGGTTGCCAGATTTGACAAAGCATATTACATATAATTTGAAAACACACCTGAAAGGTAAAATGATATAGCCTACCTACCCTACATTTGAAACGGTTAGGGAATCGAATATACAAAATGTCAGAAAAATTTACACCTAAGTAACGTTTGTGCTCATTTACAGTTAAGAAAGGGAAAAAAAAAATATCACCAGATAAGTTAGAATGATTTGGTGATTGAGGCGGTGATGAATCATGGTATGTAAATTTCCAATCCGAAATTTGCCTTCGAGACTGAGGAAAACCATGAAAAACTCCAGTCAGATTGATCAGCCACGGGGTTTGAATCCAGGATCTCCCAAATGCGAGTCTCAAACGTTATGTCTGAGCCAACTAGCTTGGTATAATAATATTATGTACTAACAAGCTTTGATGGTTTTCCTGTCCCTCATTTTCTGTCTCCGAAATAATTACTGAAGTTTGTTTCGAATTAGGGAGAAAGCAGTGTTGAATAAATTATTCAAAAGAATTGTTGCTTGGACTGTATCCATTACTGGTGATGAATTTTGAAATTACAACATTCCGAAGGTTTGCTTTATCTTTGTTTTCAGGTGAACAAAAAGGATAGAGCTGTTTCCTGCTACTTAGGGTCATTACAAATGGCTAAATTCACTTGAGTAACTACACCTGATAGTTTAAAAAATCTCTATGTATACTGTTACAGATTCTGCACGAAGCTACCTTGATGCTGAGGTATTCCCGTATCTTCTCCCAGCTTTAGAGCAGATGTTGCACAAAGCTCAAGAATGGAAATGTTTAGAAGTAAAAAATACTCATTTATTTAATAAGGCTGAAATAGTTCTAATTAGATGAAATTATACAGAATGTTTCATAATTCTTATTACACACTTCTAAGGGTTGTAGAGGGAACTTAGTAGATAAAGTTCTGATGCGGAACACATGTCCAGAAACATACCGTTTCAGTGCTACAAGGATGACAAGAATGAAGATTTCAAAACTCCCGCCTCACAGTAGACAACCAAAACTGACAGAAAGCGACGTCTGAAGTCACCTGATATCACGTGTCTTCTGTTTACAATCTCACATACTGCCTCAAATTTCACTTCACTTGTCATTCAATCGTTGATGAATACGGTACATTCCAAGATGACTGCATACATATTTGCCGAGAACACTTTTCACTTGCAGTCCAACATCATCTCAACTAAACATCCGAGGAAATGTGGTTAGGTTGAGGTGGACTAATTGTTTGGCCGCCACGATCTCCGGATTTAACCCCTGTTGACCTTTTCTTGTGGGGTCACATGGGGAGTCTTGTTTATGAGACCCCTGTACAAACAGAGGAAGATCTGCATGCATGAGTTGTGGCCGTGACAGAAGAGATTCAGCACACACCAAATCAGGTGAAGCTCGTGCTATGTGTCCAATAGTTCATTGAACCCCTTATAATTTTCTTTCTTAAAAGTTTTATTCTTTCACTTGTAAAAACTGAGAGTAGCTATATGTTTCAGCGTTAATCTGCATACCAAAATTTGACTGAGTTGTGCCTAAGTCGACAAGCAAGTTAGGCTACTTGCTAAAAGAAGGATTGAACTCCCTGGCCAGTGGTTTCAGTGAGGGAGCAGAGGGTGTTATATGTTGTATATACAGGGAAGTCTCTACAACGTTATTGTAGCGACAGAGGCAGGCATACTCTCAGTCTCTTTCTACTCGATTGCTCTCTCTTTCTCTCTCTCCTTTTCACCCCTATAGCTAAGGGTATGATTTTGTAGTGATTAGTTTATCTCTATTTCGATGCTTATTTTATCATGATTTCGGTGAATATTTCGTCGAAATATGAAGATTTGGGTTAATATCTCGTGAAAATATGAGTTAGGATATGGCATACAAAGTACAGTATTATGTACAACATGTATAAATCCGGTCAGTAATTTTAATTGTTACACATTTCCTGATAGTTTCAATATTATGGATATTAAATTACATAAATACATTAAAATAATATATATAAATACAGAGCTATTATTATCAAACGTCCCCGGCCAGCCGCGCTTTGCGTGGCTTCCGCCGAGCGCATAACCATTTCTCCGGCGCTTCTCCAATATAACAGTACTAAAAATAAGTTAAATGTTCAATAATTTGGACTTACCATGCTCACAGTCGTTGCTGAAAGTGGCCCCCGTTTGCCCCCACATCTTCTGATAAACGAATGAACAACACTTGTAAGTTCCACATCATTGATAGCTTGAAGTTCTTCTCGTATATGGTCTTTTAGTTCATCTATACACTGAGGATTTTTCGTATAAACCCTACTTTTTAGTGTTCCCCATAAATAAAAGTCACAAGGTGTTATAGTTGGCCTTCGTGTAGGGCACAAATTATTACTGATTAGTCTCGTACCGGTACCGAAAATACGCCTCAATTCCCACATTGACACGGCAGCTGTGGCGGAATCTTGTTGGAAATAAACTGACAGTCGTTTCGCGTAAGAACACTACGTTTTCTGCTTGATTTTCGATTCTTCACTGAGCCTCTTTCTTTAAATCTTTATTGCTTTGGCAGAAGACACAGGTCTGTTTGGAAACTTTATTCGAAATTTTCGTCTTGTTTTCGCACACGACCTTCTGCCGTTTATGTATGTATTGTACATGCACACACTTTCACACAGTGGGAATTTGTTGCTAGACATTACCTAAATACACAATAATCACTAAACTTTATACACTAACGTTGTACACTTGAATAATTAAGACTTTCATTACACGACTTCTAAGCACACTGAATGTCATATGGCTACTCGAGCTCGAGAGAAACGGTTAGCGCGCGCCGGAAACCACGCAGGGCGTGGCCGACCGGCCGGCCGCTCTTTTCTGGGACGTACTGTAGTTGAGCCGGAACGGGCCGGTACGCTGTACCGTCTAAAATAAAACTCGCTGTTACCGTGCCGAAAAGAAATATAGACTCGAAAATATATTAATTACGTTTAAATAAACTTTAGCTAATATACTTTGAAATGGAGGATTTTAGCTATTTGAAAAACATTTTGATTTTTATATCGAGCATAAAAGTAGCGGCTGGCATCTCATATCTTTTCCTTAAACGCTAGTCCATTCGTTTTATCGGAAACCATGGTCTGGCACTTCAAGAGTACCGCTAGTTGTGATTTGTTAATTTCAATTTGCTTGCATAACGCCGTGGTATTTCTATAAGTGATTAACACTAACTTTATGGCATGGTATCTCAAGAAATCTGCTACACTTCACTCATTTCAAAACTTGAGTGGATGCCTTCGCATAACACTAATTTTATGATGTGGCGCCTCAAGAATTCTGCTACAGAGATTCGTTAATTTTAAATTCGCTCAGGCATAATGCTAGCAGATTGCTAGAGGAGAGGGAAATATTGAGCCGTTCAGAGCAGAAGTGGTGTAAGTCAATTTTGACTTACACCACTTTTGATCTGAACGGCTCATATGTCGAAAATCATCCCTCACTATCAATGTTTCAGAGAAAAACACAGCACTCGAAGACATGTTGAAGCGAAATTGTTGTGATCCTCGTCTGATTCAGAGAACTTATCAATTAGAAGTAATATGCAAACTCTTCGGTTGTAGAATCGTTGTTTACAGCTGACATAGAATATTTCGTGAAAAAAAAAAATGTTCCTAGTACTAATTTCGTGACTGAAGCTTTTCGTTGAAATTATTATATTTTGCGACATTTTGCGGTTATGCAGTAGGCCTATACAGTATTTATGGTAAGTTTCATGATGAAAAAAATGATAATTTTTCCGAATTAATTTCCGTCATTTGACTGTGAATCACAGCCTCAACTTTGTTGATCCGGAAAGTGGTGCATGCACGAATTTGATCGAAAACGCATGGCGTGGACTTAGGGGACGTCTGTCTCGGGGAGGCGTGCGCAAGGAAGACCTCAGTGATCACCTTTGTGAATATTTATGGAGGAAGGATTGTTCGAGGCTAGCGCGCGATCCTTTTGAGGCTCTGCTTGAAGATGTAAAATTGCTCTATCCCGGAGGTGTCCGTTTCGAAGAAGGAGAAAGCGATTGAGTGTGGCTGTCGTGAAGTAGTGATTTTTTTTTTTTACGTTGGCAGTTGAAGTGCGTCATTGTGTACCATAATGGCGGGCTTCGAAAGAAAGTTTTCAGTTGTGAAATTTATGTTTATTGTAGTATTATATGCTCTAGTTGAGTGTTTTTCAGTGGGTATTGAATTAATAAGAGTTCTGCGTTCTTTACATTACATCGCATCGTGTGTTTCATATCACTAAAATCGTTTCACTGGCTAGAAAACTGAACGTTCGCACTCGTATTACGTTGGACGTGTCATTTCTCAGGTAATTTGCCACATATCTCTAGAATTAGTTTACTTGTAACAATTACCAATGGAATCCTTAAGTTTTAAAATGCATCTCCACAGAACATTCCATCAAATTCGCTTTGTAATTCGAACATTTTCTATTGCAAAATCGTCGGAATCCGCTCAATCCTCGTTTCACCCTTTTCCAGACATGAGTTCTGCATCAAAACTTTATCTAGTAAGTCCCAGCTACAACCCCTGTATAGAAGTCTTCATTAAATACATTAGTAATACATTAGAATTGGAAGAAAACTTCACTTCTATTTAACAAACTTTCATAAAATCTTGTATTTTAATTACTAGTAGGCCTACCATAGTATTATTTGTATGTGCAAATTCTTATTACGTTTGGGCCAGAGAGACTAGCCCTTCTTAAGGGATATAATTGGAAAAAAGCTTCACTCCTATTTAACAGTTTCATAAAGTCTTGTATTTTAATTATTAGTAGGTCTAGCATAATATTATTTTTATGTGAAAACTCTCACTACGTTTGGGCAAGAAAGACTAGCCCTTCTTAAGGGATATAATTGTAAAAAAAAACTTCACTCCTATTTAACAAATTTTCATTAAATCTTATATTTTAATTACTAATAGGCCTAGCATAGTATAATTTATATGTGCAAACTCTCATTACGTTTGGGCAAGAGAGACTAGCCCTTCTTACGGGATATAATTTGTGTAAAGAACTTCACTCCTATTAAAACAAACTTCCATAGAATCTTGTATTTTAGTTACTACTAGCATATTCATAAAATGTTGCATTTTAATTGCTAGTTAGTGTATATCTCTTAACCATAGTAAATGTTGTTGTTTTCTAATGCCAGGCGTTTGACAATAAAGTCATTTGACCTATTGCACTCCAATATTTTTCAAAGATATTATCATGGCCAGCCACTAAAGCACAGATTTTGAGGTGTTCCGAATCCATTTCTTCGTTTGAGTTGCACAATGGGCAGTTAGGGGACTGATATATTCCAATTCTATACAGGTGTTTGGCCAAACAATCATGGCCTGTTGCCAATCTAAATGCAGCTACAGACGATTTTCGTGGTAAATCGGGAATTAACTGTGGATTTTGATGCAGAGAGTTCCATTTTTTCCCTTGGGATTGTGTTATCAAATTTTATTTGTTGAAGTCTAAGTATGTAGATTTAATAAATATTTTCACAGAGTAATACATAGATTTAGTAACAGGTCTGTAAGTAGCAGTGCTGCCCTTCTTTGCTAAAGCATCCGCATTCTCGTTTCCCAGGATTCCACAATGGGATGGTATCCATTGGAATACAATTCTTTTATTGAGTGATATTAATTGAGAGAGCATTTTAGTTATTTCTGCTGTTTGAGATGAAGGTGTGTGTTTAGAGACTATTGATAGAATAGCTGCTTTGGAGTCTGACAATATAACTGCATTTTTAAATTTATTGATGTGGCATAGAAGATTCCTGAGACTTTCACTTATTGCAATGATTTATCCATCAAACTTGTTGTTCCATACCCAAGAGATCTATAAAGTGAGAAGAGACAGCACGTAACATCTGCACCGGCACCTTGTTTTCTGGAGATCAAGGATCCGTCAGTGTGTAAATGAAGCCAGTTTTGTAGAGGGTACCTAATATTAATTGTCTCTAAAGACAATTGTTTTAGTATTTCAATGTTTACTTCTGATTTTAGTATTTCTTCTGTTAAATTTAGATTATATTCTATATTTAATAGAGTTAAAGGGTTTGGTTTAATTTGTAGGTTTTCTTTTAAATACGGGATATTGATTTTCTGTTTTAATTCTTGAACAATGGATATGAAACTTTTTTGAGTTTTCAATCTACAGAGAGGACTGTATGAATGCCAATTGTTTCCTGGTAATCTAATAAGTTTTTCATATTGAATCAGTGCTTTTTCTTCTATTGTCATTTTGATGCTGTTAATATTAGTGAGGAATCTCATAGAATCTATTGGAGTTGTTTTGATTCCACCAGTAATGAGTCTGAGAGCTTGGTTTTGAACATATTCTATTTCGTTTATGAAAGGTGAAGTAATTAAAATTTCTCCGCAGTATATCAGCACTGGCTGTATAAACATTTTGTATGTAGTATTCAAAGTATTCCTAGAGCATCCCCATTTCTTTCCTGCTAGTCTTTTTAGAAGAGAGAATCGTTTACGAGCTTTTTCAGAAATGTATTTCAAATGGTTGCTCCATGTTAACTTACTATCGAAAATAACTACAAGATATTTGGATTCATAAGTCCTAGGAAGGTGTTGGCCATTGTATTGGATATTGAATTCTCTTTCTTTTTTACCAAGTGAAAATTAGTTACTTTTGCTTAAATTGAGTGTCATCAAATTTGATGTATTCCATTCATGTAGTGATTTAGAGCTTTAAGAGCAGAATTTTGAATTGTGTCTCTATGTCTGTAAGATCCGGAAGTCCACAAAACTATATCATCTGCAAATAGTGCTGTTTTCATGTTCGATTCCTCTAATAGGGAGGGTAAGTCATTTATATAAATATTGAATAAAGTTGTGCTGAGGACAGCGCCCTGAGGTAGACCTTGATATGTTTGTCTGTAACTAGAAAGTGAGTTATTGAATTTAGTGGCAATGAATCTGTGACTAAGGAATTTAACCACCATAGTAAATGTGAAACCATGATTTTTACTTTATGCCGTCCTATATTACCACCCCTAATTATACTAGACAATATTACCATCCAAAGGAAGTCTCCAGATCAGACAGTAAAATACTTAGGAGTTCATTTAGATTGAAGACTAACTTGGAAGTACTGTGTCAGCCATCAACACTAAACGTAATCTGGCCTACTCAAGAGACTTAAAACTTTATCCATCTTACTAATTGAAAGTCATCTCTACAAAGTAACATTACACCAGTGGCGGCTGATTGACTGAGGCAAGTGAGGCCGGGCCTCAGTCACTTGGCTTAACTGAAATCAAATTTTGTGTTTTCATATAATATATTATTTATTTGAAAGAAAGCATATATCGCTGTAGAAGCATTTGAAAACTTTGATGTATATAAATCTGTTTTTCAGTAAAATTTGTTCCTGAGGCCGGGATCGCTCATGCCAGGTCTGGCTTGTGATGTATATAGACCTATTTTGCAGTAAAATTTATTCCTGAGGCCAGAATCATTCGTGCCGGGGCTCGCTTAATGCATTTCATGTCCTTTCGCGGGCTTTCAGTTTGCGCTTAAAACGTTGTAGCTGAGGCACAATTCGTCTGGCCTGGTCAGATTTCACTCCTCCCATCCATGAGCCAGGCCTCAAGGGTAGAGTGGGGTGGGAATAGCAGTGGTGACTTGTCTTCCTAACTAGGCCATAAATAACAAAATTCCAGCTCTTTGGCAGGCAGAGACTCACTCGATTCTCTCCCCTTATGTCTCAGTTTATGACATATAAGCGAGGGTGTTGTACAGTAGTGAATGTGGGCCAATGTTGTTATGTATTTCGGGAAAATATAAACAGAAACAAATGAGAGAAGTAATGCTGGTGCAGTTAATTCATTGTTAGAGTGTCCTTTTTTGAGAAGAAATAATATTGAAACAAAGGAAGTTTTAAATAAAGAGAGAGACAACCGAGATACCTACGACATCGCTGATAATTTTTCTCACACATAATCTTAAAACGCGAGTTTCTATTGCATCCTGGTATGGGCAACATAAATGGTTATGTGGTAATGTGATGCAAAATAAACTTCTCTTGGCCTTGTTTGTTGCTGTCAAAGAAAAAAATAAAAAGAAAAGAAAGAAAGGAGGGATTTCAACACATATGGGTTGCTTCATCACACTGAAACAATCACTGAAACTCAGAGCATAACAGCTTATTTGGTGAGTGAAATTATTATTTTTCATTGATAATAATAAGAATAGACTAATAATAATAATAATAATAATAATAATAATAATAATAATACAGTAATAATGATATTAATAATATAATAACAATAAAAATTAATATCATAAACATTTCCTATCGGAGGCAATTAAACTAGTTGCATCTGGCCTCACCGAGGATTTCGATCACTGGCCGCTACTGCATTACACTTCTGTTATACACTTCGTTACTCCATCCTCTGATCATTTATGCATGTCCAAACAAAATTCCAAGAATACAATCTTTTCAAAACAAAGTACTACAAACTTCTGTTAATGTACCATCGTTTGTTCGAAAATCAAAAGTACATAGAAAACAGTATACACTACACAGTATACACTATACAAGAACTCATCCTTAGACAGACAAAAACATTCTTCTCGCACCTTAACAATAACTCAGGAGCAGCTTTCTTTTCTTTCGGGTAAAGATCCATTCATCCCATAAGAATCAAGAACCATCTTCCACAGGACATTCTACTAGACCCTTCATCCACTTCATCTGATGAAGAAGATATAATTTTATAAATTTACCAAATAATTATTTTCGAAGATTTTTTTTTCTGTCACAGAGGGACCTGTACATTGGCTGGCCTCCTTCTTGTTGTTTACTTATTGTTATGTTATTTCTTTTCTCATATATCTGTATTGTATTACAGTGCTGAACGTTCAATAAAATCTATTTATTAGCATATTATTTTTATGTGCAAACTCTCATTACGTCTGGGCAAGAGAGACGAGTTCAGTAGTTGTCATACTATTTTCTATCATCTATCAGGTAATTCGGTAAATAACTGGAGTGGTACGAACGATATGATGAATAAGTATTAATCGCTGTAGCCTTTTTCAGTGAATATTTATTTATGTTTCTTCGTTATGTCCAGGACTTCTGTCACACCCCATTCGCTGATCAGTGTGAAAGATATTTCATGCAGTGACTGAAAAGAAATTGCTTTAGAACAAGTCAGTTCTTTTAGTTATCTATAATATGACGCGAAATTCTCTAGAATGAACTTTCTTATTATGTCAAACATATTTATTTTTATTTCACTATGTTGTTGATGTACATTAGGCCACTGTTATTAAAGTTTTACTTGAAGAAGATAGCAATTGCTCATTTGCACTGTACAGTAACCTCCTTGCACCACTCAGTAAATTATTCTTCTATTTTTATAGAAACAATATTTGATTTATTCATTCACAGTTATAAGAATGAGGTAATGTATGTATCCTCTCAATCTCTAGATGATCATACTCCACAATTAGCATAACATATTCCCATGAAATTCTCATACTTTGTTGCCCAGATCATGAAACATGAAAGTTAATCGAAATTTCGAGGTTAACAATATAGGAATAGAATAAGTTAGACGCTTATTTATTATATTTAAAAATAAGTACTAGAACGAGACAAATCATATAATTGTAGTTACTGCACGCACTGCTTTGAATTAAATATTTTGTTTCCTCTTTCCTCAATAGACTGTCCTTTTTTTTTACTAAATATTTTATTATTTTTTTGATCCTACATAATAATATCTGTTATGGCAACAATTAATATTTGAGGAGAAATTTTTATCCTCAAAAATATTACTTTTTTTTGTCCAATAATAAATTTATATTTCATGACTAAATTCATTTACAGCTTCCATTGCAGTCTTTTTCAGAAGAACACCAGCATATGTATATACTGTATATCCTTTCCTTATGTTTGTTTCAACATGGCTTACTTCATGTTGACAGCATGACACATAAACTACTTTAACGAAGGAATGCACTATGAACACATACAGTACTGAAGAAATACAATATCATCATCATCATCATCATCATCACCCATACAAGTTTCATGCCATGTGGCCTGTTATGATCTCATAATAAAGATTTTATAATGTGATTTTATGAAAACTAATTTTTCTTTTATTAGGTCCAGAAATGCAAATTTAATGGTCTAGACTACTTGGCTGAGATATTATGGAATCGTAACCCAAGATATCCAGAAAGAACTCTATCTTGGAAGTACATTTTCCATATACCATTTGTTAAGGACTGGCTTGCAGATCAGTTGAGTATTCCAGTCCTATTACTTCACTGATTTGAGGAAATATTTAAAAGTTATTCCATGTCAATTGCATGCATTGCTTCAGACTCACTTCCTTGTATGTTAATAACATTTAGAATTCTTATTGGTAATGCAGTGGTGAACGGTTGAGGTGGATTGTTTTTATTGCGTTGATTTGACATGGAATTACCCAGAAATGTCTCAAATTATAAATAAGGAACTAGTTCAATATTTAACGAAGAGTTGTACTTAATAAACATAGATTAGAATTTAAGTTATTCAGAACCCAAGTATCAGTGCTTCAAGGAATACAAAATGTAATCACAGTCTACTACACACAGTCACGAAGCTTGAGTTTTGAGGATGCTAGAAACAATAGACTGTGACGGTACTATTTTGCATTGCCTGTAATGAGGCGATATTAGCGATCCTAGTGGTGAGCAACTACCTAATGTTTGCATATTTACTACGTATTGAGCTTCGCGACTGTATGTATACTAGACTGTGGTGTAATACTGATTTAATTAATATTATCTCCTTTCCTTATTGTTAGTTTCAAAATCAACTCATTCAATATTCAAATTAAATAAGAAACTTTAACCCCACAAGAGCAAAGATATCACTAAAGAAAATTTCTTTTGAAGAAAAATATATAATGTATCTTACTTGTACAACATATACAATTAAAAAAAAATATATATATATATATATATATATATATAATATATAATCACCAGTAACAAGATGTAAATACCACATAGGCTGAAAACATCTGGATACCTTATTTTTTATATGACATAAATCAACATATACAGTATGTCAAACTTGAAGTCAGGCCACAAAGGGAAAAACACTAGAGGAGAGGAATTCGATCTGGTGGTGTGGATTGAACTACAGTGTAGCTCAGTGGTTAGAGTGCTTGGTACGTAGAACCAAGAATCTGGGTTCGACCCCTGGTGCCGGAGAAATTTTTCTCCTCTAATAACCATTGTTACCATAACAGATATATTCTGTAGGACCAAAAATTAATCTTTATGTAAATTCTTCTTTGCTGAAATTATTTTAAAGCAAAACATTAAACTAACACACTTAATTTATGTGTAAACAAATCGTAGAAGAAAACTAATTTAAGTAAGAAAGGTCATTGCCAGGAAAACAACATTCCTAAAATTACCTTTCCAGATTAAGGAAAATCGTCATAATAAATTCAAATAAAATTTTAAGTGGGTTACTTAAAAATCCTTTTATATACTAAGTGGTGAAGTATATAATTATGACAGATCAGTGACATGACTTTACATTACTTTTCAGTCCGAGACCTTATTATCCATTGTCCTGGCTGTTGACAGAAAATGAAGCAGCATTAATCATTCAGGCAGCTGTCAGAGGATTTTTAGTGCGTTGTCAACCTGATGTTCAGGAAATGCGTCAGTTTTGGAAGGTAAAAAGTACACCACCTCTCATTTATACTTACAAAACAAAATATGGAGAAGGGGGAGTTGTCTGACAAAATAGACTGCTCGTGAAATTGAACCACCAAGAAAACACAGTATGTTATATCTCACATTTTAAATGGACGCATTCAAGGATTTTTTTTTTTTAATTATTTGCGATACTGGTACTGACTTTAGTACAAGTCCTTAATGTTAAAAGTGCAACACATGGAAAACTTAAAATATTTTTTCAAAATCTGTGTAGCCTATAACATAGTATGGGCCATTCCATGTCAATAGAGACAGATATTGAAGAAAACTTAATTACTCAAGTGAAATTGACTTTAGTGTTAATGAAATGCACAATTTTTCTACAATGCTGGCAGCACATATGATTTTCCCTCCATTTCTTTGATGCAATCACAACATTGAATTGAATGACTTCATGAAGAGGTCCCTAGCAGAATAATTTTCATCATCTTTAAGGAAAGAAAATGTCTATGAGGGTAGATTGGAAAGTAACGCACAATAATTTTTTTCTGCGTTGGAGAGCTGACAGTATTTTCTCTTGTCAGGGGAGGCCCAGAGATGAAAAGATTGGGAACTGCTGCTATAGACTAACAAATAAGCTAACAATGCAGCATGGTATACTACATTAAGTTTCACTGTTTTAAATAAAATTTGTTTCCTTCGAAAACTATAATAATTTACATTGTTGTTGTTGTTGTTATCTAATGCCGGACTTTGGCAACGAAGCCATTAGCGTTCTTGCTCTCCAATATTTCTCTGTGGTGGATCCATCAGGTAGAACTTCACAGGTTATGAGATGAACTTCAGTCATTTCGTTAATTAGCATAAGTGTAACCGTTTTTTAAGTGGGCACCAATTTTTTGTTTGTAATGGTGGTTACATCACCCACTCACGTAAACCCCCAGTATGACTGGAGGGCCACATCTATCGTTGGTTAATGGGTCCATCGGACCTGGCCGGGAGGAGTTTTAGAGTCCACCGACCTTTCTCACAAGCACCACTTGTAGAACATTTCTATGCCGTGGCAGGCCAGTGTAAGAGATGAAATAGCATTTCCTCTATTTCTGATGTTGTGGTTATACCGCCAATATTCGGTCCCCAGAGCCTCATCTGTAAAAGCAGGTTTCACCACGGGCAGGATGAGGTTGGGTTTTGGATAGGAGAGGTTATGGAATGCACTTCACTGTCCCTTGCATTGTTATGTCCTATTAATTGTTCCCGTTTTCTTTTACTCCAGTCATTAGAAGCAGAGCGGAAAGAAGAAGAACAAAGGAAACGAGAAGAAGTTCAGAAGTGGCACCAAATGTTACTGGAGGAAAAACAACAATGTAAAGCAGAAGCAACTGCAAAGCTCCAACAGAGACAGGATAAGGCAGCCGTGAAGTCACAAAATGAAGAGATGGCACTCAAAGAACAAGAAGAAGAGTTTGATGAAATATTGATGACAATATATGATATGACTGAGGATTCAATGCAAGATTAAATCACAAGACCAATGCAGGATTAAGGCATTGTATATTAAGTATTCCTAAAGTGAAGAAACAGGCTATTTCTTCAGATATTTCAGTTCTCCCATGACCAATTCGAATCATTCAGATTCGAAATCTTGTTTAATGGAGAGTCTTTAAATGATCTCAGTAACATTTCAAATGTTATGGATCCTACATTAAAATACCGTACATTAAAGATGCTAGATCTCTTTCATAGTCTGTTCCCAAAGACTAAATTACAAGGTGTTTCTACATATAATTTTTGTGTATTTCCATGGTTTTGAGTTATTTTGTTGTCAATAATTTGTCCAAAAAATAAAATTTCCATGCTAGTAAAAGCTTTTTTTCTTTTATATTATTTTAATGTACCGAAGTATATATGATATTTCCATGCAGATATTCTGCTTCATCATATGATGAAAGAGTAATGGAACGGAAAAAAATTCTCTCCGGCGCTGGGATTTGAACCCGGGTTTTCAGCTCTACGTGCTGATGCTTTATCCACTAAACCACACCGGATACCACCCCGGCGTCGGACAGAATCGTCTCAATTTAAGTTCCAACTCTTGGGTTCCCTCTAGTGGCCGCCCTCTGCACTACGTCATAGATGTCTATGAATGTAGGACTGAAGTCCACATATGTGCTGAGGTGCACTCGTTATGAGTGACTAGTTGGCCGGGATCCGAGGCAGGTTCCTTAACATGTCTTTTTCACTCCAACTCTGTGAGTATTTCATAGATGTTACTAGCGCTGAGAAGCAAAGACAACTTAAGCCCAGTTCCCAAGGTGCTTGTTTTCTTGCGTGTTTCCTTGCTAGCTAGCAAGCTGAGTGCCATGGTGGGTACGATGCTGGCTCCCATGTTGGCTATGGTGATGGTTGTTGTTCTCACGGAGCTGGCCCTTTTCACAGTTCATATTGGAAAATCATCTGCTGTTTCATCTGTTGCCAACACTCATGGTCAAAAAGAAACTAAACCGTGAGTGGAAAACAACTGAAGTCCTACATTAACAATAGTAAATGTCGTAATAAGGTAATTAAGCCTTATGTGCAAAACAGCCAAAGTTAGATATTTAATTGTCATTTTTTAAAAACTAAAGAATATAGAAAAAAACAGTAATTGATTAACTAGCGGACTTACTCGTGTTAATTATGTAAGTCTGTGCGGCTTACAGCTGTTTTGGTGCTTCATCACACCATCCTCAGAGCCTACTAGATCTCGGCGTCATCTCGAACTTCTCTGCCTGTTATGTAGGTGCGTTTGATTGTTGAAAGGTGTTGAAATGTGGAGTCAAATAGTGTGTGTGTACTGAAATTGATCTGTGTGTTGAGAATTTGATGGGGGTGTGTTTTAGTGTGTTTGTATATTTCGTATTGTTCTAGTGTGTTGAGTTTTCTAACCACCCCATACAACACAAACACGCTGCATTTAGGACAATGGTACACAGATTACTCAACATACCCATGAGCCAACAACACTACAATGAAGAAGTGAACACAATCAAATACATAGCACCGCACAAGAAAACGGTTACAATCCAAACATAATAGACAACATCATAAGAAAGACAAAACAAAAACTTAACAAACACAAAAACACGCAAAAAACAACACAAACACAAGAATACAATAAATACATCACACTAACATATGAAAACAAAAGCACACATAAGATCACATCTTCATTCAGAAAGCAGAAATACAACATAGCATACAGAACAGAAAACACACTACAAAGACATCTCAACACACAAAAAACACAAACAAATAAATACGACCACACAGGTGTATACAAACTCACATGTAATAGTTGCGACAAGTTCTACATTGGACAGACAGGCAGATCATTCCAAACACGCTACAAAGAACACATTAAAGCTATAACCAGAGGACACAATACATCTACATACGCCCATCACATAATCAATGCTAACCATACATACAATAACATAAATGCAGACATGGAAATCCTACACATACAACCCAAGACCCAAAAACTCAACACCTAGAACAATACGAAATATACAAACACACTAAAACACACCCCGATCAAATTCTCAACACACAGATCAATTTCAGTACACACACACACTATTTGACTCCACTCTTCAACACCTTTCAACAATAAAACACACTCACATAACAGGCAGAGAAGTTCGAGATGACGCCGAGATCTAGTAGGCTCTGAGGATGGTGTGATGAAGCACCGAAACAGCTGTAAGCCGCACAGACTTACATAATTAACACGAGTAAGTCTGCTAGTTAATCAATTACTTATATTCAAGTGTTAAAAGTAGTGTACGCAAGATTCAAAATGGAGAAAAAAACAGGTTCAGTTGGAAAACAACGAACATGGCGACATGGTTTCAGTGGTGATACTATATCATCATCATTGGTTCCAGCCTGCAAACCAACACGAAAAATAGCAAGGAACCTAACCTTGAAATCCAGCAAGCTAGCCACCAGAGAGCATTACTTCTAATGAGCACGCAGGCTAGCCATCAGTGCAGCCACCTTAGAATCCATCACAGAAACAAGCACCATCTGAACTGGGCTTTAGTTTGTCAGAGTGCATCACAAGTGGTGTCTACATTATACTTATAATCAATGATGATGATGATGATGATGATGATGATGGAGAATTGTTGGATGTCACAGTCACAGGGAAATTGAAGTACACAAGGAAAACTCGTATTGCCTGGACCATGGCTTTACCCAACAAAAGTTGTAAATTCAGGGTAGAGCAGGATTTGAATCCAGGCCCTTACATTAATAAATTTACAATGAAGTCTTTTGTTGTTCAATTTTTGAATTTCAATCACCTCTCTTTACAATGTTATAGACAATATATTATTATACTGGGAAAAAACCTTGTTCTTGTGGCGTGTATGGGGAAGATTGTATGAATGGTAGCAACATCTCCAGGTGGTGCGCATTCTTCGCAGACGGCCATGAGAACCTTTATGATTTGCCACGTTCTGGGTGGCCGATAACAGCTGCAACCCAGTGAAATGTCACAGGCATTGAGGCGGCAATTTTGAACGACCGGCGGATCCAACTATGAATCTTATCTCAGCAGTTCAACATTTCATACGGTGCAGTGTACGATATCGTGCATGACACATTGAAATTTCATAAAGTTAGTGCCCGCTGGGTGCCAAAGAACCTGACAGACGATTTTTGGATACATATTGGGAAGGAATTCTGAAATTAAGAGTTAAAAAGCATTAAAATATATTATTTTACTGAGAAAAAACCTTGTTCTATACAGGTAACAAACTTACTGTGAGTAATTTTTCTTCATAATACTACAAAGGAAACGTACCTACATCATATAATTTATTTGATTCCATAATAAATCAATCAATCAATCTTCTTAATGTATCCAGCTGTTTGTTGACAACATAAAGTCCACTATAGTCCACTGTAGTCTATTCAGTTTTTGTTTTTCATGAGAAATGAGGGGTATTTTGATGGTGTTCATTATAAATGCCTGTTAGTAGTAGCCAGAGTTGGGGTGTAGTCAATATATATTACAGGGCTGTGTCTTCTGCAACTGGTACTGGTGATTTTAATTTACTTCTTTTGTGGTTTATGGATGGACAGTATAGAAGAATGTGTTCCAGATCTTCATCATGATTATTACACCACAGATAAGTAGGATTATCAGAAATGTGAAATCGGTGTAGATACAATTGAGTGACAATGTGACCTGTTCTGGGTCTTGTTAAAAATGTTTGAACATATCTGGGCAAGTTTTTATACATTCCAGGTCATTTGGTTTCTTTTGTACGAACTGTAAAATTTTTCCTTTGTCAGAAGAGAGCCAATTGTTGATCCATAGGTTTATAAAATGAGACTTTACTGAAGCAAAAGCACTGGATAGAGATATCACTTGAAGAGTTCTTGGTTGCAAATATGTTGCCTGTTTTGCAATATTATCAACTTTCTCGTTTCCAGGTATACCACAATGACTAGATATCCATTGAAATGTTTTTTTCCTTTTGGAGTTTTTTCTAGTTTACTTAGTTGTTTCTGAATTGGAATAATTCTATATGTGTATTGCTTTGGTACATATTTAATTCCATAACACTAAGCTAAAATAATTCTACACAAAAAACAAAGTTCTAAAAGCATAAAAAATGAAAAAAATAATAGGAACACAAGGAACCAGACGAAGACTAGGAATATGAGAGGAATGCAAGGAGAATATAGAAACTAAAGCTGGCAATTTTCGATCTTGAACCTTGAAGTTAACTGTTACATAATTTACTATTGATAACGAGAGGAAGGAAACATAAATAATACAGCGTAAGAGTACGTTCATCACTTTGGAGTAGTGGTAAGTGTGTCTGAATGTGAAACTAGTGGGCATGATCGAATTTGATACTACATATTTTTACATATTTACCCCACATTACATATTATGGCTTGGTATTACATAAATCTACATATTTAGAGGTTTTATTCATTTTTACTTCTCTAAGGGGGGGGGGACTTATGCTGGGGAAGCTTACAATTTGAAATACATAGATTTAAAAAGCCTTTTTACCTAACCAAGCAATATATTTCGGGACGAAACATAATGTCTTTAGTTCCAGGAAGTAATAAAGAACTCACTCCATATTGCCCACTGTAAATTTGATTGAAGAAAAGGCAACCTTTCTCATACAACTACCTTGTATTGCAAAGATCACTCAGAAAGTAGCGTTGCCTTCATGCAGTGGAGTAGGACGAAGACGACATGAATTGTCTAGAACTATAATTGTTCTGCACATGTCTAACAAGCCATTCCCATGCAATTTGCAAACTTACCCACCCTCGGAAAACCCATGTCAAGTCTGGCATGAGCTGCAATAAAGTAGCCGACTTTTGAAAAGAAGCTGGAGTAAAGGAACAAACTGGAATGATTAAAATAAATAGCTTTTCAGATTATTCCTTGACCTCTACTTTAAATTTAGTAGATCTATACGGAAATGGGATTTTCCGAGCAATTAGAAAGTATGGTTCTCAGCTGGAATAATCCTACCCTTCTGATTGAGACAGGAATATCACTTTTCAAACAACAGTTTGTAAATGCCTATAGTCTGACGTTTTAGTAGGTACTTTGTTTCTTACAGGGGGCAGCTAAAATGCATGTGTCCCGCATCTCCTCTTATTTTCTCCTCATACAGTAAAGCGAAACAGTGCTTGTATTACTGTTGTGTCATTCACTTCACTCAGTTTTCTAGTTTTAGTACCTACAGTATAAAGTGCAAGTGAGTTTATCTACTGCTTTGAACTAACTAAAATGGCACCTGTACTTCAACCTTAACGACAAAAATAAAATAATGGATTGCAATGGACGAAGCTTTCACTACAGATGGAAAAATAATGTGTCAAGTGCGAGGTAAAAAAGTCGGGTTCTCTATGAAATCACAACTGGAGAGTCTCACCTAGCCTATATCTGCCAGATATTGATATTAAATATTTTCATAATTTTACATATTTTGGTACATATTCACCTTAATTTTCTTACATAAATATGTACATATTTCACACCTTGATATTACATAAAAATCCAGTCCCTACTAATCAGCACAAACATTTTCGAAGGATTTTTTCTAATCTAAAACTTATTTTGTGTCCTTTTTCCTCTGTTAATACTCATTTATTCATTTGAAGCTTCTTATTAAGAACAAAATCTAATTAAGTTTTTTTACAAGTCTGTATATTGTTGTCTTACCCAGCACAAGAAAATTGGGAAAATGATTGAATTTTTGGCGATAATTCCTCCAGGAAGATTTTTCATTAAAGTAATGAAAATAAAAATATGTTATTCCACAGCCGAGGAAACAGGATCTAATTCGAAGATAAGCAGAGCCATAAAACCCAAGAGCAAGTACAGACTCACAGCCAACTGGTTTCCTTGAACCACAGTGGTGTTTTGTTTCATCCACTATGCAATTGCATATTTTGATATTTCTAATACATATTTTAAGATTTTTAGTGTATTGCATTCTCAACACTAGTTATAATTGGGGACCAGATTTGTAGGATTTTACCTACCTTCTACCTTGCTTCTGAACTCCTAATTTCTTCAATACATTTCCGAATCATGATCATAGGAGTCGTGTATGTGAATTCTGTTGAACCTAAAAAACCTAAATTGGACCTTAATACCTAAAATAACCTAAATCATTGTTGATAAGTGTTAGCCTGTATTTACTGTGTTATATATTCCTTTTTTCTTTTTTATTTTGAGAGAAATATCAATACATTTCGAGCGAGAGAGGAAAGAACACTCTTGACATGGAGGAGGCAGTCTCAATCCCTAAGGTAAAATCTGTACTTAGCAGTTCTATGGCTCCCTTGCTTTCCTCAAGGCACATTTCAGTGACCTTTCAAAATATATTGAGTATTTGGAATCTTCGTCGTTACAACTGAAAGATTCAATTGGTGTCACTGACTTGCTTCTACAGAAACAAGTACCAGGACCCATGGATGAAGCCGTCACATTAAAACTGAAGAAAGTATTGCAGAGGAACCCAGGATTTGAAAAAATGAAAAATGTGTGCTCCATTCTCCAGGGGGAAAGGTTCAACTGTCAGTTACCGTCGGTACCTGCTGCAGTGTTCAGTGATGAAATTTGCACCTATGATGTCATGTGCTGTCAAAAGAACTATTTCGTCCTTAAGATGTATTTTGAGAGACAACAGAAAAAAACTTCTCAGTCGAGAATCTTCAAAAGTACCTATTTGGTGATATATTGCAACCAGGAAGAGTATCAGTAAATGTTTTGTTTGTTTGTTTGTTACTTTTTAAAATAATTCTTGATGAAGTTTAAACAAATTTAATTCAAAAGTTTTGTGTGTACTGTACCTTTTATCTATTGAAAATTGAAATTTATGTAGTTATATCAAGGCAAATTATATTAGAGAAAATATTGTTACAATAATTTATTCAAATTACAAATAATGTTAAAGGAGAAGGAACAAAAATTTCGAATCTTACAAATTTTGATAAACACATAGTTTGGTTCTTGAAAAGATCAGTTTCGTGGTCCATGTTGCCTTAATAAATACAGTAAGTTATATATTTATTTTTTAAGAATAACTGTAAGGATACATTTTTAACTATCTGGCAGTTTTTGTGACACCTTTCACAGGTTGGTCATAAAACCTTAAAAGACCACCTCTATGGTGTAGGGGTCAGCATGCTGGTCTCTTACCCAGAGGGCCCAGGTTCGATTCTCGGTTGGGTTGAACTTCCTGGTTGAGGTTTTTCAGAGTTTTCCCTTAACTGTAAGGCAAATGCCAGGAAAATCGGGCCACAACATCCCTGAATATCAACAGCTTCATTCATCACCAAAATCATATTTATAAGAAATCAGTAAACATCTACAGATGCCATCTAGTTCACAACAATAGAACCAGTACTCAACAATAGTACACAGGCCTTCGGATTTCACCCAAAAGATTAACTCGCAATATGACCAGAGAAGCTAAAGCGAGTATAAATAACAGAAAAAAAAAAAAAAAAACTATTTCACCTATTCCAAAAACCTTTGACCATTTTAAAAACATAAAATACTGGTCCCTAGTTATAACTATAGCATTTGTATTAATGTAATCATTACAACAATGTAAACATACATTTTAATGTTAAAAAAAGGTTAACATTTTTCACAGGTTGAATATGTTGCAGTTAAGTATATAATAGTCACACTACGATTTCGTGCACATTACTATGTTTCTAGTTCTATACACGCCTACTAGTCACAACACCATCATTGTCGCTGAACATTTGCATACAGTTCTGGACTTATTGGTGTTCCAATTCCAGGTTCGAACTTTACAGTTGGAGTTTCATCCTTCCTTGCTTTTCGTGAAAGTCCATCACGAGAGCGTGTATAGGACATCTCCATTTCAGGCTCCTTGGTCACTTCTTCCCCTCGAGCTCGACACTCATTGAGAATCATTTCCTGCAGTTAAAAAAAAAGAAAGAAAATATTTTATCACGATAATACAAAAATAACTAACAAACTATCCTAGACATTTAACAGCAGCAGCAGCAAGTAGTAGGTTTATTTTGCCTGGCAGAGTTAAGGCCATAAGACCTTCTCTTCCACTCAACCAGGTTTCAATAATATACATGAAATACAAAATTAGACCACAAAAGAAGATACCTTAGAAATTACATAAAATATAGTAGAAAATTACAAACAGTCAAGATCAGTTACATAATATAAAATTACAAATAGTCAAGATCGGTTACATAATATATAAAATAAAGTAGAAAATTACACATAATCAAAATCAGTTACATAACATAAGGCGGGGGGGGGGGGGAAACACACACACGCACGCACACACACACAATTTATAAGACCTAAAATGCTCGAGATAAATTCGACGATTAATTCACTTGAGATATATTATACAGTTAATATACTAATAGGAGAATACATGTGGGTTACAAGACATAAAATGTTGATTAGCAAAGTCGTACTAAATGGCATACAGAGAGAGGAGAAAAAAAAAATAACAACTTGGTCATTTAAGACTATTTAGAAACTTCCGCAAGAGTCTAGTTCTGTTCAATAAAAACATTTCTAAATAGAGTGTGCTTAAAAGATTTCAGACTCAGACTGCTCCTGATTTCCTGTGACAAGGAATTCCAGGAACGGGCTGTGTGTATTGTGAAGGAAGCAGAGTAGAGAGATGTTTGATGAAATGGAATTGATAGAACAAGGTTATGCTGTGAACATGTATCACGGTTGTGGTGGGATGCTAAAAGTGTGAAGCGAGGAACTAGGTAAATAGGTGCATGTCACATTAAAACAGTTTTCAGTTTAATTTACACTCTCAATCATCTCACCACCACTTAAACCATTATTTGAAGCACATACAGGGTGCGGCAATGAATCGGGCAATTTTAAAAACGTTATCATGGGTGAATGACTAGATTTATTCACCTTTATCACAGATGAACACAAAGTATTCACACAAGCATTTAGTTTACAAGCAATTTAACTGAATGAACAGTCCTTATTTTGCAAATGACCACCATCCCTCTGTACACACTTGGTAAGTTGCTTCCTAACATCACCCATTACTCTTTGCAGCATCTCCACAGGAATTCGTTCAATTTCTTCCTGAATTCGGTGTTTCAACTCCTGAATCGTGTGTGGTGCTGGAGCACTAAAAACATGAGATTTCAAGTACTCCTAGAGAAAGAAGTCACAGGCTGAAAGATCAGGAGACCTAGCCGGCCATCCGACATCCCCTTGTCTGGAGATAACATGGTTGGGAAACAAATTCCTCACAGCTGCCATGGAGATTCATGCGGTGTGGCTCGTAGCTCCATCTTGTTGAAAGAATGTGTCCTCGTTCACAGGAAGACGAGCAAGTGCAGGAGCTAAGAAGTTCTCCAACATGTCAACGCAGCATTGCCCTGTCACAGTTGCAGCTCTTTCCCTCTCATCTTCAAAGAAGTACGGACCGATAACTGCAAAAGCTAATATCGCACACCACACTGTCACTTTCAAACTGTGAAGTTGTTGCTCATGAATTTCTTTTGGGTTTGTGGCAGCCCAATAACGCCAATTTTGTTTATTAACAAACCCTGATAAATGAAAATGGGCCTCATCACTCATCAGTAAGTTGTTCACGAGATTCTGGTTTCCATTAATCAACTGCAGAAAAGTCTGGCAGAATTGAAGCCTGTTTCCATGGTCCTTTTTCTGTAGTGCACGCGTAATTCGAATCTTATAAGGGTGGTAATGAAGATCTTTGTGTAAAATCCGTCGAACACTACGGTCAGAAATCCTGAGTGACACAGAATGACGACATGCAGACTGGCGTGGACTCCGTTCAATGGCCTCTCTTACTACCGCTATGTTCTTGGGTCTACACACTGTTTTAACACTATCACCTTTCTTAATGAATGTAGAACCAGTAGCCTCAAAGTTACGACTCCACGTCTTGATGGCATGAGATGATGGAACAGCATGATTGCGATGAATCCCGAACTCTCTCCGAAATTCACACTGAGGGATCATGTAACTGTCGCCGTTTCTGTAAAATGCTTTTACAATATAAGCATGTTGCTCTCCTGACCACAACTCCATTGTAACTGAAATGCTTTGAGGTGCTTTACCAGATGGTGTTACCCTCATTCCCCCCACTCAAGCCAAAGCAAAATAAGAGCTGTTGCAAAATCGCCTGATTCACTGCCGCACCTTGTATTTCTGCATAACAATAGGAAAGTAACTAATAAACTATCCTAGTCATTTAGAGTGTAGTTCTTACTCTATTAAGATGTTACCAATTAAATTTACACACTCAATCATCTCAATGGTCAGTAATACTTCGATCAGTGTCAAGAGTATGTGAAAGGAAATAAATAATTATGTGGATTCTACACTTATATATTGAGAATTTCAATTCCCAGCATGGGCAATAGAGGAATTTATCTTCTATCCATGGGACAGGTGTTCTGTGTTGTCCTTCATTCCCATATTCAAGAACGTAATGGTAAACCACAACAGTATCACCCTGGCTAGTAACCTAGGGCTGGTCATGACTTGCATAATCACAGCCTCATGTGTTGAGAACAACATTCTAAGTTTCTTACTCCTTTAGTCAAAGGACAAAGGTAGGATTAGTGATTCCTAGACAATGAGCTGTACTGTAAATTCAGGCAACATGTGACGACCTTGCCTCATTCCACTGTCGAAAGGTTAACATTCTGTTCTCAGGCACTCTATTCTACTGTTATTTCTAATCCTCCACCGTCAAAGGGTTGCCTTTTGTTCTCAGAAACATTTCCATTATGATGTATAGCATCAAAACAACGGAAAATGAAATTGTCTTCTTTTATTAAAAGGGGACAGACATTATGTCCAAGAGCATAAATGAAGGTAAGATTTCGATGGCTTTCAAACTCCTTCAACCCTCTCCCAGTTTCCATTAAGTGACCCTGGAAATTCCAAGGCTGAGTGCGCAGTCACACCATAACAGCATTTGTTATTTGTACCTGATCATCTGTTTCTAGTGTTCCAACAGTGAATGTACTGTATAAAAATGTCAATGTTTTCTTTGGAAGATAAGGCGAACATTATAAGTGACATTGAATGTGGTCTTTTGCAAGCGGGCGTGGGTCGACAGCATAGTTTAAGTAAATCAACTGTGAGTAACAGTATACAGTGTAATCGATTTCACAAAAATGAAATATTTTATTTTCTTGTTCACAATTTCATTCATTTCTGTCATTTAAGGTTAGGGGAGACACACTTCGGATATAGTGAACAAAATATGCAAGTCCGCAGAGGTTCACTATATCCAGAGTTGACTGTACCTGTCTGGATAGATCATCCATCCATCATCATCATCATCATCTTGAGAATATGATTAATTTGGACTTTTTTTGTTGATGGTAATGAATAAGATTTCACGTTTCAAATCTTGCTTTCCCCTTTCTCTTATCTTGAGACAACGGCAAATACAGAATGGAAGAGCTTAAGGACAGCATAATAACACGAATATAAGAGCACAGACTACACAAGTGAGTATTTTTCAAATACTGCGATGCAGTCAATGTAATTAAATATTTCTTGGCTATTTTTCTACCACATTCCTCTCCCTGGTGGAAGGATGCCTGTCAAGATGCCACACACAGTTGCAAATAGACTGTTCAAAACATTAGGGGACCACTCTAGCTTCCTTTTATTTTTTAATTTCCTCTTTTGTTTTTTATTTTTAATATTTTTTCTACTATCTTTGGCACCTTCAGCATTTCTTCAATTCTCATATCTTCATGATTTTCAAAATGTTTCCCTATTATTTTTGAGCAATATACATAGAACTTTCTTCACCAATTCAAACAATATTCAACACACGAGAATTTCATCCCATACAAACACATCACATTCGTAAAGCAAAAAAGATGCCAAGAACAGTATCATTAAACGAGATTGTTTCATATGGTGAAGGATCGGTGGAGCGGAGAAAAATTCTCTCGAACACCAAGGTTCGAACCCGGGTTTTCAGCTCTATGTGCTGACACTCTATCCACTAAGCCACACCGGATTCCAATTTCAAATTTTGACAGTTTATTTCATTGAAGTAGCCTATATTAAAAAAAAATTATATATTCAATCTCAATGAATTTTATATATAAAACAAAATTATTTATAATTATTTATTTATGATAAAATCATAAAATATTAAATAATATTATTTGTACTCATTGTCAGATCAATAAAATAAGGACTGAAAAATAATTACATTTATAAAATATTATTTATTTGTTTCAGTGAAAAGTCTTGTTACACGAATATTTCAAATACAGATTTCCAATATTGTATAATTTATTTATAAAACAGTTCTTTTTATTATAAAATAAAGTAACTTATGTAGGAACTGAGAACAGTAAAATAACTTACGAAAAAATATCTTGAATTCTAAAATAATTATTTGTTTCAACGGAAACACAGATTTCAGTTTTATTTTGTTCATAAAACAGTTCTATTGGTGAAAAAAAATCATTTAAAAAATTGTATTTATTGTATGCACGTAATTACAAGCATAGATACAATAATGTAAAAAATCTTTGTGTGTGTAACATATTTGTTAATGGAAATATAAACTAATAAACAAAAAAATCAATTTTTACATAGAATCTAAAAGAGGAGTTATCGCGTGACAACAATAGGCATGAGTGGTCCCGTGTTAAACATTCTTACCTTTAACAAAGGTGGATACGGTATAGTGTGAGGCAGCAGCTTTATTTTTTCCAATGAAATAACAGCATCTTCCTTGCAATAATCTTCCTCTTCATCCTTATGAAGCAATCGATAATCTGCTTTGTAAGAAGCACTTTCTATTTTCACAAGACCAGGGTATTTACGACCTCTAAACACTTTTTCTGCCCATACTCTTACTTTACGAGCCTCCTGCAAGAAAACGATTTTGATAGTCATATTGTGGTGATTCAAATTCTGATGATAGTAAAGGGTAAGAGAGGGTATATTTAATAATAGTACATTATGCAACGAGACTATAATGGTAGTAATTAAGATGCGAGTATGTTTATGAAACAAGCGCGAGTTTCATAATTTTCATACAAGTGTCTTAATTACCATTATAGTCAAGTTTCATACAACTTTTTATGCTCGACCATAAGTTAATAAGTTATTAGTCACATCGAGTGCTTTTGCCGAAATTTCCGGCAGTGTAAGTTGCAGCTCATTATCACTAGCGTCCGCCATTTTTACTTTGTCTAATCTCGCGCTAGTTGTCTTTCGATTGCATATCCGAGAATTCGATACTTGCGTTTTCATATTGCTACAATGGTATTTTCTGATTGGTGGAACACCTGAACTTTAATGAGGTCCATTAAAGGGCTGCTACCAGGTGTATAATTACTACATTTCGACATGGTCGAGCATAAAAATGGAGAAACTGAAACATGTAACGAATGCTGATTAATATTCATTATGAAATTAAATACTATTAATCCGGTGTGTCACATGAACATCATAATTCAAATGTATCATTTTCAATCTCCATTTTGCCTCTCATCATTTGGTTTTAGACTAAGATAACCAGACATACACTGGGGACAGAACATCTAGAGGCTTGGAGATCGTTACTTTTAAGCGGTCCGACAAACCCCTCCTCCCGCACTAGTAGATATGGTACCAGTCATCTGCAAAACATTTTTTGAACGGAAGTTATCGTATTGTGAGAACGCAACTGGATCAGTGAAAGTAAGTGGTCAACATTTTCAGTTAATGCAACAAACAATTCTGCTGTGTGCGGGCTCCTCTGTAGTGATGTCACTGAAGCCTCTAGTTGCTCTATCCCCGGTATACCTTTCTTAATGAGAGTGTGCCATTTTTCAATGACTGGACGTGTTGTCTCAACAAAATGCAAACAGCACACCAAAAATTTCACTTTTTCTAAGTTGTCTTTGTATCTAATTTCCCTAATGGCTTCGTTCTTTTGTTAACATCAATACAGCTAACAGCTTGCATTATATATATACAGAACTGGGTTCATATGTACTCTGTACTGTTCTTGTGATGTATTAGCCTATACTAGCTGAAAAGTGCTAAGCTGCAAGTATTATGAGTTTTCAGTTTATCTATTTTATTATCCTTTCTGTAAAGCAGCCACGTAGTGTAAATGTTCTGATCATACTACTGGCACTAGAAGACCTAAATATTCTTTTGCTGCATACCTACTTGTGATTTCAAAATGCCGAAACCAAAGTGTAAATTCACAGACACATTAAGACAAGAATTTCCGTTTTTTAAAGGAAGAACAAGACAAACTGCACTATACTTTATGCAATGTCGCGTTTTCTATTGATTATAACAGAGGGTTGGATGTTACATAATGCATTACAAAAGGCATAAAGGGCTGTGATTGCAAGGATGTCAGGCCAGGAAATAATATGTCCTTCATGAAAACCAAAGACAAACTAACAGCAGCAGCACCAGCAGCAGTAGTAGGAGCAACAGGAGTATATTTAAGCCACTGGAAAAACTCTGTCGGCTGAGGCACTAGCCTACTGATCTGGAATTGTGCTCGGGTGCAGGTTCGACTCTCACTTGAGCTAATTATCTGGATGAGGTTATTCCGAGGTTTTCCCCAATTATAAGGCGAATGTCAGGTAATCTATTGCGAATCCTCGGCCTCACCTCGTCATGAAATATAGAGGGAGAAAGATTTAAGACATAACTGACAGAGAGAAAGACCAAGACACGAGAGAGAGAGAGAGAGAGAGAGAGAGAAACCAGGACATGACAGAAAAATACAAGGAAACATGGAGGGACTATATATAATGGACACAATTGTGAAGGCTGTGAAAGATTAAGTATCAATGTCATTAGTGGAGGATCTTATGTGTCTAATATCCCAAAATGCATTGCGTCTGTACCTCAACCAGAATCATACCAGAATTGTGCCATCTTTGTTATTCCTGATTCAAGGAGTTTTAAATACTGCCACAGTCTAGTATATACAGTCACGAAGCTTGAGATGTGAGGGTGCTAGGAACAATAGACTGTGCTGGTATTATTTCGCTTTGTCTGTAATGAGATGATATTAGCAATCCTAGTGGTTAGCAACTATCTATGGATGCATATTTACTACGTATTGGTGATACAAGAGTATAAGTTTCACATGTAAGGAGAAATAGCCAGCATATCTATCTAGCCTTTGACAAAAGTCTAGCATTAGACAAATCTAGTCGACATTACCAGCAGTTTTAAACAGTATGATATTGGTTGTAAATTACATCAGTAGAAGTATCCAGAGCATATCAGGTGTGGAGGGCTAAATTAAAAGAATGAGAAGGTCCTCATGAGTGAAGAAATGTAACTTTCACTTCATTTTCGTCTCCATTTTTCCCTAAAACATAGCTCAACCACCACCTGCCTTTATATATAACCATTCAGTTCACCAAAGTCTAACATATTTCCATAAAGGATGACTGTTTAGCTAGTTGATAATGGGGCAAATGTAAACAACTTAGCATAAACTTTTGTTCCATACCTTGAGGGAATGAAAGCATGACGCTTTTGAATTCCTGGAATTACCATAATCTTGCTGCACAATTGAATGCGTTTCATTCAATCTTGCATGCATTGCTTGAATGTGTAGAGCTGAAAGAAAAGCTGAACCATGTAGAAGCACCTTTAGACCACAAGATCGTTGAAAAATTCGACCTTAAATTCTTTACAAGACATGCTTTTTTTTTTTGTAGAAATTATCATTTTTTTTTAGCGATTTTGGGAAATGAAAGCAATCATGTTCTGAAATTTATCTGCGATTTCCTTTGCCTTTAGGAATTCAAACTGTTTTTCCACCTTACAGTATTTCAATAAGTTAATTTTCGTTTTTAAAAACAATGAAATGTGGTCCCGTCATGGATAAGCTCCAGAACATGGATTGCACCCTTTCCCTCTTACTTCGAAATTCCAACCTTGTGCACACAAAATAAATTATTGGCACTGAAAAGTGCCTTTTCGTAAATATAATGATGCGTATTCGACATTCTTTTTAGTATTTTAAGACATAATTTGGTAGGTGCAATCCGTGTTCTAAAATTTTCCCTAGGCAACTTACTGTACTTTAATACGCGTACTTTGAGTACTGAGATTTCACGCAATCATTGGAATTTTGTAGAGTTATGACAAATGCATCCAAATGGCTAGACTACAACGAATCTCTTAGGTTATAGGTCTAAGTTACCATGCAACATAAAATTATGGGGAATGTACTGCTGATACATAAAAATTGATCCTAACATGGCACATAACATAGTAAACTACACATTATGAAATTACATTACAAACGATGGAATTAACAGTCAAGTAAACCCTATCAGGGGGAGCTGGAAGAACATGGACCAAACGATGAGAGGGTAGGCTAGGACCCATTTACATGTTCACAAAGACAAACGCTCTCATCACCGTAATGATTTGGAGGCTGATGCTAATATGTAAAATCGTATTTACGTTATTATGAAATGACAAATATAATTATGAGCATAACATAGCTAACTTACCGTGTTTGGTAATGCTTCAACTTTACATATTTTAAGATAACTCGGTTCAGGATAACGTTCGAATCTACTTCTAACCACTATTCTTCCTATACCAAAATTCTTCAGGTTCCCAACAATTTCCCATAAGGTTTTTCCTTTAAAATCAGTGGTTCTTCCAATATATTTTATAGGCATTTTTAAAACCAGTGAACAAAATTAAAACCACTTCATGCTTGTGTATTACTCTATACAGTGTTGCCAACGGGAGTGACTGGAAAGTCGCCAAACAGTAGTTCAAAAGTTGCTAAATCCTTTATTAAAAACAGAGAAAAGTTCATAGATATATAATATAAGTTATATTTTTGTGGGTAGAAGATGCTAAGAAAGTCGTTAAATCCTATTTAAGTAACAGAATAGTTAAATAAAATAGTCACCGATAAACTTCTAAAAATCGCCAGATTTAGCGATAAAGCCATCTATTTGGCTGCTCTGACTCGCTCACTGTCAGTGTCGCCAAATACGCTATAGAACAATGCAGAAATCGCTAAATTGATGAAATTGTCAATAAAATTCATAATCTGGCTCTGGCACCTGTTTTCAGTGCTGAGAATCGCTTCGAGAAGTTTGCTATTCTTAAGTTTTTTTTATAGAAACTTTATTGGTTTTATATATGAAAGTGTTTTCTTTTAATGAAAAACTCGTGGAAGGAGTAATACCACAATCTAGTATATACAGTCGCGAAGCTCAATACGTAGTAAATATGCAAACATTAGATAGTTGCTCACCACTACGATCGCTACTATCGCCTCATTACAGGCAATGCAAAATAGTACCATCACAGTCTATTGTTTCTAGCACCCTCAAAACTCAAGCTTCGTGACTGTATATAGTAGACTGTGGTAATACTTTTACCTGCTCTTACTACCTCTACGGAAAAACTATGTACTGTTCTCCATATAACGTCAGTTTAAAAACCATGCGCTCTCCTGCATATGTTACTTCTTTTATGGAGGGATTAAAAGACCAGGAAATTAACTGTGATCTAATTTTGTAACTAGGGTAGTATAAAAAGGTGTATATCAGTGTTATTGTTTGTGCTTTGAGAGATAGCCAATAGAGATACGAGTACCCACGTGTGTGACCTTATGACATCTTATGACATCAACATTCATTCACAGCATCACCCCGCTGCGTCTCATTCCCTGGAGACTTTCTCGTGGTTAGAGTACAGTATTTTTTTATCAATTTTTCTAACAATAGGCTAACTTTACTGCATCAGTGCCTTATTTGTAAATATGTACCTAACATTCCAATTTCAATATGAATTTAGAAAGTATTCCGCCCTCTAGACCTCTAGTTATATAATAACCTTCACCATGTGCAGAAATGAACTACAGTAACATTGGGTTTATTAAGATGGGTTAATTATTTAATCATTTCAGAAATTTCTTTGATATACCAATATTTTGTCCGTGGTTCATTCACGTCTCTTTGTTTCTATTGCTGTCCTGTAATCTGACATGGTTGCTGTATTGTTAAATACCAAGGAATAGTTTTTGGATTGATACCGAATGGACGAGACGAAACGCCACCAAAACTGCAGAAAACTAGTTGACAGAGTGCCACTACTTGCTCCCGGGTTTATGGCTCTGTTATTCTCGGGACTAGATTCTGCGCAAAGTACATATGAATTAGTTCGCAAGGTGTAATTGAATGATTAACAGAAATCTAGTAATAATTCAATATAATGAGGCCGCCAATTTACTCATATGTACGGTATGCAACAATCGCGAGAATATTCTCGGACTACCAGATCCCGAGCAACAAAATATTGTAGAAAGCAGTTTTCAGTTTTGTGCTGAAGTGAGTGCCGAGTGTGTAAGTTGTGTCATGAGGTACAGTACAGAACAATACACTTTTATTTGTAATACTTTCGCAAAAAAGTCTTTGTCTTAATTACATTTATATTTTATATTATATTTCAAATAGAATTAATTAAAATAAATTAATTTTATATTAGTATTAACTAATTAAGCAAATGTTAATAGAAGAAAATTCATTTTTGTTTCTTTAATATTTCAAGGCTATTAGAATTTGGATAACTTTTAAGTTATTAACTAAAAAAAAAAAATAAATAAATAAATGTTGGTACTCACATTAATGAGATGGATGAGCCTGCCGATTCCTGCACAGTTGTTCTATATTTGGACGTATGCTGGTAAGCTTAAGTCGAAGATCGTCACTTACATCGAGTCGATTTCGGTAGCCTACTTTGTTTTTATTAGAGTTAGTGATGAAAACCCTTTCTCACACAGATACGTAGAAGCAAACTGAATTATAATCTCTAAAGCACCATTGTACAGTTCAATATATTCTCTTTTCATTTGTGATGAGGTCCAGAAATTAACCATACCTTCCGCTTGGAATTTAATTTTAAGTCCGGTCTCATTCAAGAGTTCAATTAACTGTTCTCTTTCACTCAATGAAAGTTTGTTAGTTTCAATATCGCAATGAAAGTGATCACGAAATCATGAAAATTCGTCATATTTACTTGAAAAATAAGTTTTAAATTGTGACCTCAGAGTTGTATTATTGGCGTACGACGTACAGTAGGTGCCCATTTCATTGTGCAGACTGGTGTCGGCAAAGCTATTAAGAAAGTCATAAATACATGAAAAGGTTCAGTCTATTGTTACGAATTCGGGTGGTCCCTGGCCGAGTTACAGGTGCCAGATGTGCAGGTAAAAGATGGCGAGAAACACCACATTCATAATACTTTAAATCTCTCTTTTGTTGTTGAGAGTAGAGTGGGAAGTCGGTAGACGAATAGGGTAATAAATTTCATAAAATGTCAGTACTGGGAGAAAAAATGAAAGGCGATTGCCATGTGTCATTTCCAAACTCTGAGATTTTCAGCTATGAGTGATACACAATTCGTTTGAATTTTATTTTTTCTTCTACCTTTTTAGAAGGACCACAAGGGCAAACCTCGAGGACCACAGGTGGTCTGCGGAACATAGTTTGAGAAACGCTGGCCTGGTGAATAAATGTAGTATGCCATCATTCGGATATTTATCATATTAGTTTCTTGTACAATATTAAGTTAATTCGTGATCTATTTGCCATATTAACTAGCAAACTAATGAATTCAGTTCTATTACATAGTAATAAAGTAATGTTTAGTACCTTTGGAAGTATTTGATATTAATTGTGCGTATGTATAATTTTTAAGGGTTTGTTCGTCAACAAATTCATAGTGTAATGGCTATGATAGTGGTTCACTAAACGAAAGGTCCTAGGATCAAATCCTGACATATTTAATGGTAAGTTAGGTATTCCAATTTAATATAAAGTAGTTAGTATAATGAAGTAAGTAGAGCAAGAAGAGAGAAGTAGAGGAAAATATGTGAGGAGAGAGAGAGCAGTGAAATGGTGTACAATAGGAGAAAGAAAAGCTGTGGTAGCGAGAGTGTCGGGGGCAATAACCTCAGATTAAATTCATATTTTGAAGTATTGCCATCATGCATGATGTCGTATGTCATCGATCCCCTATTGGTCTGGAAAAACAGCGAATGATTATTGGATTTTACCCTCTTTTTTATTTCACTGGTTTATTTATTATTAGAGTTGTGCCGATGTTTAAAACCGGTTGTGTATATTTAGTAAAATTCGAAAACCTTTGTTTTAAACTGTTTAATACCTGGTAGAATTGGTTAGATTGGTAATTTCAATGCGGGGAAAGGCAAGTAACCTATGAACATATCAAGTTAAATTGTATTTTATTTCTTAAATACATAGCCCAAGATACAAAAACAAATTTCATCTATATAATATGTAATTAAAAATTCATACTTGAAACGACTGAAACAAAAATTTAGTTCTAAGAAAACATTGTCGAGATTTTACTTTACATATATATCACAGCAAAATGTAAATAAATCATTTTTCTGAAAAAAAACTAACTAACTAACTAACTAACTAACTAAGTTACTTACTTATGGCTTTTAAGAAACTTGGAGGTTCATTGCAGCCCTCACATAAGCCCGCCATTGGT
This sequence comes from Periplaneta americana, assembly GCF_040183065.1. Classification (NCBI taxonomy): domain Eukaryota; kingdom Metazoa; phylum Arthropoda; class Insecta; order Blattodea; family Blattidae; genus Periplaneta; species Periplaneta americana. The sequence goes on from NC_091130.1 coordinate 111,585,800, forward strand.
CCCTATCCTGAGCAAGATTAATCCAGTCTCTATCATCATATCCCACCTCCCTCAAATCCATTTTAATATTATCCTCCCATCTACATCTCGGCCTCTGACCTTCCAACTAACATTCATTCTATATGCATTTCTAGACCCACCCATACATGCTACATGCCCTGCCCATCTCAAATGTCTGGATTTAATGTTCCTAATTATGTCAGGTGAAGAATACAATGCGTGCAGTTCTGCATTGTGTAACTTTCTCAATTCTCCTGTAACTTCATCCCTCCTTTTTTTTTTTTTTTTAGTTGGTTATTTAATGACTCTGTATCAACTATGGGGTTATTTAGCATCGATAAGATTGGTGATAGCGAGATGATATCTAGCGAGATGAGGTCTAGGATTCGCCATAGATTACCTGGCATTCACCTTACGGTTGGGAAAACCTTGGAAAAAACGCAACCAGGTAATCAGCTGAAGTGGGGATCGAACCTGCGCCAGAGCGCAACTTCAGACTGGCATGCAGGCATCTTAACCGACTGAGCCATGCCGGTGGCTTTCATCCCTCTTAGCCCCAGATATTTTCCTAAGCACATTATTCTCAAACACTCTTAACCTCTGTTCCTCTCACAAAGTGAGAGTCCAAGTTTCACAAACATATAGAACAACCAGTAATATTTATTGTTTTATAAATTCTAACTTCCAGCTTTCTTGAGAACAGATTGGAATGACAGAAGCTTCTCAACCGCTAAGAAAGATAACAATTAAATAATTAATCACTTGAACAAACATGAAATGTATAATTTTAACTGTAATCTCTTACTAACATCTGGTAGTCAATCCCCATTTCAGTTTGGTTGATAGGCGTTTCCCCTCTACTCACACTCTCTACCATCAGTGAAGGGGAAGATGCTACTGTCTATCTCACAAACGTTCGAGTTATTGACTTTCAACATAATCAGAAATTTTATTATTGAAAATTTTTACCAGTAATCTTTATTTCGAAAGTCTAAACTAAGCGTTTTAATTAATTTTTATTGGTATTTATATCAACTGGCACGTTAAAAAGCTACTGAGTGCAGAAGATAAATGTTTTCTTCACCGATAGTTGCTACTCTAAGCATACACAAAGGGACAATCTGCACTGTATCACTCCCCCCTGACTTCATAATACAAACTAACATTTCTTAATTTAATTTATTATTAGTTGAAAATATTGCAAGAACGGCACTAAAATATATTTAAATATGTAATTCTCAAACATCTGTGTGGCTGTATTTATTTTATATTCACTTAGGTACTTTATTTAATTTTTTTTTTCTTGTGTGTACTACCTGGGGGTGCAGGTATAAGAGGTAAGAGCTACTGGCTCTGTCGCCGACAAACTCAGGGCAAGTAGAAGGGGAAAGAAATGCCTTTGCATCCTCTCAACTTGTATGAAATGTCGTTTAGTCATGATATAGCCTATGTTAATCCATAAATTTTCTAGACATCACAATAACAAAAGTAGACAACAAACACACATTCAAAGTATACAGAAAACCCACAACAACAACACAGTTACATAACACATCCAACCACCCCACACAACACAAACAAGCTGCATTCCGAACAATGGTACACACATTACTCAACATACCAATGAACCAACAAGATTACAATGAAGAACTAAACACAATCAAATACATAGCAAAAGAAAACGGATACAACCCCAACATAATAGACAACATAATACGTAAGACAAAACAAAACCACAAAAAACAGAAGAATACAACACAAACACAAGAACACAAAAATACATCACACTAACATACGAAAACAAAAACACACATAAAATTGCAACCTCATTCAAGAAATTAAACTACAACATCAAATACAGAACAAATAACATTCTACAAAAACATCTCAACACACAAACAACACAAACAAACAAATATAACCACACAGGCATATACAAACTCAAATGTAGCACCTGCAACCACTTCTACATAGGACAGACAGGCAGATCATTTCAAACACGTTACGAAGAACACATCACAGCCATAACAAAATTACAAAACACCTCCACATATGCAGAACACATCACAAATGCCAACCACACCTACAAAGACATCAACACAGACATGGAAATACTGCACATCCAACCAAAAATCCAGAAACTAAACACACTAGAACAATATGAAATATATAGACACACGAAAACACACCCCAACGATATTCTCAACACACAACTCAATTTCAAAACACATACACTCTTTGACTCTACACTCCGAACGCACCCACACAGGAAACAAGAGGTGCCAAGACCAACAACGACCAGTTCTGAAGATGACCGAAAATAGGTCGAAACATGTTAACAAGGTACGTTAAAATTTAACACAAGAAAGTTCTTATCATACATATTCCGAATATTATTTTCTTTGCTTACTTTATACTTTATAAAGTACATAGTATACTTGTATTGAAACAATTATATTTTGTGAGGGGGGGGATAGAAGTTATCCCTGGCATGGATATTAATATGAATTTATTAGAGAGGGATAACTTTCCAACAGAGGGGAAATCTCCCTCATTAATTCATTAATTCGCACCCTGAGCTTCTCTCACAATTAAATTAGGAGACTTTGAAATTCATAGACTTACTGATATTTGTAGGTATACTAGTTTTTTTTTTTATCTTCAGTCTTTGGCGTTGTTGACTTTATCAAATTTATTTTCCCTAATTACAGTGATGCTGTCAACATTTGCCATGTTCATGAAGCTTTAAATAAGTGGTCCCAAGAAACTGGTAACTTTGCTCCTACCTAGAATCCAGCTATTCAAAAAGCCTGGGATGAGATTATTGTAGGTCAAATACTTGATTTCCTTACTTCCTCTTTCACATCTGACAAAGACATCGCTCATATTCAAGCTCTCCAAGAGAAGGAATCTGGATCTTGGCTCCATGCCATGCCTTCTTCCTGTGTTGGTACCTTGACGGACAGTAAATCTTTCCAAATCGCTATTGCATTGCATCTGGGCTGCAAAATTTGCCATGTACACCAGTGTATATGTGGAGGGATCGTGGATTCTTTTGGACATCATGCCTTAAGCTATGCCAGAAGTAAAGGTCGTATTCCTAGACATTCTGCTATTAATAACATCATCAGTAGATCTTTAACCTCTTGTGACATTCCAACTCTTCTTGAACCATCTGATATTAGTTGGTTGAATGGTAAATGACCTGACGGCTTCACATTAATTCCTTGGTAAATCACTCATCTGGGATTTTACATGTATAAACACATTAGCCCTTTCCCATTTAAAATCTTCACTCAATTGTGCTGGATCTGCTGCTGAATCCACTTATCATTTTAAACGACGTAAATATGAACATTTTACATCAAACTACATCTTCGTTGCTTTTGCAATAGAGACCTTTAGTTCATGGTGTAGAGACACTAAAGATCTACTGACCTAAATTGGCAAATGTCTACTGTCCTGCACCGGCGATCCTAGATGTATCAATTTCCTTCGGAATTGCGGTTCAGCAAGGGAATCCTGGGATCATTTCTAACTCCATTTCGATGGATGAGATCTTTCTCATATAATTCCTTCCTCTTACACAGTATTCTATAATTGAAGGGTTCAGAACCATAGTGGGCCAAGTGCCATTTACTAGAACTGTAGAAAACAAGGATTAAAATGAAGTTATTACCATAATTCAATGGAAACATATAGCAATTAATATAAAGTATATACATTAAAACTAAATGATATATCAATCTTCATTAAACTATGGTATTCACTTAACTTTAACCCTTGCTTTCTCCATTTTTAATAAATGGTGCTTGGCCCACTATGGCTCTGAACCCTTCAATTTATTCCTATTATCATATTTCAACTCACAGTAATGGCTCACCAACAACCCAATTCTGATTAAATGCAGTGTTTCTATTGTAAATACTAGTTCAGACATCCTGTAAAATGTAAATATTGTTAATTTGTATGTTGATTTTTGTTGTTTCAATAAAATATATTTCCTTTTATTATTATGTGACCTACTGATTTAATTTCTGAATGTTAGTTATCAGACTGTAAATTCGACCAAGTTTGTTTATGTGTGTCATACATCACATCCTATGTACCAGTAACATAGTTGGAGAGGACTTTAATATGTATGATCTTTGTGCTGTCTTTATAGTGTAATGATGAATAATACTGTAGTTGAAAGCAAAGGCTTTCTAATGATTTAATATTACGATTGAAAGTAAGATTGCAGAGCATGATCAGATCAGCTGTTTTATTAATATTCATTCGTAAAGTTCAGTTTAATATTAATATTCATTCGTAAAGTTCAGTTTAATATTAATATTCATTCGTAAAGTTAAGTTTAATCACTTTGAATCCTTGATAAAGTTAACAGAAAACATAACTGAGAATACGTATTTAACTTACAAATTGTAATAGAATTCAACATAATGTCATCGAGATGTGACTAATTGAAGAAATAGCACTGTTCAAACACCCAGCGATTGCCAGTGTATGTTACCGGATAATTGTAGATAAGTGATACTGATTCTTGAGGCACAGAAGGAAACTTGTGCTCATTCTTGCGTGCTGCAACAGAAAATGTAAACTTAATTATTTATGTAGAAGAACTAACTTCTTGGTGTTATGACTCTTGGAAAGTCTTGGCATTCCTTTTTTGGGTTTTTCAATTGGACACTAAACAGACATAAGGTCAGCACGATCTACACTACACTTAAGAAAAAAACAAGATAACATATTTACATATTTAGATCTGTACTTATTAAAGTTATGGTGGTAACAAAAACCACTATAAGAAAGAAAGGATGTACTCTTTTGGGACAGTATAATTTCTGGCCGTTTTGCCATTTTACTCACAGTTTAAAACTTTTAGCCAAATTTCACGGAAACTGTCGTCAAACATCCATCACAACAAATCGTAACTACAGCTTTAAGCTAATGCATAAATACCGTAAGTATATGGAATATTCCGCACATTTTATAAGGATTTTTTGAGAATGAACATTATAACATGGACATTTTTTGAGACTAGACATTAAGACCATGGACATTTTGGGTATGGACTTAATTTCATTGATATTCTGTCGTATGGACATCATAGTCATGAACATTATATCTGGCAATCGTTTTGGATACTGCGATTGGCTTTAAATTAATTCCTAAGACAATCAAAATATGAAAAGACATCGTTAATTAAAATATATTAGGTAAGTATCCATTCACCTTTAATAAAACACATAAGTGTTACTGATTAAACACAAGCATTTCAGTAGGTACTGATATTTTAATATTACCGTACGTGCAACTATTTTATTCAAACACTTTAAGTGCCACTGAGCAAGTACCATTACATGAAGCCTAAATACTGCAGAAATAAATTTTAACAATGTTTATAAAGTATAAATACAATAGAATATTTTATTATAAATAATATAACAACACAAGTTGCAGCATTGTTAATGAAGGGACTAACCCAATCTAATCTTGTCACTATCTTCGCCTCCTACCCTTTTGGTCCAGAGAAAATACTTCTCTTTATTTACACAAAACTTCATTATACTCTTTGTTCATGGAAAATAATCGTTTTTATTTACTGTAGGCAAATCTTAAGTCTGATTAGTAAAATTTGTTACTAGTCAGCAATGTAGGCCTATGAAATGGAGAAGGAAAGAAACTGGCCATCCTACCTTATTATCTTCGGCTTAGTTGTCTCATGCCACCTACCTTTGGACAATTGACTAAACTACAAACATAGCGACATACGAGGGGTGTTCCGAAAGTAAGTTTCGTATTTTTTTTTTTTTTAATGTGAAGATGGTACAGCAGGTGAAACAAACAATAACTACAAGAAACTACACATGTTGCTGGTTTAACAACAGAATATTCCGTCAGTGGAGGGGGAATGACGCATGCACAGATTGCCGAGAAAGAGAGCATAGCAGTTGAACGGCGTGCCCAAGTTTATTCGAGTAAAAATCACGATGACAGACAGACGTGTTCTGACAACATGGTCGCCAATGGAAGTGCGTGCTGTTATCCGGTATGAATGGGCACGTGGGAGTAGTGTGTCCGTCATCCATGAAAGCCTACAGACCGTGTATGGTGAAGAGGTCAGGTCTCGTCCAATGGTTGGTTGCTGGTGTTGCATGTTCAGTGAAGGAAGGCAGAGTGTGGAGAATGAAGGTCGAAGGGGCGTCCCTCCACATCCACAAATGATAACAGCATTGCTAGAGTATAGGACATGGTGTTAGTGGACAGGCGCATAACGATATTAGAGGTGGCATCCACATTGCATATTGGTCGTGCTCAGGCCCATCACATGCTCCGTGATGTGTTGGGTTACCGAAAAGTCTCTGCAAGATGGTTGCCGAGAAACCTGACCCCGGATCACAAGAGTGCAAGAATGGGAATCAGCCTCGCTCACACGATGCGGTACGCGCGAGAGGGAAATGAATTCCTGTTCAGATTTGTCACAGGCAATGAGACATTGGTGCACCACTTTACCCCAGAAACCGAGGCCGCCTCAATGACGTGGAAGCATTCAACTTCACCAGTGAAGAAAAAATTCAAAGTAACATCATCCTCCACAGGAAAGGTTATGACCACAGTGTTCTGGGACGCAAAAGGTGTCATTCTCCTGGATTTCCTTCATGAAGGGACCATCAATGCCGCACGCTACTGCAACACCCTCACCAAACTCAGGTCCGCCATTCGACGAAAGAGACCGGGGCTCTTGAGTTGTGCTCTTGGACAACAACGCAAGACCACACACAGCAAGGCTCACACAAGATCAAATTCGTCACTTCGGATGGGAGACATTTGATCACCCGGCCTACAGCCCCAATCTTGCCCTATCGGACTTTCACCTGTTCCCTGCATTGAAAGCCGCACTTTCGGGACGTCACTTCCAAAACAATGATGAGGTGGAGCAGGCTGTGCGACAATTCCTTGCATTGCAGGGTACCAAGTTTTACGAGTACGAGAATTGTTTCTTCAAACTGATTGCGCGCTACGACAAATGTCTCAATGTCGGTGGCGAGCCCCAGTTTCTTTCGTCGAATGGCGGACCTGAGTTTGGTGAGGGTGTTGCAGTAGCGTGCGGCATTGATGGTCCCTTCAATAAGGAAATCCAGGAGAATGACACCTTTTGCGTCCCAGAACACTGTGGTCATAACATTTCCTGCGGAGGATGATGTCACTTTGAATTTTTTCTTCACTGGTGAAGTGGGATGCTTCCGCGTCATTGAGGCGGCATTGGTTTCTGGGGTAAAGTGGTGCATCCATGTCTCATCGCCTGTGACGACTCTGAACAGGAACTCATTTCCCTCTCGCACGTACTGCATCGTGTGATCGAGGCTGATTCCCATTCTTGCACTCTTGTGATCCAGGGTCAGGTTTCTTGGCAACCATCATGGAGCATGTGAAGGGCCTGAGCATGACCAATATGCAATGTGGACGCCACCTCTGATACCGTTATGCGCCTGTCCACTAACACCATGTCCTATACTTTAGCAATGTTGTTTTCATTTGTGGATGTGGAGGGACGCCCACTTCGACCTTCATTCTCCACACTCTGCCTTCCTTCACTGAATATGCAACACCAGCGACCAACCATTTGACGAGACATGACCTCTTTACCATGCACGGTCTGTAGGCTTTCATGGATGACGGACACACTACTCTCACGTGCCCATTCATACCGGATAACAGCACGCACTTCCATTGGCGACCATGTTGTCAGAACACGTCTGTCTGCCATCGTGATTTTTACTCGAATAAACTTGGGCACTCCGTTCAACTGCTATGCTCTCTTTCTCGGCGATCTGTGCATGCGTCATTCCCCCTCCACTGATGGAATATTCCGTCGTTGAACCAGCAACATGTGTAGTTTCTTATAGTTATTGTTTGTTTCACCTGCTGTACCATCTTCACATTAAAAAAAAATTACAAAACTTACTTTCGGAACACCCCTCGTAGCAATAAAAAGATAGGAAGTTCAACTATTTCTCAAAGTTTTAAGCTTGATGACAGATATTTTGATGCTTTATTCAAACTATAACTTGTAATTATAATAATTCATCATTTAATGCTTTTTTAGCTAGAGATGGTAAGATGATGATAAGAAGAAATATGGGAAGAAATGAAGCAGTAGTATATACAAGGAGAAAACCTGCCCTACAGATGCTCTGTCACGATACATTTTGTATAATCTGTCCAGCATCAAACCCCAGTAGCTTTGTAGAGAAGCCGTCACATATGTGACCAAGTCATAGTAACATTAGAATAAAATTTCTAGTCAAAGAGCGAAGATCGCATGCACTCATGTTTACTTGCAAGTGCACGCACTCGCATACACACATAGGTAGAAGGTATGAACATAGAGAGCTTGATCACATACACAAAAACGCACACACAGAAGGTACTGTATGAATGCAGTAAACTTTACCATTGTCTTAACATTAAATAAAATAATGTAATGTTCGGAAAACACACAGATCTTTAAGGGGTTAGGTACAGCTTACAGCAGTAAAATTTTGAAAATATTTAACATTTTTTTTCTCCATTACTGTATCTTGTACAATAATGAAAACTAGTATATATGTAAAACACTGTCATTCTGCTATATGAAAAAAAAAAAAATTTTACGATTAAAAAAAATTATTTACAATTTTTTTTTTTTCAAAATTCAGTTCATTTTGCAGTGATGAAGCGTTTCCCACATAACTCAAAAACTATCCATGAAATTTTTTGTGTGTATTTATGCATGTCATATCTACAATATGATACAAGATCACTTCTTTATCTTTGATAGGTTGTCTGATAAAAAATAAATTCATTTTAAAAAGTGGTCAAATGTCAATATTTTCTTCCAACACAAAATGAAAAAAAATATTATTTATTAAGGAATGTAGTTGAAAGAGCATGATATTGTAAACATGAGGTTTCAGCAATGAAATAAAAGAGAGAGAACATAAAAAACTTAATAACTTTATGAGTTATGAGAGAAATGCTTCATCACTGCACAGTAAACTGCCACCATTTTGAATTTTGAAAAAAAAATGTTTTAAGTCGTAAAAATATTTTTTTTAATATAGCAGAAGGACAGAGTTTTACACATACCAATTTTCATTATTGTACAAGATACAGTAATGGAGGAAAAAAAAAGTTAAATATTTTCAAAAATTTTACTGCTGTAAGCTGTACCTAACCCCTTAATAACGTAGCATAGGTCTACATAGTAGTGTGTTCAGTTGCATGTTTGTGATATGAAAACAAATATTCAATTCAAGAAGCTGTTTGTTCTGCCTTTAAGGTATGTTTGTAGGTGTATATTTATTTGTATATATTCACCTTCGTTGATAAAAAATTCTGCAAAATACTGTGCTGCGGAAATAGCTTCTGCAAAATGGGGATGATTTTTATTGACCTTCCATTCATAAGCATTCTTCTCTGGGTGAAACATGACCCCATAAAATGGGTATGTGCGATGTTCAATGGTAGATATAAACAAAAGATTGTTTGAGTCTCTGTTGTTTGAGAGAATATGCCATTCTCTGAGCAGGCCGAATGATGTTAGATTCTGCAAGGATAACATAATGTAAATGTTAAGTGTAACTCAGTATTTTACAATATTTTAAAATTACTCTTACATAAATTGTAAGATGCAGCATTGAAAAAGTAGTTTTCAAAGTAACAGTTTTACTTCACAAACTGAAAATTAAACTAAACAATATTGTTCCAATAATCAAGCGGAACAAATCACAATTCTACAAGCTCTTCAGACACTGGAAGAAAATCCGGAAAATAGCATCACAGAGAGAATGGCTGCAGTATATACTGATAGTCAAATAACCATAGTCTTATTTAAAAGTGGTGATGGGTGTGATTTGAAGATCTGTGATTTTGTCACTGTGATAGGTTTGTCACTAGTTTCGACTGTGATTATAGTTCCAAAATCACAGCTCCAAGAAATCGCCATCTCCAATCGATACGTGATTCATGGCGATGATAACCGATGTACAGTATATTTATGACAGCTCCAGAAAACTGTAAGTCAGAATAACTTGAAGGACAACATATCTGGGATCTAATTAATTATCATCCCACTCTAGAGGCTATCGAAGGCAACTCTTTGATACTGAAGCTATAATGACTCACTTTCATAAACATTCTTGAGACACATCATGGTATGGTAACACAGGTCAGAGTGTGTTCTGTTTTTAGTATACTTGCACTGCTAATCACTATTGTTGATAAAAAGACATGGCAGCAGTATGTCAGTTCAATTTGCAGAAGAAAGATAAACCTAAACTTATCCCTGCTCGTGATGTGAAACTTTGAAATGTTTTGATTAAATATGTTGCTAATTTATGTAGTCTATATTGCTAAATACCGTTAATTTAGAAGAATTTAATAATTTAACACTCATTATTGATCTCTGTAAAATCTCAAGAATATATGAAAAATTTCAAATAGGAACTTGGTTGTATGTGTATATATATATATATATATATATATATATATATATATATATATATATATATATTTATTTATTGTTATTTGCTGATGATATGGCGTTGTTAGCAGAAAAAGATATGATACTGAGGAATATGCTACTTGAGCTAAATGACAGCTGTGAGCAGTGTGCGTTAAAGATAAATGCAAACATAGTCATAGGAAGAAAAATAAAGAAGGTAAATTTACGAATTCTAAATGAGGCAGTAGACCAGTAGAGCAAGTGGAGAGCTTCAAATACTTGGGGTGTACTATAAGCAGTAACATGAGCTGCTGCCAGGAAGACAAAAGGAGGATAGCAATGGACAATAGAAAAAGGAGCATCTTCTGCGGACTTCTGGAGAAAGAACTAAGGAAGAGAATACTGAAGTGCTTTGAGTGGAGTGTAGCATTGTATGGGGAAGAAACATGGACATTACGACAAAGTGAAAAGAAGCGACTAAAAGCATTTGAAATGTGGATATGGAAAAGAATGGAGCGTGTGAAATGGACAGACAGAATAAGAAATGAAGCTGTGTTGGAAAGAGTGGGTGAAGAAGGAATGATGCTGAAACTGACCAGGAAGAGAAAAATGAATTGGCTGGGTCACTGGTTAAGAAAAAACTACCTACTGAAGGATGCACTGGAAGGAATGTAAATGGAAGAAAAGTTCAGGGCATAAAAAGATACCAGATGATAGACGACATTAAGATATATGGAAGATATATCGCAGTCGGATCTCGGTAGAGTTAAGACCTGTTTTCTACCTGCTACGGGACAATGGGTTGTGACCTGGGTACGTACAGAGCGAAATAAATTTAGGTTTATCTTATTTTATTTCATTTTTTTTTATTTTTCTTTTATTGCTGTAATTATTGAATAATTCTTGTAAAATGGTATTATTGTATAATGATATTGTTGTATATTATATATGCTGCCACCGGGTGTATACCCCCAATTGTAGTGTTAATAAATACATACACATACATATGCAGAGACAAAGAGGAAGGCAGAAAATAGGAAAGACTGGAGAATGCTGGGTTTGCAGTGAAAGACCTGCCATTTGGCAGAACACTATGAATGAATGAATTGTTTATGAATATGCCCGTTTTTATATTCAAACACAATACCATAATCAATTTCTTGAACGGGCATAAAAAAAATCTTGTAGCCTAATTTGCCAAACTATTAGACCCAGATTACAGTAATTTTACATCTTATCATGCAAACAGACTACCAACAAACAGAGCTATCGAAATATTATAAAATTAACGTAAATTTATAACAAAGTAAGTGAAAAAGCACCTTTTCCGTTACACAGTAGTGATGAAAATTAACTGTCACTTTCTGCGTGGACAAAATGTTTCTGATGTTGTCAGGAGCTGCTCCAAACAATTTACTCTTTGAATAGTCTGTAACACAGTAATACATTGAATTTTACTTTCCAAGCATGATAGATCTTGTTATTCATTAAATGGCTTAAATGAAATATTAATCACTGATTAACTTTATAACTCTTCGCTGTGTTAATATGAGGAAATTACCTGGTTGACTAGTTTCGAAGTGTAGTTCTTCATTTTTCAAAGCCTAGGCTTTGGACTATTTCTACATTTCTAAAACTTTTCGTTGTACCGGTACACCAATTTTTAAATATTATCTAGGTAATTATTGACATACCATCATCACATGCCATAATAAAGTTTCCTTCAAATAGTTCTCTTAAATAACAGGGAAAAAACACAAAGTGACTGAGTAAAGATGAAAATTGATGGAAGTTGACACAGGTCCAGTATTTAGGTATATAAGACTCTTCCTCAGTTCTCTATGAGGTGCATGTGATTCAGTTTCTTAACCTACTGTATAACCAGTGCTGTCATGGTAATTTTTTTCTTGGTCATACGCCCCACCCCCTGTTTTCTCCGTTGAAATATATTTTACTCTCCTCTCTCTATCTCTCCAACTGTCATTTAATGATTTTTTTAATATTAAAGAAGTAAAGAAATTGTTTTGCTTTACATTTTAATTGTACAACAAGTTTTATTTAAAGAATACACCATGTAGAACCACTGTAGATGCACACTTGTCTCGATGAATCTTAGAGTGTGTATTTGCAGCACTTCTTAACCATTATTTTACATATTTCTGAATTTCGGTGCTACAGAAGTGGACAATTTTTGTTTATGAACATCAAACAAAATACATTAGGAACAGCAAGAGATGAACTAAGATCTGTACATGTACAGTTCTCCGCATACAAAACTTAGGCACCCATATGCCGTATGGCTTCACACAGGGAAAATTTTCTTTTCTCCATACGATTCATTACAAAAATTGTAGGTTCCCATATGATGTATGGCCTCCATGACAGCACTGTGTATAATGTATAGTAAGTGAGAAGAGAGTGTGAAGTTAACTTGTTGGTGCTGAGAGGTACGAGGTGCCTGTTAACTTAAAATTATTAAATACTGTTGCATTTAAATAAAAAGTTCATAAATGGTTAGTTTTAAATCGTTTATATTCAATTGATGAGTTTTTAGATTTGAAAAAAAAAATCATATATAGGCTAAAGGCTGGTTCACAATAAACCAGGAACGAGAACCAGAATGAAAACGAGAAGCAGAGGTCGTGAATATGAAAATTTTTTATTCACAATAAACCGAGAACGTAGACGACTATGCATCGATATGCATGTCAATAACGATATGTAAAGTCGATATTACCCATTCTGATGTTATTTGTGTATAATTGACCAATGGCATTCTCTCATGAGTACAAGGCAGCCAACATAAACAGGTTAACCAACTTCGAAATTTCAACTGAAACATTTCATTAGGTACGGTACCGGTACTATAAATATGTGCATGCATCTTTATTATCACAGCCTATTTTAAGTCTACCATAACGTAAAATAATTAGACAAGAAACATTTGTAATAGAACAAAAATGAACACAACAGCAGTTATTGAATTGAAGCATGAATATGTAGTGTGTAATACAACCAATACAGTAATAAAATATGATTCACTTACGATTGGTGTTCAAAGATGCAGCTATTGAAAGCCACGTATTCTCCTTCATTTTCTCATCTTTATACGAGGCTTATCGTAAACGTGAGGATTTTCCTCAACACTCAATATTAGAATCTCATCAAATAAAACTTGCTCCATGATGCACAGCACAGAACAAATAATGCATAGGTTATGTCACGGTCTTCTTTCTACAAAATATACGACGACAAAATAGCTTTTAGATGGCAATAGAATGAATCTAGTGGGCTGTGATCGGAAACGTGAACGCCAAAGTTGAAACTTGGCCAACTCTCCGTTCCCGATCCCGGGCTCCGGCAAGCTTTTCGTTAATTGTGAATGCTCACATTTAAATGTACACATTTTAACAATTTTACCGTTTTCGTTTTCGTTCCGATTCTCGTTTCCGGTTTATTGTGAACCAGCCTTAATAATGAGTTTTTATTATAATACAATATGTTTTTTATGATGTTGAAAACTTGAATTTTAAATGTTTTAAAACAAGATTGTATAAATGGTTAGTTATAAATGCATTCTCTCCTGACGAATTTTTAAATCCATTTTGAATCTTGCGTACACTACTTTTAACACTTGAATATAATTAATTGATTAACTAGTGGACTTACTCGTGTTAATTATGTGAGATTTTTCCGGCTTACAGCTGTTTCAGTGCTTCACGCACCATCCTCAGAGCCTACAAACATGCTGCATTCAGGACAATGGTACACAGATTACTCAACATACCCATGAGCCAACAACACTACAATGAAGAAGTGAACACAATCAAATACATAGCACAAGAAAACGGATAGAATCCAAACATAATAGACAACATCATAAGAAAGACAAAACAAAAACTTAACAAACACAAAAACACACAAAAAACAACACAAACACAAGAACACAAGAAATACATTACACTAACATATGAAAACAAAAGCACACATAAGATCGCATCTTCATTCAGAAAGCAGAAATACAATATAACATACAGAACAGAAAACACACTACAAAGACATCTCAACACAAAAAAAACAAACAAATAAATACGACCACATAGGTGTATACAAACTCACATGTAATAATTGCGATAAGTTCTACATAGGACAGACAAGCAGATCATTCCAAACATGCTACAAAGAACACATTAAAGCAATAACCAGAGGACAATACTTCTACATACGCCGATCACATAACCAATGCTAACCATACATACAATAACATAAATACGGACATGGAAATCCTACACATACAACCCAAGAATCAAAAACTCAACACACTAGAACAATACGAAATATACAAACACACTAAAACACACCCCGAGATGATGCCATGATCTAGTAGGCTCTGAGGATGGTGCGTGAAGCACTGAAACAGCTATAAGACGGACATATCTCACATAATTAACACGAGTAAGTTCACTAGTTAATCAATTAATTTTTAAATATGAAGATTATAAATATGTAGCGTTATGTTATGTAGTATGTAAGTTAAGTTTGTTTATTTAACACTGTCTGTTAGCTATATAGAGGTTAATGACAATAAACATATTACATTACATTACTTCTACAGAATTGTGTGCGGCTAATTATGAACTTGCAGCAGGGTTCAGTGAGAGGTCGTGAATTGTAATAGCTTAAATATGTTGTGCATTATTCTTTTTTTTTGTCTCACGTAAATGAAGGGATTTTATACAAAATCTCAGGTTTTCTGATTTTGCTGGAAAGTGTACGAATTTTTCGTTTTTTTTTTTTTTAAATAATTTATTTATTGACAACAAAACACATGGAAATATTAGGGAAACTGAGAAAACAAAAGTCATGACATCTCATGAAAAAAATCCACAGGAAGGTGTATGTTAATCAAATTTATGGAACAGGTAAATTCTTTTAATTGCCTGGGATATAACCGCTCCCATTTAGAACAAGATATTACTTACTTACTCACTGGCTTTTAAGAAACTCGGTGGTTCATTGCCGCCCTCACATAAGCCCGCCATTGGTCCCTATCCTGTGCAAGATTAATCCAGTCTCTACCATCATATCCCACCTCCCTCAAATCCATTTTAATATTATCTTCCCATCTACATCTCGGCCTCCCCAAATGTCTTTTTCCCTCCGGCCTCCCAACTAACACTCTATAGCATATGCATTTTTGGATTCGCCCATATGTGCTACATGCCCTGCCCATCTCAAACGTCTGGATTTAATGTTCCTAATTATGTCAGGTGAAAAATACAATGCGTGCAGAGAACAAGATATTAAACAAAAAATTTAATTGAACTCTCAGACTGATTAATCACATCTTCAGGCCAAACAAAGTACAAATAGATGCAAGATTAGAAACATATAAAATTACAGGTAGAATAGAAGGCCTATTCACTTATGGAAGTGAGCCATGGAGTATTAGGAAACAAGATGAACATCAAATTATCATAGCTGAAATAAAATTCTTGAATGGACTACTGGCTATGGTTTACTGCACTAAAAAAAAAAAATGAGAAAATTTTACAAAAAGATTCAAATTCCTCCATACTAGACTACTTTAAAGCAATATAGACACAATTGGCTATTTTGTTCTTTGTCCATTTCAGTTCTATTGAATATTTTTCTCGTTACAAGAACTATGTACCACACTCACATCACACTTTTCCACGTAACAAACCTTCTTGGCTACACTCTTAATAATACCCGATGTATTATCTAATGCATATGAAGTCTGATTAGTGGAATATGTAGCCAATCGGCGATGTATGCATTGGAAGGGGAAAGGAACAGGCCACCCTACCCCATTATCTCCTGGCCTAGTTC
The DNA here is from genome assembly GCF_040183065.1 of Periplaneta americana. Classification (NCBI taxonomy): domain Eukaryota; kingdom Metazoa; phylum Arthropoda; class Insecta; order Blattodea; family Blattidae; genus Periplaneta; species Periplaneta americana. The sequence goes on from NC_091130.1 coordinate 111,602,142, forward strand.
CCTCATGAGTGATGCCTTATTGGTGTTGCTTATGAGTAGAGACGAGAATTTCATGCACTTTAAAATCCCAAAATATGCATGCATTCATGCACTATCAAACTATGCAACATGCACGATCAAGTGAGAAATACATTAAAATATGCATTTTCATTTTTGTTCCAAATTCACTTCATTTTTTTGCACAGTTTACAACTAACAACATTTCTAAATTGGTTTCTGTGAGGTTCCTATGCTTCTCAGTGAATATGTTTTTGTAGGCAGAAAATTACCTTTCTACATTGCGGCTGCAAAAGGGTATCTGTCGAATACAGGGGGGAGAGCCATTAATCCTTCCCATTGAAGGGAACCAACCTGGACAAATACCCAATGTCCTATCCCTACCTTCCCGTGGTGCAGCTGTTAGTAAGCATAATTTTACGAGCTGAACTAAAGGGAGGGGCTACTCATCAATTAGCACTAGTCAGCTTGATGAGTTAATGACTGAATTTGGCATAATTTTCCTCTATTCAATACCTAATTCCCTCTTTACCCTTTCCTATCCAGTCCTCTGACTGAACTCTTACTTTCTTCAACCCCGATGGCATTAGAACATTCGAGCCTAGGGGTTCATTTCCCTTTCTTTCCTCCTCTTTCTACTTTTCTGTTCCTAGTGCTGACCTGCTATGCCACTAAAATCGTCCTTCAGTGGCTTAAGGAGGGAAAGCTGGTGATCAACAAGATACCCCAGCTAGGTCCAGTGGACCCGTCGACCAACAGTAGGTGTGGTCCTCCAGACATTCTGGGGGTTGTGTGTGATTGAAGTAGCCACCAAAACGTTAAAATATGGTGTTCACTTAAATCGGCTACAACTTGCCATTTTCGTATATTGGAGTGCAAGAGGTCAAATGACTTTATTGTCAAACGCCTGGCATTAGAAAACAACAACAACCTTTCTACATCGCAAGAAGTTATGAGTGCAAACTTGAATGAACCTTTTTCTGATATTAAGTTTTTTTTTTTCTTTTCCTTCTTTAATTCTGATTCCTGAAGGTAAAATAATGGACATAAAAATCGAGAAACCGAAGTTTTCACTCAAAACCATTAAAACATGCATTTAAACAGAATGTAAAGCGTATTATATGCGTGATTAAGCATAAAAATTGCTTAAATATGCATTATGCATGTTTTTATCTCCAAAAAGGCCAAAACATGCAAATATGCACGGAGAAAGTACACGTATTTGGAACCAGAAAATAATGAACTGGATAAGTACTGTACTAAGTTTGAGCAATGTTCTATGTTCCTATAGAAACATGCATTTGCATGGGATTCTCGTCTCTACTTATGAGGTTCAAACCTGTCTTCAGACAGTTGACTAAACAACAATGAAACAATATTACGCCGGTACCATACCTAATATATTTAAACTGATTTACCTGTTCGATAATTTAGTTATTTATGACAATTTCGCTTCTTATCGGTGACTGACCTTTAAATGCCATTGCCTTTGTTTTCTATATAGTTAGGCTATTGTTAAATGGTATTCTTGTATTATTTTTGTAAGTGTAGGCCTACATAATGTTGTATTTTATAGGTTATCTTCTGAATTGGATATTATAACCTGGATGATGATGATAATGATGATGATGATGATGATGATGATGATGGTGATGCCCTCTCTGTCAACAGTACTATGCTTTATAATGCCTCAGCACTTTAAAAACGGCATTGCAGTATGTACTTATTTGACTATAAAACAATACATGGATTTCATATAAGGGCCGATTAATTCATTGTTACTAGAAAAATGTATTTTTATTTAAAATTCAGCATACATTAGGTCTATTAGCCTTCTTATATCTCAATGTAACTTGTATTAAGTGACAGCATATATACCTTTTGTGAATTCTAATGGTAGGGCATCATTATATGAAACACAGTCACATCGATGTTCTCTTTCATGCGCAGCTGCATATGTGAGAAGCTCAAATCCTAGACAAGTACCCCATATAGGAAAATAATCTCCTTTTTTATTCATCTCAAGAGCAAGATGGTAAATGGTTACTCCTGCAGCAGCATATCCATCTGGTGTATCGAAGTCTGCTGCTCCACCTGGTAGTAATATTCTGTTCAGAAAAAGCAGACATTTGCAAGTAAATAACACAGAAATGTAATAATTAAGCATGCATACATTACTGGTATAACAAATGCTTCGATATAATTGTGCTGCACTGATTCACTAATTTTAAAACTCGTTCAGGCGTAATGCTAGCAGATTGCTGGAGGAGGGAAATATTGTTACTTTTCGTGTGTTCATGAATCTTGAGTCCAGTTACATATTATAGATTCTATTACAATTTCAACTAAAGAATGTGAATGAGCATTACTGCAATGAACGATATCTGCACTAAGAAAAGGAATATTTTTTTAGTAAAAGAGTTCCTAGGCTTTTGTCCCTAAAAAGTGTTGGGCCACCAGTGTCAGCGTTTAATTTCTTGCCTTATATCGATATGCAATTGTGACTGCGATCTGGAAGAAGACCTGCAGAGGTGGCTACATGACGAAGAAGTATCAACAGTACCTCCTAAAATTTGTTTCCAACTACAGGACTCCCCATATCAGACGTACCTTGTATCCTGAAATGGACAAATTAGTTTCAAACAGCAAAAAAGTTTCACAACCTAGAGCGGGAATCGAACCTGCGACTTACTGTTCTTCGGTCAGGCGCTCTACCACTGAGCTATCGAGTTCGTCTCACGCCAAAGGCTTGGAATTATCCTTTCATACTGGCGACTCTGTTGTAGAGTACTGTCCATAGCATCTGATCTAGTCAGCACTGCTTATGGTTTGAAAGAAACTTTACAAATGTAATCTTCATCTTACGATGTTTGGTGACGTATACACGTCCGTTGATGTGACATATTAATGAATTTAAATACTATTATAGTCACAATCATGCCATGGTATGAAAGAAAAATTTCTCAACCTAGAGCGGGAATCAAACCTGCGACTTCCTGTTCTCTGGTCAGGCGCTCTACCACTGAGCTATCGAGTTCGTCTCACGCCAAAGGCTTGGAATTATCCTTTTATACTGGCGACTCTGTTATAGAGTACTGTCCATAGCGTCTGATCTAGTCAGCACTGCTTATGGCTCTAGGTTGTGAAATTTTTCTTTCATACCATGGCATGATTGTGACTATAATAGTATTTAAATTCATTAATATGTCACATCAACGGACGTGTATACGTCACCAAACATCGTAAGATGAAGAGCAAAAAAGTGTTCGTGAAATCCTCAACAAGAATTGATTTGTTTAAATAAAAAAATTCTGTTCTTGTATTTCCTTTGATACTGTTCAAGAATTTAAATATTTGGGTAGTATAATTGACAAGGATGGTGGAGCCTTTGAGGATGTAAAGAACCGAATAAAAATGCAAATAGTGCATTTGTCCAGTTGTACCCAATATGGAAATTTTTATTATATCTGGATCAGCGTTGTCAAACAGAGACTAAACGGAGCGGAGTGCTCCACTAGACTTGTTGTGTGCTCTGGTGTTTTCACATACATAAGCAAGTTCACGCTCCGACTCTAGCTACACAACCGATTTTGGAGCTTACAACTCTGACACTACTGATCTAGATCTACAAAAATGAAAATCTTTAACAGTAATGTGAAATTAGTCTTATTATATGGCTGTGAGACATGGAAAACAAGTAAAATCATACAAAATAAACTGCAAACATTCGTTAATAGATGTTTAAGAAGAATTAAAAAAATTAGATGGCCAGATATAATCACAAACTCAGAACTATGGAAGATAACAAATCAGAAATAAATCACAATAGGAATCAAAAGACGAAAGTGAAATTGGATAGGGCATACGATCAGGAAAGAAGATGGAGCAGTAGAAAGAATGGCTTTGGATTGGAACCCCCAGGGTAGTAGAACAGGAGGGCCAAAAAATACATGGAAGAGAACAGTTTTGGAGGGAATTGCTAGGGAGGGGAAAACATGGAGTGAAGTGAAGAAGTTGGCTACAAATAGGGTCCGATGGAGGCACTTTGTGAATGCCCTATGCTCCTCATGAGGAGATACAGGAGTTTGATTGATTGTATTTCCACCTCCACTTATGTCACTCATTAGGCAACATGGTTAAAGTAGTAACATAACATAAGGTAGTAACATGTATTATGCAGAAAATTTTGAAAGTTTCATATCAGCTGTAGGCAAGCTGAATAAGAACGACGTTTCATCAATTGAAATTCTTCAAATCTTGCTTAAAGACGCTTCATTAAAAAGTGATTTATCTTACATAATATGTGTGGTCTTGAGTTTTTTCGTGTCGCTCAGTATTGAAATTAGAAACATCGACAAACTTGTTGACTGAGGTAGTTAAAGAAGTTCATGACAATGACTGAAAAATTAATTCACTCACAGACTCCAAACCAGAAGTTATAAAAAACAAATTCAATGTGTGAAGGTGCCTAAGTTTTGGAAAGACTCTAGCGAAATTGAGAATGTCAATAATCTTCCTTTGCTAAAATATGCAAGACTGTCTTCTTGTGACATAAAGAGGTCCTTCACCAGGTATCATGCATTGTTCCATGATAACCAACATTGTTTGTGATGGAGAATTTTGAGAATGTATTCATTGTCCACTGCAACAACACAGTATTTTTACCCATCCATATGTCGTCATAATTGGTTAATAATTATTATTTTACATAAATTAGTTTGATTATGTAATATTGAATCAAAATATTTTTTAATTTTTGATAAATAATTTTCTGTTTTTAGTATAAAAATAAATATTTTAAAATTTTTAGCACCTAAAAACCTATTCCTTGGTAATAATATACCTCTCGATTTTAAGGAAAGTAAGAAAAGGAGTTTTCAATTATTTTTATTGTACAAATGTGAAATATTGAGTTCTCAAAATAATTCTCTTAGAATTTCGTGTAATTTAGTGGAGATACTAAGGTATTTGTTCAGAATATATTACCCATTAATTGAAGATATCATCTGCTTGTAGTAAGAAACACTCATGTTGAGCCTGAAAGCATAATACATGTATAAATTATATTTAATGTTTAAAATGTGATTGGTCAAGAGAGAAATAAAATATAAATTTCATGATAAAATAGGCCTATACATGAGTTGAAATTAAATTTATCTGTCTCAAGTGTGTTAGCTGTTATCATACATTGTTCACTGCCAAATGCATCAGAAATAGTACATACTGTATTGCGTATTTGGTTAATTTATTTTAACTTCTGGAAATTACAGTAGTATTTTTACACTTTTAGAACATGGATCATTGCAGTCGTGAATTTTAATAATTTTGCAATAAATACTAAATCTTTGGAAAACAAATCATACTTCTATATGTGCAAGCGAACTTTCATTTCATTTAATTCATTGTATACCATTGTATAACTGTAAGATGAGCATAGACTCCGTTACTTTTTTTTTGACATTTTCAAGAAACATAAAATGTATGTTTATTATTTACGAATTCGATTTGAAGTAATACGGAATTTTTAAGTCTATATTATAATAATTATGAGTTAATTTCACACGTTGAAAATTACCATATTGGCACCACCCTCGCTCCTGCAGCTTCCATGAACTTAACATATGATGCAGCAATGTAGCTTCTGTGTTTGTTACTGTAACTTCGTTCCATAGGTTCCAATGAGTCAAGAGGATATCTGTATGATAATTCATGAGTGAGGATACCTAAGGAAGAATCAAGTTACTTGTTTATAGAATTAACAATTTTTTTAATACAAATATCTCGAAGTATACAAAGTTGTGCAAAGCTCTAGTTGTTTTAATTTCTGAGGAAGTCACTGGCATATTTAAGACTGATTTTCGCTATGAGATTTAGGTGAAATACAGAATATATCTACATAGTAATTGCTAAACTTTTCCTTCTTACAGTAGTTTTAGCCTGGAAATCTTGTGAAAAGAAATAGAAATTGTTTACAGTATAATATATTTAAAATAAAATGTATTCTTACATATGAGCAATTGAACCTTATTTTGTACATCTTGATTACGCAACTTTTAACATTATATCACTTCGGAAAACGTATTATGTGTCTTTCTCGTGTTAAATTTTACATTACCTCGTTAACATGTTTCAGCCTGTTATCGGCCATCTTCAAAATTGATTGTTGCTAGTATTGGCGCCTTGTGCTTGTGTTTCCTGTGGGGATGTTTATGTAGTGTAAAGTGGAGTCAACCAAAAAGCCAGAAACTAAACACACTAGAACAATACGAAATATATAGACACACAAAAACACATCCAAATGAAATTCTCAACACACAACTCAGTTTCAGAACACACACACTCTTTGACTCCACTTTACACTACACAAACATATCCCCACAGGAAACATAAACAAAAGGCGCGAAGACCAGCAACAACCAGTTAACGAGGTAATGTAAAATTTAACACGAGAAAAACACATAATAGGTTTTTGTTATTTTTTATTGTAAACTGTCTGTTTAAAGATGGCAGTATAAACAAGTTCTGCAGTAATAGGTACTAGAGCTTTGAGTCACAACATTATAATCATTATCATTATATTAGAGCAGCTGGCTACGGACTGGAAGGTCCGGGGTTCGATCCCAGGTGGTGACAGGATTTTTTCTTGTTGCCAAACTTTCAGAACGGCCCCGAGGTTCACTCAGCCTCCTATAAAATTGAGTACCGGGTCTTTCCCGGGGGTAAAAGGCAGTCAGAGCGTGGTGCTGACCACACCACCTCATTCTAGTGCCGAAGTCATGGAAAGCATGGGGCTCTACCTCCATGCCCCCCAAGTGCCTTCATGGCATGTTACGGGGATACCTTTACCTTTTTACCTTTTTTATCATCAAATGAAGCATGAATGTGATAATAATGAATTGTATCTATTACTGTACTGTAATTTATTTGCCACCATTTAACAGCAAATATTAAGAAAAAGGTAAACCAGTACATTTATTTTAGCTGAAAGAAATTCATCTGTATTTAATGTTTGCACCTAACCATCGGGATTTGGTAACAACCATCAATTATAAAAACCTAAATTATAATAATTATTATGTTGTAACAGCTTAACTTAATTGCATATTAAACTATTATCTTGGCTATTAGAAACAAATTAGTACCGGTACTTCACAGTCATAAATTTATCAAAGGTACATAGGTAAAACTATTTATTTCATTTTTTTTGCACATAGAAGGGACCTGAAGGTTTACGCCACAAACTGAGGCTTATTGTGCTTAACATTCCTGCGAATGAGATTTGTCGCCTAACAGTCGCGCTCTTGTATGTAGGCCTATACAGCACACTATTACTATTACTATTATTATTATTATTATTATTATTATTATTATTATTATTATTATATGAATGTTGATTATGAAACATGACAAGTACCATATATGAAGATAGATAAATAGATGGCTAGACAGATAGGTGGGCGGACCGACAGACAGACAGATGGATGGACAGGCGGACAGACAGACGGACAGACAGATAGAGAGGCAGGCAGGCAGAGGGACCTATATATAGTAGTAACAGTAGACTTGTAAGTTAGTAATAATGATTAGACATCGGATTTTTAGGCACTAAAAATTGCAGTTTTAGGCGCCTAAAATAAGCTCAAAATTTGTAAAATTAGGCTCTATTTTAATGAAAGTAGGCATTTTAGGCACATCAAAGTATCATACTTATTTCTTTCACTGAAATTTTTAGTTATACACTAAAATACGCACAAAAAAGTATGTTTAAACATTAAAAAAGAATACTATATTATATTTATAAACAGAGCTGCACAAATTTAATATATTGAAACTAATGAAATAATGATTATTGATATCAAGATTACTCATTTTAAGTTATTGAAATTCAGTTCCATGCTCAGACTTTATTATAATTATCTGCACAGTACACCACCAGAATTTTTTCTAAATTCACCACAGTTAACCTTTGCCTTTTGTCACTGAGAATCATTTTGAAAGCAGAAAAACTTCTTTCATCCGAAACTGTTGTGAGAGGCGCAAATTTTAAATTAGGTACAATAGAAACATCAATACTTACTGGAACATTTACACTTTCCCCCGATATCACTCTTGATACTTTTTCCAACAATGAAAATCCTACATTCTTATTTAATACGTTGTCCCACTTATTTTTAACTTTTTTCCCAGTTTCGCCCAAAGCAGAATGTATGTTCACTTGAGCTTCCTTTACTATTGCTATTTGGCTACAAAGAGATTGTTTTTCACGTTCTAATTGTTCAATGCTTGCAGGTATGTAGGCAATATCGTTTTTCACTCATGATTCATTCAGACAATCTTTCACTGCTTTCACACACGCTGCACTATCAGTTTCAGGTAATTTATCAATAACTGTGACCACTTCTTTAAAATACTTAGAATAATACACCACTGACTGAATCCAGGATCCCCCATCGTGTAACAACCGGCTGAGGTGGGAGTGGGATATCTGGAAAGTTCTCTCTGAATATTGAAATCCTGGATGGGGCTTTACAAAAACATTTTTTTGTGTTAGAAATAAACGAATTGACAAGAGGAAATTCATTCCGGATTGTTTCAGAAACCCTGTGAAGGCCATGTGCTAGACAGGTTACATGCGTGAGGTTAGGATAAAATGTTTTAAGAAGTGGAGCTGCAGCAACCATGTATGAGGCAGCATCAGTACAAAACAACAGAACTTTAGAATCGTCTATATTACCTGAGTATAAAGACTGTAGGCCTTTAGTTACAAAATAAGCAATGGCTTGGCTATTCACTTTCGAAAGTTCCTTAACACATACGAGGTGTGGAATCGAAGGTCCATCAGGACTAAGTTTTCCTACTACCATATTTGCTATATACCTATTCATAGGATCTGAGGTTTCATCCACAGAGACCCATATGTAAGAATCACCTATATCCTCCCGAATGGAAGCTAAAGTTTCATTGTATATTCTGTCTAAGTAATTTTTTCTTAGGGTCGACTCAGATGGGATATTTTGTTTGCAGTATTTTTGTAAAAACTGTCTTAAAACCGGATTTTCAATTGCATTCCAGGGAATGTTAGCAGCAACAAACGCTCTGGTTAAATCAGCATAGAAATTGCTGCTGAGATTGGATGAAGTAGGCTGTGTTAGTAAAGTTTGTTGCAGTTGATTTTTCTGCTGAGCTTTAGCCTTATGAGCCGCTCCTTGCACATGCTGCTTTAGGTGGCACTTCTTTTCTTGCGAAATCTAAAAATGTAAAGTAAACTGAATTAAAATAAAATCCTAATTGTTGTATTGCCGTATTTCTATCACAAAGTTAGTGGGTTCGAACAATCAAAATTTTAATGACCTGCAAATACTTTAACTATCGGAATTTAAAAGGTTAAAGTGCAGTGGTCTTAAAAAGAATTATACCTCAGGATAGCTCAGTCAATGTATAAATATTATAGGCCTACTCATTAAAATTAATAGAATTTATATATTTCAACTATTGTTACATACCTGTTTGCTACAAATCTTGCAGAATATTATTTTTCCATCATAAGTGAATTCTGAATATTCTGTTAGCCATTGCCGGATCAATGTAGATTTTGCACTTATATTTTTCGGCATTATCGCGTTAAACTTCACAGGAAAACGTCCTACCTCTCAAAACTTCTCAACACAAATAAGGTGAGGGAAAGAGCAACTGCTAACGAGCATTCAAATGAACCGTTGTTATTGAGATTCAATTGGACAAAAATACAAAGTTCCACTTATTGTTGCATTTCCTGGTAGTGTTAACACTAGGAGGGCCATTCTTTTAAATATTTTGTAACGGTTTACCCTACTAATTCGCAGTTTTACGACTTTTCATAAATATTTCAAAAACACTCTTTCTCCAAAAATTATGATTTTATGACACTCTGAAGGGCAGTACAGCTAATCGGTTTCAGACCGAAAACAGTCATTTTCATAGTATAGTATATCTCTGAATCGGTAGCAGCACATGTTGTGATTGTTGCCTGCTTCAAAACTAAGATTGGTTCTTTGTCGGCATTTATGCCTCCAAACATGTTAAATTCGGTGAAATCTATTGCGAGTGTCGTGAGATTCAAAACATTTTGTTTCCTTTATCAATGGTTTCATGGTCGGTGTGAAGCAAACTTTCCACTTTTTAAATGCCTTAAATTTCGCAGTGAATGCATGTATAAATTATAAAAAGTAAGAGTAAAATGCGAAACTTTACAGTGAGTTAGGCATTTTTAGGCGAATATTAACAAATTAGGCTCTAATAACCGTTTTAGGGCATTTTAGGGCACTATAAAACTCTTTGAATACCTTTCAATTTCCATGAAACACAAATATTAATAATTATTTTTACTTTTCTCCTAAAAAAACAAAATAGGCATTTGCCCTAGAATCCGATGTCTGATAATGATGTATCGTAACGCTTGGTTTCACTCCAATCTTTCCATGCATTAAGTTCACTGTTGGCAGTTATTTCAGGATGGTGAGTTCAGTGTGAGAGGCTTGTGGCAGAAGCTACGACCTTGACTCTCAAGTTGAGGGGGGACAAGGGAAGGGGTATCGATTCGCTACATCTCAGTACGAAATATGTCTAGTCTCAGCAATAATATATGATGCTACATTGATGTTCTTTGAATGCCCTGCGTTGTTGAGTGTTAATCAAAAGTGCATTTGTGTGTGTGTGTTACATATTAATTTAATGTAAAATGGCTCATATTGAGAGGACATTGATATCATTATTTGTAGAATTAAAAGAGAAACCTTTTTCAAGTTGGACGTATGAAACAGAATGTGTGCTTACAAAGATAGGAGATCGACCAGGACGGCCGGTCCTAAGGGGCCACAGTGGCCGTGCCCCACCAATATTTCGTTCCCCAGAAATTTTCCTTTCGCATTTAAAATGCTTAAATTTTGTTCAGGACAGTGTACTGGATTCATAATTGTTTCAGTAAATTTCGTCACATGACGCGATGCATGTCAGTAAAACGTCAAAGTTTGTATTACACTAAATATTGTGAGCTTGGACCCGCGTCAAAGGGACCCACAACTTGAATCACTTTAGCGCTCAACTGCCATGGTGCGAAGTATCGTATGCAATGTTCGCTACTGACGGAAATTCACGAAATGTTACGAAGTTACCAGTGCGAGTATAAAGGTACGGTCACACGTCACTACTTTTGCTGCGCAACTTTTGTACTGCAGCTGCAAAAGTTGTATGTCGTGTTCACACGTAAGCCAAAAGTAGCGCGCTGCACACTACTTTTCGTGCTGCGCAACCCGAGCGTTGCAAAAGTTGCAACTGGAGGTTGCGAGTCTGTTCACACACAAGGCGCCACTTTTGCAGCCGCAGCCTAGCTGCAGCTTGCCATCTCCGTGTTGACTTCTCAATATACATTTTGTGGTTATGTTCGAATTATCAAGAAACTCATGCGAAAGCTTACTTATCTATTATTTGCGTTTCTGTCCTAACTAGTATTCAGAAATTGGCATTATTTTTACTATAAAGCTTTTAAAAACGCCTATATAATTAAATGATAACCAACAGCATATTCACATAATCAATGTTCGCAACCCTCCTGTTTGAAACTACGCTATGGAAAATTTAAAACATGAATTATATCGTCAGCAAATAAACTCAGACTTTGTTGTGCATTTAGTAACTGTTCCAAATAATTTTTTTTTCATCACATCTTACATTAAAATATAGCGAAACAATAAAAGTATCATTGGCACATTTGGGTGGCAACCGCAGCAAAAGTTTCAACAAAACCGATATAAAAAATTCTGCGGCTGCAACCCTGAGAACCCTGTTCACACGTCGCTACTTCTAAGCTGCGCGCAGTATGAAAAAGTAGCGGGCAGCAGGTTCGGCAGCCGCTACTTTTCGGGTTGCACCGTTGTTCACACATCAAAGTATGAGAGTTGCGCAGTTTTTTGTACTGCAGCGCTGTAAAAGTAGCGACGTGTGACCGTACCTTAATGCTTCGCATTGGGGCCCGACGAGGCTGGCCCGCCTGCAGGACGGAAGCAACAGTCGTAGTTATTCGTTGTTCTGTGAGTCGTAGTGCCTCTGAGCAGTGGGTTAATTCTAGAAGTGTCCGTGTGAACTTTGAATAGTGCATGCGTGCAAAGTATGTGAACATGAATGAAGTGGATTACCTATTAAAACATCGTTTTATTCGTTAAAATTAGAAGATAAACTTGAAGTTAAACGACTAGGCACACATCAACCTGATGACTTCAGTTTTACACAGGCGGATGGCAATAAAAGGAGTACTTTCTGCAATTCGTGGTTTACAAAGATGGCCTGGCTAACTGTAAGTGACGAAAAACAAAGTTTATTTTGTTTCTATTGTCTGTTGTTTGGTGGCGAGGGACTGTGGACGTCGACAGGTTGCAAATATCTAAAACATTTAAGTGAGTACATAAAAACATTTAAGTGAGTGAAGAAAGTGCAATACATTTAGAAAATACTTGTAAGTTTAAACTATTTGGGACAGTAAATATCGCAGCACAAATTGATTCCGCGGTTAAAATTTCAATCCAGAAACACAATGAACAGGTCACAAAAACAGGCATACTAGGACGAGTACCGTAATTGATTCTTTAGTATTTTGCGGAACTCACGAATTATCACTGAGGGTTCAGAACGAAAATCAGGGATCTGCAAATCGGGGAAATTTGTTAGACTTGATTCTTTACTTGCCAGTCTTGATAATGTATTGGATGAACACTTAAACAGTACCGGTACTTCTGTTTTTAAATATACTCGTACTTCACACACTATACAAAATGAATTATTAGGCAGTATACATGAGGTATATATATATATATATATATATATATATATATATATATATATATATAGAAGATCTGAAGCAGGACATACATACATACATACATACATACATACATACATACATACATACATACATACATACAGTGATTTTTTTTCTGGTGAAACGCGCCCGAACGCCTTTTCGGCACCTTTTTGATGTAAAAACGTCTACTAAGTTCGATCCATACTATGGTGGCATCCCAGAAAGGCGATCAACACATTTTCAGGTCAGTTTTGTCACGCCTATGATTTATAAGCTACAAAACGTCATATTCCAATGAAGCAAACAGCTGTCCACAGATTAAGGATACAGGTATCCAACATGACCTTGAGTTGGAGCGTGGCTAACGAGCTACGAGTTGGAGCAGATGACGTCATTTATCAATACGTGGAAGGGGAGGAAATTGAGGCACGAATTGGCAGGTCACAGGGCAGCCGATGTAGTGTAACTTGAGAATGTGAAGCGATAAAACGTTCGCAGTGGTGTAAAACGATTCGTAACTAACCAGACTGTAATCTCAATTGAGCAACAATCAGCAGTCGAGAACTTAAATTGAAAAAAATCGCGAGTGGAGTTGAATGAAGAGAGAAAATTTATAATGTCGAGAAGTATGCAGCACAGATGGGAGCAGGCATATAAACAACAGTATAGAGCACAGTGGCTACTATAGCAACCAACACGTTTACTCTCAATGCATACGAGATGATTACTCCGAGAGTCCCAGCACTGCGAAGATATAAGCCTATCGAGTTTTCAGAGTATCAGGAAAGAAGAGAAAAAAATGTTACGTTTTAGTTAACGACGCTCGCAACTGCCGAGGTTATATAGCGTCGCCGGTGTGTCGGAATTTTGTCCCGCAGGAGTTCTTTTACATGCCAGTAAATCTACTGACATGAGCCTGTCGCATTTAAGCACACTTAAATGCCATCGACCTGGCCCGGGATCGAACCCCCATAGAAGGCCAGCGCTATACCGGCTGCGCCAACCAAGCCGACAGAAAAAGAGATCTTGATTATCACTGCAGATGTTTATTTTAATAGCAATTCTACCAGAGACGTATTCACGCATAAAACCTGTGGCTATGTCTTCGATACAGCCTATTCCCATGTTTTGTTACATTTTTCATTACAGGACCGGGAAATGTTCGAATTTCGCGCCGGCTATATATTGTGAGGCTTCTCTCTAATCAGTTTCATAGTCTGTCCACTGAGATCATCTCTGCTAGTTAACATCGTGAAGAGTCTGCTTCTTATTAGAATTGTTGGACATCCTTTGATCCTTTGCTTAAAGACTGTTATGGTGCAACAGATGTCACAGGAAAGAGTATAACAGGAAAAAAGAAAATACTGATATGGGGTACTGATATGTAGTTTAGTAAATGCCTTTGTTGCAAACCAGTGTATTATTTGATAATCCAAATTGAGTCAGTTTATACTACTATGAATTTGTTTTGTGATCTTCTGAAAGGTGTATTAAGACGTGAAAACGAAAAAGGTTAATTTATATTTAAACATGATTTTTTTTAAACTCCGTTTAGCCCTTGAATTCCCAGTGCACTGAGCAGTAATCATTTCTCTGTTCACTCCAATAAATTTTACACAGAGTTTCACCACCATTTCCTGTAGAAAAAAACACATATACATATTACAGTGTGTCTCAAGGAATATAAAATACTTCAGGATAATGTAGTTTGGGTCAACGTATAGGCCTATCGATTTAACCTGACATACCTATATCCGAAGTCTAAAGGTTGGGTAGAAATTAAGGTAGAAATATTGGAACGTCTTGCGGTTCCGTGTACTATACTTGACGTGTTACACCAGATCTTCTGCACACGGCAGCACCAGCATAACACACTCACAACTGAATATACATTCATTTGATATGTAATTTACGTATTCTCATAGTGAATATGCCGACATGCTTTTTGTTTATTGATATTGTGATGCATTGGCTGCTGTTGAGGATTGTAGACGACGTTTCTCCAATCGAAGGGTTCCATCTAGCTGTGTGTGTTCACATGTTTATCGGATATTATCTGAAAGTGGCAACTAACGTAAATGTTTGATTGAGATCAGAAAGAGAAGCGGTACCAGTACCATAAGAAGGGCAACCTTAGTAATTTGTCTTGTGTAATTATTTTCTCACTGAGTTTGTACTTAATTATGAAATAAACTTATTGTAACAACACAAGATGTAGCATTTTCAATTATGTATCATATCACAAATACGTCTATAATATCTCCATTTAAAATTTCGCCCATCAATAACTTCCCAAGTGTTACATTCGGACAAAAGTTAATTCCCGATTTACCACGCAAATCGTCTGTAGCTGCATTTAGATTGGCAACAGGCCATGATTGTTTGGCCAAACACTGCATAGAATTGGAATATATATGAGTCCCCTAACTGCCCATTGTGCAATTCAAATCAAGAAATGAATTCGGATCACCTCAAAATATGTGCTTCAGTGGCTGACCATGACAATATTTTTTTTTAAATATTGGGGTGCAAGAGGTCAAATGACTTTATTGTCAAACGCCTGGCATTAGAAAACAACGACGACGACGACGACAACAACAACAACAACAACAACAACAACATTTCGGACAAAGGTATATGAGGTTAAATCGATGCAGATTAACCTAAACTACATTATCCCGAAACATTTTACATAATACCAGTACTATTTATATTAAACCATATTCATTGACTTCTCTAGCGTAATTCTAATTTCATAAGTTGGGGTCCGTAACATTATTGGCATCTCAGATGTAAAGAATGAGAGGTTTGTTTTCACGATCGGGCGTAACAAAGTAGTGTAAGAAATAATGGAAGTGTGGACGGTACCAGTATGTGGGGCAGATTGACGAGGATATAAGAATATGGTCATAAAAATTATGTACAGTGAGTGATATGGAGAATTTTTAATTAACTCTGATTCGCATAACACAGAATAACATTTAAAATAAGAATACATACATTAAAATGTTAAAAATTTCTAGCAGATATAATACTGGACAATAATGAAGTAGTTTCAATACAAGTAGTCAAAATACTACGATTTTTTGAAAAGAATTATGGTTTTAGTAAAATTTTACAACTTTTTTTTATTCCCGTACATTTAATTAAAGAAATACGATTTCCTTAAAGAGATTATGTGCTGCAAATGTTATAAATTGATTTTTAAAAATTTCCACCGAATATTTGATAATAGTCTACTATTTCGCCCTTCACAGTTTTAGAAATTTTGTATTTATTTGTCAGTTCACAAACAATTTTGAGATTGTACTTCTTGAACCTGAGAGGAGACCTGTCACTGAATATTCTTAAGCCGATAAGCATTAAAAAAAATAGGGTACCTACTGGTACTGTTGGCTGATAGATTTTTTTTGTTGATAGCAAATTAATTATTTAGATTCTTTGCTTAACTCAAACCAATAGTCGGGTCGATGATCTCAGCTGAAGACTTGGATCTGTTGGTAGCAATAATGTCTATCTTTCTCATAATTTCACCAACAAAGAGGCAATGGATTTCTTCGTGAACTCCAAACCTTCCCCTCTCTTCGGCACATAACAATAGTAGTAGTAATAATAATAATAATAATAATAATAATAATAATAATAATAATAATAATAATATAAATCACCAACACGGATCCAATAATTTTTGCCGATTCTTGAAATATAATAAATATCTCACCTATAATTGGTCTGTTATTTTTAGGCTGCTTGAAATAACCATATTTACTCGTATATCCATACGTCAAACTACATATAACGAAAATTAATTTAAACCATAATATCGCCATAAGAAAATGTGTACTGGTAATGGCAAATGCATTTTTCAAATACATACGACGAATCATATCAAAATATCACTCTTTATCTCGAGCAAAAAATAATCTTGCCTTTATATTATAACAATGGAAAAATATTTTTACCACTGTCGAAACAGCCATCGGTGTTGCCAGGTGTTTACGAAAGAAAATCCCTCAGATGGGTTGAAAATCCCCCAAATTTAGAAAAAAAATTCGTCTTGGGATGGTATGGTCTAAACTCCAAACTACACATTTTAAAAACGAATTAAAATAATAAATTAGAACAAGACAATGTTCCTAATAAATATCACAGTGCAGCAGAGTACTCATCCTCAGATCGGCATATTATTGATGATCCTGTTCACATTCTTCTTCTTCCGCGACCAGCAGCCCAGCTATTTTGTTGTCTCAGGTATCCTTATTGTATTGAACAGTTTCAACATTTCTTCGGTGATTGGATAGTTGTAATACTTTTTTTTTTGTTCATGTTGCTCATGCCAAGTTTCACCCGCACTAGAGACGACACTGTTTTTGCTGATAGTTTATTTCTTTTCTTCGTTTTTATATCACTAATCATTGAATATGGGCTCTACAGCTGCATTAGAATGGGGCAAAGAAAGGCAAATTTTGGCTAGTTTTCCTAAATTTTTTAAATAAAAATTCAGAATTGAAACTGTGACATTCTTCTATTCGCTTCCAAAATTCTAGTACAGGCAAATTTAGATAAGCAGTTGTCTCTTCAGAAGAAAAGTAATTGGGTAAAAGATTCCATTCATGTAATACTGATTCTTGGTTTACTTTTGTCTTATATTTATCAACTAGTGAAGTAAGTGTGATACTAGACCTTTAAACAATCTAACTGACACCTAATGCAATTTTTGGACTCCAAACATCGTAATCTGAACTTTTACTTTGTCATCAGAGTCTCTCAAATTGAAGGGGCCTTGGACAGCAACAATCGAAAGCTAGGAACGATAGCATACAGAGAATGTTTCTGTGTTTGTTTCTGTGTTTGTATGAAGTAATATCGGAAGCTAAATTAACCGATTTGTATAATTAATTATTATTTCACCATTGGAAAGTGTAGTTTCTCTAGATGGACATAATGCTATAATGTTATTACAGTAACTTCTGATATAATATAATATAATATAATATAATATAATATAATATAATATAATATAATATAATATCATATAATATAATATAATATAATATAATATAATATGTAATATAATGTAATATTATAGGGTAAACATTGGTAATTTCGTGATAATTTCATGAAAACTAATTTAAAATGTAAATGTGTAAATATATCCTTATTCCGATTGTTTCATCTAAAAGACGATGACTTGCTGTACAAATCTGGAGACGTAAAGGATTGGATACGTTCTTGAATATGTGCCAAAAACCACTTTTACAACTTAAGCTGAAAGGTTGGTTATTTCGTGATATTGCATTGATAATTTCGTGAGAGGTAGAAGAATTGTGGAAAAATTCATTAAAGTCAAATGAAATTCTCATTTATTGTTACAAGACTTCAAACATAGTAATTCCGTCTAATATTCATAGCAAGAAAACATAGAAATACATATCAACACATAATAAGAATGAAATCAAAGTAAAAATTGAAATTGAAAAGGGATCTTCTTTGCCCTGAAAGGGTGAACACTTTTATTACGGACTTTACTATAGCCTATATTACTAGGGTAACTCCAAAAGTAATGCATAACGTTTGTTTAAAAATTATATTTTTATCCTACAGCTTTGCTATTTTCACAGAATGTAGATGCATCATTAAGGAACAAAATGTCACTTTTCCACATAATCCCTGTCCCTTTCAACTGCCTTACGTAACCTAGGAACGAGGGCCTGTAGACCAGCACGGTAAAAGTCTGGACCAACATGTCTGAGCCACTCTTTAGCAGCGTGCACAAGGGAGTCATCTTCTAACCTCGTTCCGCGAAGGGATCCTTCAGTTTACCAAAGAGATGGTAATCGCACGGTGCCAGTTCAGGACTATAAGGCGGGTGTTTCAGTGTTGTCTATCCGAATTTTCTGACCTGGTCTGTGGTCTTGTGACTGACATATGGCTGTGCGTTGTCGTGTAATAGCAGAACATCCTGCTTCTCCCGATGTCGTCAAACACGACTCAGTCGAACTTGAAGTTTCTTGAGAGTTGCAACATACCCGTCAGAATTAATGGTGGTTCCGTGTGGCATGATGTCCACAAGCAAGAGTCCTTCCGAATCGAAAAACACAGTAGCCATAACGTTTCCTGCCGAAGGTGTACTTTTGAATTTCTATTTCTTTGGTGAATTTGCATGATGCCACTCCATTGTCTGCCTCTGTCTCCGGTCCAAAATGGTGGAGCCATGTTCCATCTTCTGTCACAATTCTTGCAAGTCATCTAGCACTTATCATTGACACTTAGCATGATAACAAATCAAACAGAAGCTATACTGAACCCATTGCGTCTCCATTTTCTTTTTGTTATCACATCTTGTCTTCAGATTTCTAAAATTCCTATTGTAATACATTTTATACTATTTTAAAAATTGTAACACTTAATGCTCAACAAAATTTCGCCTCAAACAGCTAAGATTTCTATCAGTAAAGCTAAGCCTATATGGCGACTACAGATGTATCTAAAATTCCAAAAACGTTACCTAAAATTTCATGAAGATACAATGAATCTTTGTACCAAATATCATATGCTTACCTTTAGTAATAAGCAGGGAAAGGATTTATATGTAAATACATATTTACTTATAAAGCTAATATAATTTATATTTTGCATTATCTTTATGTTTCACAATGTGTAGGGTTGAAAAATCCTACTTTTATTTTCCATATTTTTCCATATTTTAGAGTTTAGTACATATTTTCGTTAATTTCCATATATTTTCCATATTTCATATAAAACAGTCCATATTATATTAGGTTTAACAATAAAACAAAACAAAATTCCATTAACTTTTAAAAATACATTTCAACAATAGAGATTTAAACACATGTTCAGTAATCCCTTTAACATCAGAGTTATTTGAAAATTAGCAGTCCTATCAACAATGGGAAAGTAAGTTACAAAACTGTATTAATTTAATTTAAAATTTTTAACAGACTTCAGTTGTGCAGCTCAACAGTTAAATGCCAGTCAGAGTACACATAGGTTCAGTTTTGTAAATCATACTATAAAGACGGTAAATATGCCAAAAGTACGTCATTCAGTCAATTTAAAATCAAAACTAACAAGTTACATTTCAGAATTTAAAGAAGATGGTTTATCAACTGACAATAAAATATTATTTTGTAATTTGTGTCAGTGTGCAGTATCATCTACACAAAAGTTCCTGGTGCAACAACACATTACAACTAGTAAACATGAGGCCAACAAACAACTAAATTCCAAGCAGAGACAATTGTTTTTAACACAACCAACAACATCGAATGTAAGATCTGAGTTTAACATCGACCTGTGCCGTTCTCTCATCTCTGCTGATATTCCTCTCTACAAACTAAAGAATAAGGTCTTCAGGGAATTCCTTGAAAAATATACTCAACATACAATCCCGGATGAGTCAACACTTAGGAAGACGTATGCTCCATCCATCTACGATGAGACAATACAGAAGATAAGAGATGAAATTAAAGATAGTTCAATTTGGGTTTCCATTGATGAGACTCCCGACAAAGAAGGTAGACTTGTTGGTAATGTAGTTATCGGTTTGTTAAGTGAACAATATTCTGAACGAATTCTTTTACATTGTGATGTTCTAGAAAAGTGCAATAACAAAACTATAGTTAAACTGTTCAACGAAGCTATGGGTATCCTGTGGCCAAAGGGTATTATGTACGATAATGTGTTATTCTTTATTAGCGATGCTGCCCCTTATATGGTCAAAGCTGGACAAGCATTATCTGTTGTATATCCTAAATTGACTCATTTTACTTGTGTGGCGCATGCATTTCATCGTGTGGCAGAAGTGGTCAGAGACAATTTCCCTAAAGTAGATTTGTTGATTTCATCAGTGAAAAAAGTATTTCTCAAAGCTCCCAGTAGAGTTAACGTGTTGAAAGAAATGTACCCTGAAATTCCATTGCCACCAAAGCCAATTTTAACTAGATGGGGTACATGGCTGGAAGCAGTTGAATATTATGCCGAACATATAGACTCTATTAACAATGTTCTCCTTGCATTGGACTCTGAAGATGCAGTCTCAATTGATACTGCGAAAACAGTTACCTGTGACATAAGTGTGAAGAATGACTTAGCTCACATTCAGCATACATTTTCATGCATCATAAAAACGCTCAAAAGTCTCCAAAATAGGCACCTTTCACTATCTGAAAGTTTTGAAATTATAAATAGTACTGTGGAACAACTGAATCGTGGTAGAGGTAAAGTTGCAGATGCAGTAAGAGCTAAGGTGGACACTGTACTTTCAAAAAACCCTGGATATGAAGAACTACAAAAGGTTGTTGCTGTGATGAGTGGTGAATCAACAGTGAAGATTAACTTGGACTTATCCCCAGCAGACATTGTGAAATTGAATTATGTACCAGTTACTTCTTGTGACGTCGAACGCTCTTTTAGTCAGTATAAATCTATCCTCAGAGACAATAGAAGAAGATTCACTTTTCAGCACTTGAAAGAAATGTTTGTAACCTATTGTTATGGTAACAGACAATAAAAATTGTGTTTTGTTGAAACTACATTGGAAGATAAGGTACGTCCATTATATTTTTTGTTTAGTTTGATTAAAATGTACCAATATTTAACGTACATAGTCATTTTTTTATAATTTTAAGTCCATATTTAATTCCATATTTTGGTAAAAATCCATATTTAATTCCATATTTTGGTAAAAATAACTACATATATATTTACATATTTCATATATTTTTAGTCCATATAAATCCGTTCCCTGGTAATAAGCCTGTAATGTAATTACAAACATCCACAAAATTTGTACGCCTGAGAAGTCGACGCAAACTTGCTCTCTCCAAACATAAAAGCTCACTGAAGTAACTACAATAGTCACACAAAGCGTAGCTGTATGTTTCTGGAAACTGGACAACATATGCAATCCCTTGGCGGAAATTTGGATCTCGTAACACCATTGGTTAGTTCACAAAAGAGCAAAGAAAAAGTATCACGAAATAACCACTGCCACGAAATTACCAATGTTTACCCTATAATATAATTTATAAGTTATTTGAAGGGTTCAGAACCATAGTGGGCCAAGCGCCATTTACTGAATACGTAGAAAACAAGGGTTAAAATTAAGTTATTACCATAATTCAATGGAAACCTATAACAAGTAAAATAAAATATACACATTAAATCTAAATGATGTCAATCTTCATTAAACTATGGTTGCATGTAATAAAAATTAAGAAACATGTTAAAGGAATTGTCATTGCACCAAATGAGTGTCTCTGGACCAAAATGATCGCATTTTAATTATTTGGATGCAATTTAAATTAAGTAACATATTATTAAACGATTTATCCTTCTGTCAAACACGAATGTTCCCTGGATCAAATGTCCTATTTTAATTATGTAATTACTTTATATTTGTTTCTAACGGGTGCAGCGGAGAGCACGGGTACGGCTAGTTCCAGAATAAAAAGTAGTAACAAAAGATATCTCAGCGGACAGCTCAGATTTAAACATTCATAATTGGTGAACAAATTCAACAGAATTCACCATGAAATGAATTTTCCATGCAAATACTACAGGAGCGTCTTCATTAAGGGCCTTCCGAACATATTCTTTCCAATTCCAAGTTCACTTACTTGTAAACTTCGTGAAAAATATGCTTTTGCGACGAATTCTACTGAGAAACATTGTTGAAAATATAAATCAAAGAAAAGCAGAAAAAACCCATAGGATACATGAAACAATATCTTATTTATGAAGGCAGAGAATTAAGAGTGAAGCAAACTGTGTGTGTTGTATAAACTTTATAGCAAGTATTGTTTACATTAACACTCACGCACTTGAAAAGGTTCTACAGGAGATAACTTCCATGTTATAACTTTTGTGCCAGTAATAACAACACTGGGGAAGGGGTTTCATTCGAAATGAAACATCAGCTGGAAGACGTGGAAACCAAATAGCATCATATATATTCTACATGTTTTTAACAGTTCTAAATGTACGATATGATATAGAAGAAAGGCTTAGACATCTGGAGTAATACATGTGCAGAACAACATAATAATCACATGTTCATTTTTACTTATTTTTTTTGTGTTTACCAAAAAGTCTTTGTGAAATAGTTGAACACAAGCTTTTAGTCATTGACCATGGTAGCTTTATGGCTTGTGATATAAAATAAATGTATGTAAGGCTTTTGTTCCCACAGATCTTCTTGAAATTATTACATCAGCTAAACTTCACAGTAAGTTTAATATGATCAATATATGATATGACATATTTATTTCTACAGCTCTTATTTAGTAACTAGCCGTACCCGTGCGCTCCGCTGCACCCATTAGAAATAAATATAAAGTAATTACATAATTAAAATAGGACGTTTGATCCAGGGAACATTCGTGTTTGATAGAAGGATAAATCGTTCAATATGTTACTTAATTTAAATTGCATCCAAATAATTAAAATGCGATCATTTTGGTCCAGAGACCACTCATTGGTACAATGACAATTCCTTTAACATGTTTCTTAATTTTTATTACATGCAACCATAGTTTAATGAAGATTGACATCATTTAGATTTAATGTGTATACTTTATTTTACTTGTTATAGGTTTCCATTGAATTATGGTAATAACTTAATTTTAACCCTTGTTTTCTACGTATTCAGTAAATGGCGTTTGGCCCACTATGGTTCTGAACCCTTCAAATAACTTAAATTATATTATATAATATTACATTACATATATAATATAATATAATATAATATAATATAATATAATATAATATAATATAATATAATATAATATAATATAATATAATATAGTATAATATAATATTACATTACATTATACTATATCAGAAGTTACTGTAATAACATTACAGCATTATATCCATCTAGAGAAACTACACTTTCCAATGGTGAAATAATAATTAATTATACAAATCGGTTAATTTAGCTTCCGATATTACTTCGTACAAACACAGAAACATTCTCTGTAGGCTATCTTTTATAGCTTTCGATTGTTGCTGTCCAAGGCCCCTTATAGACGAAGTAAATTGTTTTTTATTTTATTATACGACCTTAGATGGCAGTTATTTTAATTTTAAAACTCATTTCCTCATTAAATATCAGTCCTATCACAATTTTTCAAGGAATAAAACTTATTGCAAATTATTTTTAAAGAAACTTTTGGTATGTAACATTTTTCACAAAATCAATAATAAGCGAGATATTTCGATTTATTTAATTCAGGCCCCCTTATAACCCCCCTTTTAAATAATGTATTTTGAATGCCATATAGCCTAAAATCTAAGTTACAACGAACATAATTTATATTCCAATTTTCATCGAAATCCGTTCATCCATTATCGCGTGAAAAGGTAACAAACAGACAGACAGACAGACAGACAAGACAGACAGACATACAAACAAAAATTAAAAAAAAAAAGCGATTTTCGGTTTCAGGGTGGTTAATTATATATGTTAGGACCAATTATTTTTGGAAAATCGAAAATTACCAGAAAAATTTCGGCTAAAGATTTATTAATAGTATAGATGGATCGCCACCACATCTCTGTATTCGTGCTCCCCATCACCTTCTAATTACAATAACACATACAAACTTTCATCGACGTGTGCAGTTATCTTCTTTTACCTTTGTTACCCCTATTACTGTAATACATTCCCTCAATTTGCTCTCTAAGCTCTATCCTTAAAATTTTCTCTTCTATCTAATGAACATCTCACCACTTTTATTGTTTACTTATATTGAAGTACTTCCTATCGTCTAAAAGTTCCCTAATTTTAAACTAAGTTTTACTAACACTACTTAATCATAATCATTCACTTTCATCTCCAATTTACAATCACTTCTACCTCTCCTCACTTCTGTCATCACTCTTAGCCCCTGTTTCTCCATTAGTCACTGAATCACATGTTTATTTGTTCGCTTTCACCCCGATAAATTTACCATTAGGCACTAATTTTGTAAGTTAACTCAACCTTCATTTGTAAACTTACATTGAAATACTTCCTCTCTTTCTATCATTTCAGTTTCTCTGATTGTACGCTAACTTAGTCCACACTTCCAATATTAGTAACATTTCACTACCAATTCCTGTTAACAAACATTTACAATTTCCTCTATTCACCTCCTTTATCATCTATTGTTTCTCTGGACACTAATTGACTTATTCGTTCATACATTTTACCTCCGATTATTTTGATAGTTACTCTTACTCATTAAACACTCACTTAATTGTTTCTATGTCTTTTTCTACTCTTTTCTCACCCCCCTCCCCTTAAGCACCAACTTCGTAGACTGTAGTTTTGCGGTTCCTTATATCCTCCTTTCTTCCCCTCACAAGTAGATGGACTACCCAAATCTTATTTACTTCCCCTCCTTGTCGACTCCGGTGTTCAATATAAATGAAATGCCATTTCTTATTTTCAAAGATCATCTGACGAAGCCATCAACAAAAAATTTGAACATTTCAGAAATAAGTTCGATTAGAGTTGGTTCTTAGGCTAAGAAAATGGTTAAGGTTCGTGAAACTTTCAATGATGCAGAAATGTGGAAGTTCTTCAGGGATTTAAAGAAAGGAAAGAAGTTTGAGGATATAAATAATGTTGATTTTGTACCCACTAAAAGTGATCTAGAGAGACTGTGCTGTGAGAAAGAGAAGTGATTTGTTGACTGTGCTTCCATATCTCAAGGAAGAACATACTTCAAGTGCTTAACATGTAGGTACCTTACTTCAATAATCTATGTTGTCTGCTTTCTATATTCAATGTGTACTTCTTTCTGTTTCAATATAAAAATGTAGGACACTTATTTTGTACTTTTCTCAAAACTGCTATCATCTTTACCATCTTATAATCTTTTACTCCTGAACTATTCATTAGATATATCTTAATGCTAGATGATGCAAAGGATGGTAAAATGCATGACAGATTGGAACATAACACTTTTCTGCAGGAAATGCTTATTAAACATAACTCTTTCCTAATTGTATATTAATTTTATTCCTTTAAAATATTTTATGTTGAACATGTCAGTACAATAGATAAATTGAATAATAATTCTTTGTATTCAATACATTGTTTTTGTTTTCAGGTAATATTTTCTCACAAAGTATTTTTTAATGGCTGTCTTAAAACATATACCTCTACACTTACCACCTTTTGTAGATACTTCCACTCTTTAATTGTCTGGTATAATTCATCTTATAATTTTATACATTAAAAAATTATTAAATTTTTAACATTTTGTTGTAAATATTATTGATTTTTTCAAAAGTTATTGACATGTTTACAAATTCGATTCTTCCGTATTGAAAAATATAAATAGATTATGTCTCACCTCTTAATCTTTGCAAGATAAGTTGACAGGCAGAGTTAAGTGTAGCAAGTATGAAGGAGCAAGTATAAAATTTATAGCATCAATTGAAAGTATAGATTCATCCAAAAAATTGTGACCTTAAGTTTTGCTTTGAAATAGCGAAGCTCTCTAGTTAGGTTAGTGTGAAATAAAATATTAACTTGTCTGTCTAGCATCATGTGGTTTGAATTTTCTGTGGGAATACAGACTAGGATTGTATCTGAAACATTAATTTAGAAATATATAATTGCAGTTCTTCTATTTTTAATTGTAAATGTCTTCCTTTGAAAGAAGCTGCTTTTGTGAAGTATCTGAGCATCATCACTGATCAGCATTTGAAATGGTATTCTCATGTTTCTTATCTATGCAGCAGATTACGTAAAATAATTTATAAATTTGTCATTATTCGCCGTATTTTACCAATCAGTACAGTTTATTTAGCTCCTCTAAATCCACCATCCAATTTGACATTATTGCGTGGGATGGAACTTCAAAAATTTCTTTAGGTCCTCTGTATTTTTTACAAAAAAAAGTAAGAGTTAAAATTTGCTTAAAAAGCTATTGATTACCCTTCTACATTAATCTTTTCTGAATTTGAAGTCTTTAAAATTGAGCAATTATGCAAATGCACATTATTGAAGTATTATCACAAAAATCGTAAAGATTATATACCATTTTCTTATACAGGGTGATTCACGAGGAAAGATAAAACATTTAGGATGTGAATTCTGAAGTCATTTTGAGTGAAAACGTTCATATGAATATAGGTCCGTTTTCGAACGGTTACGGAGATATGGCTCTTTGATTTAACTAAAACTTCTGGGATTCCATAGTACTAACTCGCATTTAGAGACAGATAACGGACAAATTTAAAGCTCATATTCACGTATGCATACATACCTAATATTCTAGAAGTCAGGGTCGATGTTTTCGCACATTTTCAAAGGTGCCTCCTCCTGCTTCAATGCACTGTTGCGCTCGGGCGTGAATCGCGCTGGTCGCTCGGGAGAGTTGCACGTGGCTGTCTTTATGCCGCATCCAAAATACGGTCGATTAGCGCTTCTCTCGTTTCCCCGTTCCTTTGCTATACCAAGCCTTTCATCCAACCCCATAGACAGTAAATAAATACTCTTCGATATGGTACCCTTCTGTTCGGAAAGCGTCGTTCATATTCAGCGACGGCATGCAAGGTACTTTCATCGCACAAAACATAAACATACGCAATATCGGCGTATTCTGCAGTCGAAAATTTATAAGGCATCTTGAAAAACACAACTTAACACTTCCGATAACTGTACCTGTATAACTACTGTACTGTAGGTAGCTGACTGAACTGCTGTGAACCGATAAGTGATAGCGTATTTGTTTTGACATTTGTAATGCCCCACCACCCGGTTTGTTTCTCTTCTCTTATTTACATCGCTCACAATGCAGATTCCAATGTTACGTCATTCATCGGTGATCTTGTCTCACGTCAGCATCATATGGTAACGTCTGATTCACATTGGGGCGAGATGTTTTACCAAAAAAATGCACCGCCATCGTTCAAAACGGATCTATGTTCATATGAACTTTTTCACTCAAAATGGCCTAAGATATCGTATCCTAAATTTTTTACCTTTCCTCGTGAATCACCCTGTATTTACAGTACTACACGGACTGCTAACTTATCCTTAAAATAGCAAACATTTTTCACAACGGTAGGTTTAAAACACAGTATTAGTATATGTCCAAAATATTATAATTCCATAATTAAAATGCATCCTGAATTTTCTACAGTATCTGTTTTTAGTTTCAATAAAAAAATAAGCATCTACTTATCAATGATACTTAAATTGATTCATATAACTACAAAGTTTTTTTCATGTTATTTTTGTTTTGTTTTGTATATGTGAGGCGGAAAGCGAAAAGAGGCCTCTTGTCGGAAATTTAAGATTTAGAGTTTATGTTATTTTCAAATTCAGTATCAAATTCTGAAAAATGTGATACCAAATTTAGATTTCTAATTAATAAATTGAGTGAGTTATGGCAGTTTGAATATTTGTTACCTACGGAAATGAGTTGTTTTGAGAAAACAAGCATTAAAGTTTTAAATTGTCACCAACAATATAATTTTACATATTTAAGAAATTTTTAAATCGATATGAGCTTGAACAGGACAAACTAAGCAATAATACTCGACGAAATACCGAATTCGATATTTTCGACCCTAACTATCCATTTTGCTTGTACTGAAAATTTTACTTCTCCGACAAGAGGTCCCTTTTCGCTTTCCACCTCACTTATAATGTGATTTATGGGCATTAATTTTTGTATTTCTGTATTACAATGGAACTGCACCCGAACACGAGCTTTGCTCATACGGATGTTCCTGGTTTTTTTTTGCTTTGTATAATTAATTTAGTCTAAATAAATATCAAATTTGATAGACTACAATATTCTTAGTATCTAGATAATAAGAAGTTAATTTGTACCATATAGGTCAATAATATACACTTTGAGAAAAATCGAAGCAACGTTAAATGTTTCGTGGAACGTAATATTCATCGTTTCACCATGAAATTTCTCGAAAATTCGTCATTTTACATTATCACAGTTGTAATAGTTAAACAAAACAGTTTTAAGATATTGTGTAAAATTTAACTATCTTTTGTTTTTAATTTCGTTTATTAAAATATCGTAGACAAATAGGCCTACTACTTTATCAAATTTGACAAATCTTGCTTTGAGTTCGATGTGAATTGCGAAGGAAAAAAAAACTTAGATGTCTGACAGAAACAATTGCGTCATTTTCCATATACTTGTGGATAAAGCAGAAATTCATCATGATTTATTGTATTATCTTCTTCCATATGGAATGTACCATCAAGTCTAGCAGTTTTACTGGTTTCTTTTTTTCTACAAAGTAAAGGAAAGATCCAGCCAATAACAATAAGAATAACAACTGAACTTAGTAAAACATACGTAATGACATATGAATAAAAATGTGTTAGAATGAAGTGCATTGATTTTCTTGGGTGGGGGATAGTGATCTGAGAGTTGTCTTTTACGTCCAAACACGGATATTTAACGTCAATACAGTTCAGTGACTTTACATTACCCCAGTCAGTATATGAATTATTGCAGGTTGCCATTATTTCTAAATGATGCTTCTGGCTCCATTTCCAGACATTTGCTAGCATGCAGTTGCATATTAATGGATTTCCAGCAATGTAAAGTTCGACTAAGTATGTTTTATCACATAAAACACCAACGTCCATACTTTCTATGTGATTACGTGAGAGATCTAATAGTTGGAGATTCTTTAACGGTTTTCTAACTTGCAAATCTTCATTATCATCATCTTCCGGATTTTGTATTACGTTAAAGACATCATTCCTAACGTACTTCAGTTCGTTGTTGTTTAACAACAATTTTTGAAGGTTAGGTAAATTTATGAAGGATTCAGTCGGTAATGATGAAATGTTGCAGAAGCTAATGTCAAGAATTTCAAGAGAGTCAGAATTTAAAATAGAATTATTGAAAATAAGCTTATTGTGATTGAGAATCAAGCTATGGAGAAATTTCTTGTTGGAAAACATATTTGGATCTAATGTTGAAATGAGATTTGAACTGATATCAATATGACGAAGTTCATTATTTCTGGTAAAAGTATTTGGGTGCAATGTCTCAATTAAATTATTTTGTATGTATAAACTGTACAGTCTTAAGTTTGTTTCGAAAATTTCTTCGGGCAGAGCTTTGAGTCTGTTATGATTGAGATGTAAAGTTTCAAGTGAGGGATTTCCATGAAATGTTTCTGGATCTAATTTACTTAGTTTATTTTTGCTCAAATCTAGTTCTACTAAATTATATTTACCAAATAAAGTCCCAGGAATAATATATTTAATTCCTCTAGAGCACGATTCACATCCACAGAGATTAAGTTTTACAAGTATTGGATTTCCAGAAAATGTATCGTTTGATATTATATTTAGTCCATTGTAACCAAAATTCACTTCCTGTAAATATGGCTTGTTAGTTAATATATCTTTATGAATGTAAGTTAGGTCGTTATGTTGCATTTCTAAAATTCTGAGACGGAAGAGCGTTTTGAATGTGTCTTGATGAAGGAACGAGATGTTATTTGAATTTAGAATTAGGTATTCTAATTCGAAAATGTTTTCAAATAAATTTTGATGAAGATATCTAATTCTATTAAAGCTCAAATCTAAAGTTTCGAGTTTAATCATGTCTTTGAAATGTGGTATATCATTAAAAAATTTCAATCCATTATGACTCATATTCAGTGAAACGAGATTTGTGAATCTACGGAACACACCTTTATCAAATTTATAAATTTTGTTATTGCTTAAATCAAGAACTTTCAGACTAGAAAAATAAGTTCCGTTATAGTCACGCGAATCACTGAGATCGCCTATTCTATTCATGCTCAAATCTAATTTAATCAAACTTGGAAATAGACTAAATAAAATAGAAAAATCAACAGAGGTAATTTCATTATTATGCAAGTAAAGTTCTTCAAGAGTTTCTGATGTAACATTAGGTAAGGATGACAATTCATTTATACTGATATCAAGAAGTTTGAAATTGTAATTATCTGTAAAATTTATTGCACTTAGATATCTTATCGAATTTCCCTGCAAGGATAATTCACGCAAGTGTTGAAGTCCATGGAATGATAATGGACTTATGTCCTTCAGCTCGTTGTTGTTGAGATCAATACTTTGCAAAAGATGAACACCCAGTTCAATGAAAGCATTATCTGGAAGGGTGGAAATGAAGTTGTTGGAGATATCGAGGACAAGAGTGAAATTGTCTAAATCTTCTGGCAAACTTGTCAAAGAAGATGAAGAACAGTCTGATGTTGCTGCGTCGTTTATTTGATGACATGTGCACTCTTCTGGACATTCGATCATCCTAGAATCAGCATCCGGGAGCAGGTGACACAGAAAAAGTAGAACACACACTGCAAGACGTGGCATGTTCCTGTAGACAAAATACATAATGTAAGATTTTGACTTTACTTTTGACTACAGAGGTTATTCATTTGTTTATTAATTTATTAATTCATTTATAATCTTTATTGTGCACATTAAAGAGCTTACATATAATGAAATATTGACTAAACATGATATATAATTAAATAATTACAATTTTTATCCTAATTCTATTTTATAATAAGCCTAAGTGACAATTTATTCAGGTCCACAGGATATTTACTTACTCTCCTAGAAACATACCTACGCTATTTCTTGATTTAAAAAAGGCTTTTGGCAAATTTCATAGAGAGTATTTCTAAAAGAACGTGAAAAAGTTTGGAATTCAATAGAAATTAATAACTATTAAGAATTGATAAAGTAACTGCAAGTCTGAAAGTAAAAGTAAGAAATAGCTTTTATAACCTCTGGAATAAAGGAAGGCGATCATAATCCGTGCTACATAATACAGTTAAAAGTATTGTAAAAATTCATATTTTCACTTTTTCATATAAATTGGTTATTTTAGGAGAAAAAGTATGAAATTATATTTAACTAGAAATAAAATTGGATACCAATTACAAATAATATCAACAAGAGAATGAATGAATGAATGAATGAATGAATGAATGAATGAATAAACGAATATAACAAATTAAATAAACAAACAGGCGGACGGGCGGACAGATAAACAGACAGACAGACTAATAAAGGGGTCAGAATGTAATAGTCCTAAGCCACACAGACAAAATTTTATAGGAGAGCGTATTAAAGTTTAGAGTCAATACTATTAGGTACGGTATCATAATTTGTTCGGCACATACTGACGTCATTTGTTGATTAATTTTTATAATATTTCACTAGAGCTTCCCCATATATGTAAGCAATGAACTGGCACAAAAATAAGTAAATAAATAAATAAATACATAAATATAAAATAAATGAATTAATGAACGAAGAACAGACGGACAGATGGACGGACGGAGAGACAGACAGACAAAGAAATAAAACAAACGAACAGATAAATGTACATACAGACAAATAAATAAATATACACATATGAAATAAATGAATAAATGAACGAACAGAGGGACACACAGATTGACAGACGGATGGATGGGCGGACAGACAGCCCGACAAACAAACAAAACAAACGGACGGGCAGACAGACACACAGACACATAAATAAATAAATGAACGAACAAACAAACAAATGGACGGATGGACGGACAGACAAACAGACAAACAAACAAAACAAACGGACGGAAAGACAGACACACAGACATACAGACAAATAAATGAATGAATGAATAAATAAATAAATAAATAAATTAATAAATAAATAAATACATGAACGAACGATGGACAGATGGACAGACGGACGGATGGACAGACAGATAAGCAAACAAAACGGACGGACGGACGAACGGACGGACAGACAGACACATAAATAGACAGACAGACACATAGACAGATAGAAAAATAAGTAATGAACGAATGGATAAATAAATTAATGAATGAATAGATGGACAGGCGGGCTTTGTGCTCTCCCAAAACGAATGTGGATTTTATTATTTTTTTTTCAAAGATTCAGTCCGCTAAATTGTTGCTACATGTGGCGATTTTAAAGGATTCAGTCAGCTAAAGTACCGTTTTAGAGAGCGTGTATTGAAAATACACCTTAGAAAGTCTGTACAGAAAATATTTTTATTTGAGATTTGGTCGAATGATACAATGATTTTTAATTAAAGAAACAATTCCTTTAAGAGTCTGTTATGAAATATAGTATTTTGAAATGCTATTCTGGTAAATTTCCTGAGCTATTTGAGGGAAACAACGAAAATTTTCAGTCAGAATTGACGTCCTCAGAAATCGAATCTCGACTCCCTTAAATTCCAAGAATTACGAGTTCATTTGACAGCAATACAGAAATTGGAATTAGGAACAGGGTGACATTTTCCTCGAAAGAACCCATACTTGAAGTTAGAAAACCTGAGCTAATTTTTAAAATAATTTTGTTACCGGTAGTATAGTGTAGGCTATTATTGCATCATGTGTTTCAGAATGAAAGGGTTTTATAAGAGTGATTGATAGGAAAACAGATTCCAAAAAATGTATTTTTTTTCCTTTTCTTTTAAACTGACATTAAAATTTAATTCTGTGTTTCTCAGTTCCAGTACTCTGTGAGATGGTTATTTTTGCTGAATTATGTCCAACTATTAGGAAGGAATTTGAAAGGCATTTACGTAAGTAGAATTTGAAAAGTAATTGAGATAACTCGATTTCTACCTTGCGGCTATTAGTTTTCGGTTCCAAGGACAATGAATAGGCTTACTGGTTACCACAATCAGGCTCACAAGGGAACTTTTGCATAACACCAGACTGAATTCCTGTTTGAAAAACTGTTCATTGGCAGACACTGCAGGAAAAATTATTTATAAAGACGTAGAGTTACTTTGTAATGATAGTCGATACATTGGATGATATCTTTCTGATTGGCTAGAACCTATTATCAAGACTTCCATTAATTTATTAATAAATAAATCTAATAATACTAATGACTGGGTCTTTTGAAATTATTAATCTTTTTTTTTTCTCTAACGAAATGTTGTCTATTTTGTATTAAAAACCTTGAAATTTTTATCAGATCGCTTCATCAATTAAAATATGTAATGATTTCATAGCATTGAATGACTAGAAAGTGGAAAAACCAATCACCTACGAGAAGCAAAATTATAGAATCGTATACATATGAGGCACTCAAAATATAAGTGTTGCAAGTCCACAGAAACTGATACTGAAATATTCATTGTTTCAGGAAAAATCAAATATAAAAATCAGTAGCACAATTTTTCAATCACTGTACATTTATTTATAGACACAAAATATCCTTTTACATATAAGCTTGCCATAGGAATATAAATACTCGGTAAAAAAATTTATGGCTGAAAGTAAATGAAAGGTTCAGAGCCGTAGTGGGCCAAGCGCCATTTATTAAGAACGGAGAAAACAAGAGTTAAAATTAAGTGATTACCATAATTTAACGAAACATATAGTAAGTAATATAAAGTATGCACATTAAAATTAAATGATATGTAAATCTTCATTAAATTATGGTATTTGCTTAACTTTAACCCTTCAAATAGGCCTAATGACAAATAAGCCATTGACTTGCTTCACTTGTACAATGAAAATGTTAGAATATTTCACATGGAAATGTTGTGAGTATATATTAAAATTGTCACTTGCTCATATAACTTCCACTTGTTATACAATTTTAATAATTTTCTGTCAGTATTAATAAAATTATAAATAAATACAACAATGTACTGAAAAAAAGACATAAGTTTATATTCTATTCTGTTTTCATGTAAGTTACGTTTGTATGATATTTTATTAATAATCATATAATGGCTGGTATGTATAAAGTTGAAGTAAATGTTATTGCTAAGGTTTTCGTAATATATACTACGCTCTTTATGTATAAAAACCCATAGTAAATTCTTTCCTGCGTAGCAGAAAGTTGATCTGGAAGGCCGTGTTTAGTTAATGCTAGAATTCGTAGTAGAAACTGCTATTTATATGCATAACAAGAAATATATACTTCTACTTCTAAGTGTAAACTAAGAAAAATCCTGGTCTGCCCTGTTTGAGACTTCATTAGCTCAGCATAAGCATTTGTACAGTTTAAAATGACATAATTTATGAAAATTCGCGCTAGAAAATCCTACAAACAAATGAGAACCATCAGAACGTGATTATAAGAAGCTATATAGGTTTTATAAATAAAAAATGTTATATGATCAATTTTTGTAATGGACTACCCAAATGTTGATTTTGAGATACATATAATTCTATCTGTTAGTCGATTTTTGTTATTGTTATTTATATTTTTAGCAAAATGATTCTATGATGTGTTTGTAATAAATTTAATTTACGTGAAAAATCTCCGTGTGCGTACAATATTTTAGGTTACGTGTAAATTGTATGACTAACATTTTGGGCCTGTCTGATTTATGTCTGATTTGGACTTTACTTTACTTTTCATGTTATTTATTTTCTTCATAATTTGCTTTTCGTCAATTTGTTTCCTGCTGTAAACTTCCACTTCAACTTTCATAGCCTGGATGGCTTTTTCTTTATAACTTCCAGCGGCAAGAGTTTGCGATTTGTTTAATAGTGCTGGGTATTCTTTTAGTAAATTAACAAACAGGAGTTGTTCTCATTCTCTCTTTCTTCTACACTTCCTACTTCGTCGTAATTGTCCATTTTCTTGTTAAACCAACTAAATTTTGAGGTCAACAATCAATTTTCCCAACAAGAAATTAACATAAATGCATGGAAGGCGAAAACGAACGAAGTACTATCGTTACGATATAATCGAATATTCTTGATAGTTTATACTACCGTCGCGTAGTAAATACTAAGTAGTAGTGGAATCAGGTTTATGCATACAAAACGAAGTGTATACTTCTACTTCAAGTATCTTCAACAATGAAAGCAAAAGGTAATACTACAACTTTATGCATACCACCTAATAATCTGCACACATAAGAACAACAGTTTATCAGAGGAGTTGCTTAAAACAAAATGAATCACAGTTATAGCCATAACGTAACTAATACATAACTAATCATACTTGAATTGTTGTTTTTTACCTTCATTTTCAGTAAGATCTCACTTGCTTCCAGTTGTATCAGGTACCGACCACTATTCACTATCCATTTAGTTTGATTGAAATAATTTTTTCAATTAATCGCACAAATGAAAATAACATTAATTACTGAACAAAAGAACAACCACAAAGTAATCAGCACATGTTGCTAAATGATGTGAAATTGCTTCATTTGTCTTCTGACAAAATAACAATCTGTTTCAGTGTTCTGGTAAAGTGCCACCATCTATGGCCAAACCATTAAACAATAGATTCATTTTATTATTCATTTAGAAAGACCTTACACTGATGTATCTATTAAACCTTAAATGAACAAATGTTTGATTTTTGGACTTGCACCACTTGTATTCTGAGCGCCTCATGTATTAAACAAATTTGATACATTGTTTTATATAATATACAGGATGTATCAAAAGGTAAGGTCAGTCGTTAAGAAGATAATAATAAGAGCTGATTTGCTGCAGAAAATGTAAATACCATTTTGCCGAATTCGTCCCAGTTTTTGATTTGCATAATGCTAACCGTTCCTTTGATTATTATCATTCTCTGTGGACCCATTGCTAAGTATGCACTGTTGTGATGAGTGTACTTTATTTTTATAGCCTTCATTCGGTTTCTCTGACTTGTAGTGATTAGGGATAGTCCAGTTTCCTGGCCAGCGCATTCTCCAGACCTGACATCACTGTATTTTTTTATCTATGGGCTTTATGAAGGAACCTGTCTACAGTTCTGAGGTAGCAAATGAAGATGATCTACTCAAGGTTCACGTAGCTGCAGGAGAGATACGACATCAGGGTTGTGGAACTTGCAACGCGAGATTTGACTTGTGTGTACGTTGGAGAGGGAAATATTTTGGACACCTGGTGCTATAGACTTTAGTGACATACCGGAACAGGTTGTGCTTATTCAAGTACTTGGCATGATTAATTAGCGAAATAAAATATCACAGTTTATTATCGTGCAACTCGAAAACGAGGATGAATTCGAAAAAATTGTATGAAGATATTTTGCACCAAATCAGGTCCTCTATCACCTCCTTAACGATTGACCTTACCTTTCGATACACTCTGTATATTATGCTATAATAAAATTTAATATATAGGCCTATATGTGTGTGTGATGAAAAATTTCTTACAGCTTCTTTATCACTGACGGATAAGGAAAACCTGTTACCTTGTATTTACTAGGAGTAAAGCCATTGTAAGTGCTTACTGGATTATGCCTTAAGGTAAGCTTAGGCCATGTCTGGTTTCATTATTTCAGCTCTTCTCTTAGATACTATAGAGAGACTCTACAGATGTTGATACAACACAAACTGTAAAATGCAGAAGAAAATGTTAGGAATAGAATGCAAAAAGCCAACATTTTTTATACTACTTCTAACAACTTTTCATTCAGTGATTAAAAATGGAATTGAACACAGTTACGATTTTTTTTACATAATTTCTATGTTACATGATTTAAGAATAAATTTGGTTTCTAAAAGTAAGAGTGCTTTATTACGTCAGCTGTCAGAACGGTACTTGGTAAGTTGGAAAGAAATGGCCATGCTTCAGAAGTTACAAATTTTAAATAATATTTTACACATTCTACAAAACTGAAGTTGAATACTTAAGTGGGTAGAGCCCTTTATAAATTTCAAATATTTTGGCCGGACTACACTTAAGGGGATACTCTGCTCGGAAGAAATACAGAAGACCAAAGATTTTTACGAGAATGTCAACAAGGCGAAGACCATGGTCAAAGGAAGAAAAGTAGAGAAGGTAAACTTGCGAATTCTAAACGAGGCAGTAGAGCAAGTGGACAGCTTCAAGTACTTGGGATGTACTATAAGTAGTAACATGAGCTGCTGCCAGGAAGTCAAAAGGAGAATAGCAATGGCAAAGGAAGCTTTTAATAGAAAAAGGAGCATCTTCTGCGGACTTCTGGAGAAATAACTAAGGAAGAGACTAGTAAAGTGCTTTGTATGGAATGTAGCATTGTATGGGGCAGAAATATGGACATTATGACGAAGTGAAGAGAAGCGAATAGAAGGATTTGAAATGTGGATATGGAGAAGGATGGAGCGTGTGAAATGGACAGGGTAAGAAACGAAGGTGTATTGGAAAGAGTGGATGAAGAAAGAATGATCCTGAAACTGATCAGGAAGAGGAAAAAGAATTGGCTGGGTCACTGGTTGAGAAGAATCTGCCTGCTGAAAGATGCACTGGAAGGAATTGTGAACGGGAGAAGAGTTCGTGGCAGAAGAAGATATCAGATGATAGACGACATTAAGATCATATGCAGGTACAAAGAGGAAGACAGAAAATAGGAAAGACTGGAGAATACTGGGTTTGTAGTGAAATACCTGACCTTGGGCAGAACACTATAAATGAATGAATGCATGAATGAATAAATGAATGAA